>NC_060121.1:733749328-734072899 GCF_021461395.2 Schistocerca americana | reverse complement strand
TTTAAAGTGTTGCCTAACTCGCTTCTATTTGTTTATATTTTTGAACACGACAAACTCCAAAATTATAAGATGAATTTTTGTGGGCTTTTCAGAGGTAACTTGAGGATAGCTTGAGGCAACATAAAGGCTTTGTTTCATCAAAATTGGATCACGGAAGAAAGAAATACGGCAATTTAAAATTTTAGGAATCTGCCCAGCTTATTTGTTCGCATGTTTACCTTGGTGACAGTGTACTACACGAAAGAATCATTACGTGATGCAGTTAGTTTCATAGTACACCAAAGAAGCAATAGATGGCGCTGTTAGTGTTTTTACTTCAGTGACAGAAATATTTTCGGAAATTTACGTCACTGACAAACGAAGCCCCGCACTCTTGCTTTTACGAATACAACCTAACATTTGATTTACTAGGCTATGGCTTTAACTGATTTCACTTTGCGTGTTAAAAACTTAACGAAATTTCCCTGCTTCCCTCGATAGATTTCGTTCATATTTGGCTTCTTAGCTAAAAAACTAATCTAATGAAAAAGTGATACTATAAGAGTTCTGTACCTCAGTCAGTCAAAACGGAAAGCGACGGTATGCAAAGCCCCTTCTTTAACTTCCGTTGTGAATCACGAGTATAGAGCTAGTTATTAATATTAAGAGGAGTATAAATGGCCATTTTGTTAAAAAAAACTTCCATTTTTATTTTTTTATGTATGTCTTATTTGGAATTTGCTGATTAATTTGGTGTACGATATATTAAAATTGGTTGATTAGAGATATATTTTATCTAACTAGTTGAATAGGACATTTTTAGGATTTCAAAATCTATTTGTCACTTAAAAAGTAATACCTCAAGAAGTGTAACGTCTACAAGGTTGTGGTACGATTTAAATCTAGTGGAAACCTTGCCGCATAAGTTAGTAGGAGTGGCATAACAACTGTGATCTTTGTTTGCGTTGTGCATGCTATATATTTTTGGTATAACGGAGGAAGCAGGAGGTGTTTAAGATACCGCTGTCTGGTGGCAAGACTATTAGAAGCCGTCTGCTGGACAATACTATCCGAATTCTATCACAGTACTTTGATCAAGCTATAAGAAGTCTCGAAAATAAAGTAAATAGCATGAAAATGGCTGTGCGGGGAACCTATTTCCATAAAATATCAACAGATGATAAGCCGATCCACAGCCTTCGTTCAGGCGAGTGGCGCAGTTGTACAACTGCTGAATCTCCTGGAATTTTAGATCAGTTTCAGTTTCACCTACAAGAACTCTGTGTCTGAGGCTGTGAAGTTAGATACAAGGACAACTTACAAGGGAACCTCCCCATCGCACCCCCCTCAGATTTAGTTATAAGTTGGCACAGTGGATAGGCCTTGCTAAACTGAACACAGATCAATTGAGAAAACAGGAAGAAGTTGTGTGGAAATGTGAAAAAATAAGCAAAATATACAAACTGAGCACTCCATGGGCGACATGGGCAACATAATGGAGAACGTGAGCTCAGGAGCGCTGTGGCCCCGTGGTAGCGTGAGCAGCTGCAGAACGAGAGGTCCTTGGTTCAAGTCTTCCCTCGAGTGAAAATTTACTTTCTTTATTTTTGCATAGTTATTATCTGTCCGTTCGTTCATTGATGTCTCTGTTCACTGTAATAAGTTTAGTGTCTGTGTTTTGCGACCGCATCGCAAAACCGTGCGATTAGTAGACGAAAGGACGTGCCTGTCCAATGGGAACCGAAAACATTTGATCGCAAGGTCATAGGGCAACCGATTCCTCCACAGGAAAACACATCTGATATATTCTATACGACACTGGTGACGGCATGTGCGTCACATGACAGGAATATGTTGTCGACCCACCTAACTTGTATACTTGGTGAATGGGTAAAAAGATTCTTCTACCTTGCCCGATTTAGGTTTTCTTGTGGATGTGATAATCACTCCCAAAAAAGTGATGAAAACACAAGAGTTTGTCACATAAACTGAAAATAAAAAATTAAACTCTTCACTCGATGGAAGATTTGAACCAAGGACCTTTCGTTCCGCAGCTACTCACGTTACCACGAGACCACGGCGCTCTTGCGGTCCCAGTGTCCTTGATGTTGCCTATCTTCCCATGAACTACTCAGTTTGTATATTTTGCTAATTTTTTCACAGTTCTACACAACTTCTTCCTGTTTTCTCAATTGATCTGTGTTCAGTTTTTCAAGGCCTATCCACTGTGCCAACTTATAACTAAATCTGAAGGGGGGTGCGATGGGGAGGTTCTCTTGTTAGAGAAATCTGGCAGTCCATATGTACTGAAGAAGTGTCTGACAAGCAAAGCATAAAATGCGAATAAATCGTTCAACATTGTAGTGTGGACAAGGGTAGCTAAAATGTATTTTTGGGGTAGCATACATTGAAGCTCCGTGTGTATGATGCTGCCATTACATTTAATGATGGCAATACTGATAGCCTGAAAGTCTTGGAGGATGTGGAAGTAAAGACTGGTATTGGACAAGGAGCGAGTCGACAAGGCTGAGCTACAAGTCTAAAAATGTCCAAGGACGCAAGATCTTCGAAGAGAAGGGTGTAACGGATCATTTCCGGGTCGTGACGGTCGACGAGTGCTGGTCGCTATTGTGAGAGACAGTGCCAGTTTGCCGGTGTCCGTGGGACTGTGGCTATTCTCCAGTCTGGGGATACAGGGCAGGTTTCTCTTAATCCGGCCAACGGTTGCCGGGCTGGCCCGAATGGGTTATCTACCAAGGCGGGGGTGTATCCAACATAATGACTGATATTTCCTGGTACCCTTTGGGAACAAATTTCTGGAAGTGTCGGCACGCCGCAGCACTTTACGAGTGTACTCTGAGCGTTAGCAGGAAATGGCCAGCCATTACGATCACGTTTTTGCTCTGGAGGCTGACTGGCCGAAATATCAGCATGTGAAAACAATGTCGTGGAGCTGTAGTCAGCTCACGAATTCGAGGAATCTGTCGGCGGATGTGGTAGGATGCAGACGGCGAGTTGAGTCCTCTGGGATGGAGATAGTGTGAAAGCGTATCTTGGAAGTTTTCTGTCAGTGACAGTAGGATTGTTTCTCTAGATGTCGAAAGTTCAGAAGTGTCCGGAAGTGCGTTCCTTCTCGCGTGCATGGGAAACGCCTTAGTCAATTGCCGGCTTTCGAGATGGGGGTTTGATGTTAGCAAGTGTACACAGGCTGTTAACTAAGTGGCGTCCCAACAGAGCGTGGAGCTACGGGGTAGCTGGAGACGCCTGATGGACAGAGAGGACGGCTAGGGATAGTAGAAGAGACTAAACTGTATTTTGCTTCAGTAGAAATCTAAAGTGTGGAGTTCTTGTGTACGCGTATGCGATTACCTTCTTTGACTTTAATCTGTGATCTGTTTACAGAGGAGGTCGTAGGAACCGGTTGGTGACGGTGCAGAGACTGATTGCAGTGTTTGTTGTTGGACTTGGAAGCATTTAGAGAGTAGTCAAACTGGTGCATGGTATGGAGTAGCTGTACAGGGAAAGTTAATGTGTTAAGCATGTCTCGCGGGGCTAAGCGAGTGTGGTTTGATCCTTACTTGGCTTTATAGCGCAGGTTTAGTAGGGCCTAGAAATTGCCCAGACCCGCTAACAGACGTCTGGGAGGATGTCTAAGGGGCAACACTTCGCTCACAGCTCGTGGACTCTGGCTGCAGCCACGACAGGACTTGACCAGACCGTACGAGGGGGAACGTTTCAGAGAATGCATTTAGACAATAACCAAGATGCTGAAGACTACAGTCTGCCACGTTTCTGGTGTTGTTTGTGATAAATAATGAGTTTTGATTTAATTTTCAATTACGATTTTTGAAAGAAAAATACTTTCTCAGACCAATGACCAGTTTTCTCGGAAGTATATAGGACCGATTTACGATTTTTATACAGTTAATTTATAACACCTGACCTCCAGAATGGTAGAGATTGCTTGTAGGTTTCCAGTAAAATGTACAAAAACGTAAGAAAAAATGTATTAAAAATACCTCAGAAAAAATTCTGTTTTAACTCCCAGAACATACCAAATTAGAAGAGTAAGTACGTGAAGCATGTATAAATACCCTGCAAAAGTTTTTATCAAGTTGAATTAAATAGTTCTTGAGGAAATGGTTCATGAAATTAGCTAATTTGTCATTAGCGGGATAGGGTACTCATACTCTCCTTAGTAATGATACAGCTAATAAATAATTTTATTACGGAAAACGTGACATCGGTAGTATACAGTATTGGATTAGTTCATAAGTTCGTAGCGTTTTTCCATAAGTTTAATGAACACAACAGACATACATAACAGAGATTTTAGTCACTAATAATAAATGCCCTTTCACTTTTTACAACAGTCTTCCAATGCTGGCGTAACTTTTCAATTCCACGGCTGTAGAAATCACGTGGGTTTAAAGCGAAGAACTCGTCGAACCATGTTCGGAGCGTATTTTCACCGGAAAGGAAATTCCTTGTAGGTTGCCCGATAGAGACTGAAGAAAATCAGAGGGCGCAAGATCAGGTGAATGAGGTGGGTGCGGAATGACTTCCCAATCCAACTCCTGTATAGCGTTTTTTGTCAGTCTAGCAGAATGCGGGTGGGCGTTATGGTGGAGTAGCATCACTTCACGCAGTCTTCCTGGTCGTTGTTCTTGGACTGCGTCTGAAGGACGTCTCAGGTGTTGACAGTAGATATCAACAGCAATGGTTCACCTCGGGGAAACAATTCGTAGTACACCACACCGTTGCTTTTCCACCAGATGCGTAACATTATCTTTTGTGGACGCGCGGATATTTGTACAGGGAGTTGTTGCTTTGTTTGGGCTCAGCCATTCCTTTCTTTTAATTATGTTAGCTTAAATACACCATTTCTCGTCACCAGTAACGCTAAAGAATAGGAATAGTCGGTGTTCACGACCCAACTGATGACGAGCAACAAAGATGCACATATAGCCCTCCCGCTGCCTTTTTTTGTGATTTTGGCTTAGAACACGTACATCCAGTTTTGGAACCTCTCCCATTTCATGCAAATGTCGTACGATGGTGGAATGATCACAGTTCACCACATTTGCCCGTTCTCGAGTACCTGAGGTGGATAATAGAGGATTAGTGCATTTAAACGATGTTCATCAAACCCCGAAGGTCTTGCTGAAAGTGGAGAGCCATTAATTTCAAGAAGACCCTGCTTAAAGCGAGAAAACTATTTTTTTGCAGTGCTCTGTCCAATGGAAATATCCCCACACATGGTGCAAATGCTTCTGGTTGCCTCCGCTGCTGTCACCCCACTAGTGAACTAAAACAAAAGAATATGTCGGAAATGTTCCATTTTCTCCTCGTGGCACTTTGTAGGGTCCACAGTTCCACTCACTACTTCAAATGGCAAAATGACAATATGTAAACTCAAACAGCAAGACTGAACTACTCTCGTGCTCATAAATTAAGGATAATGGTGATACATGGTGAAAAAACGCTCTGGTGTGCGCTTTGCGGGTTTAAATCACCTCGGGGTATGACCGCGCGGTGCATTTGACCAGCGGTCGTCGCACGGTGGCGCTGGCAGCAGTCCACATACGGAGAGGTGTGTTGGTGCATGTCAGAGTACGGTGCATCCAGTAAGTGTGAACACGTTTTCAGACGTGCTAATGTTGACTGTGTTGAAAATGGCTCAAAGAACACATATTGATGTTGTGAAGGGTAGAATACTAGGGCGACTGGAGGCTGGCCAAATACAGCAGGTCTTAGAACGGGCCGTCCGTGTGCCACAAAGTGTCATCTTAAGATTATGGCAACGATTCCAGCAGACAGGAAAAGTGTCTAGGCGCTACAGAACGGGACGTCCACAGTGTACAAAACCACAAGGAGATCGATATCTCACCACCAGTGCCCTCAGATGGCCACGAAGTACTGCAGGTAGGTTTTCTCGGGACCTTACCGCAGCCACTGGAACAGTTGTCTCCAGACACACAGTCTACAGACGACTGAACAGACACGGTTTATTCGCCCGGAGACCTGCAAGGTGCATTCCACTGATCCCTGGTCACAGGAGAGCCCGTAAAGCCGGGTGTCAACAAAACAGTACATGGGTCAAATGGCTCTGAGCACTATGGGACTTAACATCTTAGGTCATCAGTCCCCTAGAACTTAGAACTACTGAAACCTAACTAACCTAAGGACATCACACACATCCATGCCCGAGGCAGGATTCGAACCTGCGACCGTAGCAGCCCCGCGGTTCCGGACTGCAGCGCTAGAACCGCACGGCCACCGCGGCCGGCAAAACAGTACATGGTCATTGGAATAGTGGTCCCAGGTTATGTTCACGGACGAGTCCAGGTATAGTCTGAACAATGAGTCCCGCAGGGTTTTCATCTGGCGTGAACCAGGAACCAGATACCAACCAAATGGTTCAAATGGCTCTGAGCACTATGGGACTTAACATCCGAGGTCATCAGTCCCATAGAACTTAGAACTGCTTAAACCTAACGAACCTAAGGACATCACACCCATCCATGCCCGAGGCAGAATTCGAACCTGCGACCGTAGCGGTCGCGCGGTTCCAGACTGAAGTGCCTAGAACCGCTCGGCTACAGAGGCCGGCAGATACCAACCCCTTAATGTCCTTGAAAGGGCTCTGTGTGGAGGTCGTGGTTTGATGGTGTGAGGTGGGATTATGATTGGTCCACGTGCACCCCAGGTCATCGGGACGGCATTTTGCACCAGTATGCCCTTCTTTTCAGGGGTGCAGTGGGTCCCACCTTCCTCCTGATGGATGACAACCCACGGCCACACCGAGCTGCCATCGTGGAGGAGAACCTTGAAACAGAACATATCAGGCGAATGGAGAGGCCTGCCTGTTCTCCATACCTAAACCCCATCGAGCATGTCTGGGATGCTCTCGGTCGACGTATCGCTGCACGTCTTTAAACGCCTACGACACCTCAGGAGCTCCAACAGGCACTGGTGGAAGAATGGGAGGCTGTATCCCAGCAGCTGTTCGACCACCTGATCCAGAGTATGCCAACACGTTGTGCGGCCTGTGTACGTGTGCATGGTGATTACATCCCATATTGATGTCGGGATGTATGCGCAGGAAAAAGTGGCGTTTTGTAGTACATGACGGTTTTCTTATCACCAATACCGTCGACTTACAGATCTGTGTTGTACGTGTTCCCTATGTGCCTATGCTATTAGCGCCAGTTTCGTGTAGTGCCACGCTGTGTGGCACCACATTCTGCAGTCATCCTTAATTTATGAACATGAGTGTACAAATGAAAAATGATAATCGATAAATGAAACCATAACATTGAAAACGAAAACGCTACGAATTTGTGTACCAACCTCATATATGGCTGAACATTAATAAAACTGACAAACTGCAGGGACGGATTGCTGTTTGGAAATTGAGGAAAAAAGGTCCTATGATCGTGTGAACAGAAATGGACCGTGGGCATGCAACGACAACAGATCGTCCCGGAACACAGTACAGAGCTGCATCGCATTCTCATCACAACAGATGTTCAAGGTGGTCTTCATGGGATATATTGTCATAATCATACTTTGGCTTACACCATGTTGGTGGGCCACTTGCCTGGAGCTTGTATTAGGGTTCGCTTCAATATCTAGTAGAACTTGGTCCTCCAAATCTGCTGTACCGATAGTCCGCCACCTCCCTACACGTTCGCCTGTCTGAAAGGACCCATGATCACCCAAACGCCCAAAAAGGGTTTGAAATGTGGTGCCATGTGGTTGGTGTCTGTGAGGGTATAGCGGTGCTGCCTCTCGACCCTTCCACCTGCTTGGCAGTACACTAATACCACTTCGGCTTCTTCCCGATAGGACGATTCTGCTGCTGACAGTGCGCTACGTCAATCACACAGTGTGCAACACTCAAGGAATACACAGCACGTGACCAAGAGAACTGTCATTCGTCGGCACCATCTATGTTGGCAACAACCTTTTTCCTCCACTTCCAGTTAGGAATTCGTATCTGCAGAATTTATGTTCACAATGTATAAGGTGGGCCATTCCTCCACGAGGCAGGGTTGGGCCAGTGGGGAGGCCTTTGGGCAGGACTCAGACTACGTACGCCCCGTTGTGGAGTGGGGACGGCGCGGCAGCGCGGCCAGACGGGGCCACGTGGTGCTGCTGATACGCCTGTGAGCCTAGGTCAGTCCCGGCGCTGGGTCAAGGCTGGCCCGGGCCGACGAGGTTTGGCCTTGGCTGGCGCGTCTGCACACGTGGCGCCCGTAAAAAGGCGCGGCCCGCACTGCAGCCACCTCTTCGCAAGCACAAGCCGGCTTCTTCCCACGCACCCACACCGACATGCAAATTAAAACTGTGTTGGGCTACTCTGAAAGCGAAACTGACACCAATGCTAAGGCCACTGATGACGTGATCCTTCCGGATCTGGGCTAGGTACGACACCCTATCAAATCGGACGAAGTATCATTAGCGGAACCATTGTCAACGAACCAAGTTTACGTTCAGAACAAATTAAAAGATTACTTCAACGGAGCAGTACTCGTACGACATTTAACTTTATATACACGCCGAGGTCGCTAACACATGCCTGTGCGGTGGCGCTCCATTCAGATGTAGCGGATTCGAATCCTGCTAGTGGAAGAAATTTCTTCAGTGTTAGGGCGGCAATGGTAGAGGAGATGATACAGTAAAGCTCGTAAACGTCAGACTTTGGGCCATTTACAAACTTCTCCGCAGTCTGGGCAACGGATACTATTGATGTTAACCATTCAGTCAGGTGGGGACATAAGCTTGGTGGTCTCGGAGCTTTTCGAGATGCATAGATTTAGTTTCCCCACTGGGTTTCACTCTCTCACTTGAATAGTCATACCACACAAACATGGCAACACACTGTACACATATACCGGGTGATCAAAAAGTCTGTATAAATTTGAAAACTTAATAAACCACGAAATAATGTAGATAGGTAAAAATTGACATACATGCTTGGAATGACATGAGGTTTTATTAGAACAAAAAAAAAAAAAACAAAGTTCACAAAATGTCCGACAGATCTCTTGCGCGCGTCCTTTAGTGATGATCGTGTGCTCAGCCGCCACTTTCGTGATGCTTGGCCTCCCAGGTCCCCAGACCTCAGTCCGTGCGATTATTGGCTTTGGGGTTACCTGAAGTCGCAAGTGTATCGTGATCGACCGACACCTCTAGGGATGCTGAAAGACAACATTCGACACCAATGCCTCACCACAACTCCGGACATGCTTTACAGTATTGTCCACAACATTATTCCTCGACTACAGCTATTGTTGAGGAATGATGGTGGACATATTGAGCATTTCCTGTAAAGAACATCATCTTTGCTTTGTCTTACTTTGTTATGCTAACTATTGCTATTCTGATGAGATGAAGCGCCATCTGTCGGACATTTTTTGAACTTTTGTATTTTTTTGGCTCTAATAAAACCCCATGTCATTCCAAGCATGTGTGTCAATTTGTACCTCTCTATCTACATTATTTCGTGATTTATTCAGTTTTCTAATTTATACTGACTTTTTGATCACCCGGTACATTACAATGACATGCACGCGACAGATAAACATTATACAAACTCTTACACATCGCGAAGGAAAGGCCACTGTGTGCGAAGGAGAGAAAAACTTTCTGATTAGGTGGCCGAACCTAACCTTTGGAGTCTCGCAGCTACCAACGCCACACGACTCGTTCTTTTAATTTAACTTTATGAGCATTGCAAAACTTTTATAGCCATCATGAGAGTTACATCTACACGATAACTGCAATTCATAACTGAGTGTCTGGCAGAGGGTCCACCCAACTATCTTCAAACTAGTTCTGTACCCTTCCACTCTCAAACGGCGGGCAGCAAGAACAAGCACGTGAATCTTTCTGTGAAAGCTCTGATTTCTCTTATTTTATAACAATGATCATTTCTCCGTATGTAGGCGGGCGTCAACAGAACAATTTCGCAGTCAGAGGAGGGATTGAAAAACGCCTTTGTTTTAATGATTGCCACCCTAATTCACGTATCACATCCGTGGCACTGTCTCCCCTATTTCGAGATAATACAAAACGCGCTGCCCTGATTTGAACATGTTCGATGTCCTCCATCAATCCTATCTGACGTAGATCCCTAACTGATCAGTAGTACTCCAGAAGCGAGCAGACAAGCGTGGTGTAAGTAGTCTCTTTAGTAGACCTGCTGCATTTTTAAGTGTTCTGCCAATAAAATGGAGTCTTTGGTTTGATTTCCCCACGTAACTATCTATGAGACCGTACCAGTTTAAGTTGTTTGTAATTGTAATCCCTAAATATTTAGTCGAATTTACAGACCTTAGATTGGTGTGACTTAACGCTTAACAGCAATTTAGCGGATTTATTTTAATTACTCACGCGGATGACTTCACACTTTTCATTATTTAGAGTCAATTGCCACTTTTCGCACCATACAGATATCTTGTCTCAATCATTTTGCAATTGGTTTTGATCATCATTGATGTTTTTGCATATGTAACTTACCGTAATAATATCAGCAAATATCTCCGATTAGTGTAACAGTAACTGTATCGTTTAGACACTTAATATGACAACGTGACAGTCCTTACGTTAAAACGAACAAATCAAGAGAAAAGACATCCTTCCAAGGTGTAGAAATCTGCACATGAAAAACGACTTCTTCGTTTTGTGACAGGTGTCAATCTGAGATCATCGTCTAACAGACTATCTCTGACAACATAGATTCACATTGGTACAACAATGACGTAATGACGTCGCACATTGTTGAAGTTGTATGACATGAATGACTTCACTGTTCTACCAGTTTAACATACTTGTGCTGTCGGAAATATTGTGTGCAAGATGATTATTTCAGATTGAGGCCAGTCACATAATAAATAAATATATTTTAAAAGCATTTTATGGTGCGTTACAAGTTGTTTTCCATTATATGAAGCCTATAGAGCACAGCCAAAAGAAAACGGTTTTACTCATACAGCTAAACCAAAGAAAAAATTGATAAGTAGTAGTAAAAAGAATAGATGTTACTAAATAATAACATTTGAGAAGAAGCAATATAAGAAGTCAAAGAAAGAGGGATAGGATAAAAGACTGGGATTAAACGATCTATAGATACCGAGATAATTTTAGACACACAACATGCTCTGACTGGACAGTGACTGGATTTTCAGACACACAACACGCTATGACTGAACAGTAACTGGATCTTTACAGAGAAGCAAATGCACCTCAACCGATCTAGAAAATTAGATAAAAGCTAAACTTCGGTGGAAAGAGGGGAATTCGAAGTTTCCTCCTCCCGAATGCAATACGACGCCTCAGTATGCAAGCCCGTAAAAAGCCTTTTGAGGATGGAGTACTCAGCTCCAAAACAGATCACGGAGCATGATTAAAACATATCTGTGTCTGTCTTTAACGAAATAATGAAACAAACGAATAGGAAATAAAGTTATACTAACGGATAAGGAAGATTGCAACATGTAGACAACAAAAGATGGAGTGATTTTTTGTTATAGTGAATGTTCTAAATGCAAGAACATACAGAGAGTAAAAATAAATAAATAAAAACCGATGTCCAAAAAATTGTACGGTTATTATCATCATCATCATCATCTTTTAAGACTGATTATGCCTTTCAGCGTTCAGTCTCGAGCATAGCCCCCTTATAAAATTCCTCCATGATGCCCTATTCAGTGCTAACATTGGTGCGTCCTCTGATGTTAAACCTATTACTTCAAAATCAATCTTAACCGAATCCAGGTACCTTCTCCTTGGTCTGCCCCGACTCCTCCTACATTCTACTGCTGAACCCATGAGTCTCTTGGGTAAACTTGCTTCTCCCATGCGTGTAACATGACCCCACCATCTATGCCTGTTCCCCCTGACTGCTACATCTACAGAGTTCATTCCCAGTTTTTCTTTGATTTCCTCATTGTGGACACCCTCCTGCCATTGTTCCCATCTACTAGTAACTGCAATCATCCTAGCTACTTTCATATCCGTAACCTCAACCTTGTTGATAAGGTAACCTGAATCCACCCAGCTTTCGCTGCCATACAACAAAGTTGGTCGAAAGATTGAACGGTGCACAGATAACTTAGTCTTGGTACTGACTTCCTTCTTGCAGAAGAGAGTAGATCGTAGCTGAGCACTCACTGCATTAGCTTTGCTACACCACGCTTCCAGTTCTTTCACTACGTTGCCATCCTGTGAGAATATGCAATTGACAATGTATAGTTATTAGAGAAGATAAAAAGAAATACTTCTGTACCCGTGGTCTAGGGGTAGCGTCTTTGATTCAAAATCTTTCGGTCCCGGGTTCGATCCCTGCCACTGCCCAAATTTTGATAAATAATCAGCATTGGCGGCCGAAGACTTCCGGCATAAGAAGTCAGCCTCATTCTGCCAACGGCCTTGTCCAAGAGGCCGGAGGAGCGGATAGAGGTTCAGGGCACTCTCTTGTCCTAGGAGTGGGAAATTGCCCCTAAAGGCGGAAGAATCAGCAATGATCAACGACATGAGGATGCAGAAGGCAATGGAAACCACTGCATTAAAGACACGTAACGTGTATCCACAGGACATGTGGCCTGTATTTGAAGAAGTGTCATGATGATCTCTCCGTTGGCAAAAGATTCCGGAATAGTCCCCCATTCGGATCTGCGGGAGGGGACTGCCAAGGGGGAGGTTACCATGAGAAAAAGATTGAATAATCTACGAAAGGATAACGTTCTACAAGTCGGGGCGTGGAATGTCAGAAGCTTGAACGTGGTATGGAAACTAGAAAATCTGAAAAGGGAAATGCAAAGGCTCAATCTAGATATAATAGGGGTCAGTGAAGTGAAGTGGAAGGAAGACAAGGATTTCTGGTCAGTTGAGTATCGGGTAATATCAACAGCAGCAGAAAATAACAGGTGTAGGATTCATTAGGAATAGGAAGGTAGGGCAGAGGGTGTGTTACTGTGAACAGTTCAGTGACCGGGTTGTTCTAATCAGAATCGACAGCAAACCAACACCGAAACGATAGTTCAGGTATACATGCCGACGTCCCAAGTTGAAGATGAACAGATAGAGAAAGTGTATGAGGATATTGAAAGGGTAATGCAGTATGTAAAGGGGGACGAAAATCTAACAGTCATGGGCGACTGGAATGCAGTTGTAGGGGAAGGAGTAGAAGAAAAGGTTACAGGAGAATATGGTCTTGGGACACGGAATGAAAGAGGAGAAAGACTGAGTTCTGTAACAAGTTTCAGCTAGTAATAGCGAATACCCTGTTCAAGAATCACAAGAGGAGGAGGTATACTTGGAAAAGGCCGGGAGATACGGGAAGATTTCAATTAGATTATATCATGGTCAGACAGAGATTCCGAAATCAGACACTGGATTGCAAGGCGTACCCAGGAGCAGATATAGACTCAGATCACAATATAGTAGTGATGAAGAGTAGGCTGAAGTTCAAGACATTAGTCAGGAAGAATCAATACGCAAAGAAGTGGGATACGGAAGTACTAAGGAATGACGAGATACGTTTGAAGTTCTCTAAAGCTATAGATACAGCAATAAGGAATAGCGCAGTAGGCAGTACAGTTGAAGAGGAATGGATATCTCTAAAAAGGGCCATCACAGAAGTTGGGAAGGAAAACATAGGTACAAAGAAGGTAGCTGCGAAGAAACCATGGGTAACAGAAGAAATACTTCAGTTGATTGATGAAAGGAGGAAGTACAAACATGTTCCGGGAAAATCAGGAATTCAGAAATACAAGTCGCTGAGGAATGAAATAAATAGGAAGTGCAGGGAAGCTAAGGCGAAATGGCTGCAGGAAAAATGTGAAGACATCGAAAAAGATATGATTGTCGGAAGGACAGACTCAGCATACAGGAAAGTCAAAACAACCTTTGGTGACATTAAAAGCAACGGTGGTAACATTAAGAGTGCAACGGGAATTCCACTGTTAAATGCAGAGGAGAGAGCAGATAGGTGGAAAGAATACATTGAAAGCCTCTATGAGGGTGAAGATTTGTCTGATGTGATAGAAGAAGAAACAGGAGTCGATTTAGAAGAGACAGGGGATCCAGTATTAGAATCGGAATTTAAAAGAGCTTTGGAGGACTTACGGTCAAATAAGGCAGAAGGGATAGATAACATTCCATCAGAATTTCTAAAATCATTGGGGAAGTGGGAACAAAACGATTATTCACGTTTGTGTGTAGAATATATGAGTCTGGCGATATACCATCTGACTTTCGGAAAAGCATCATCCACACAATTCCGAAGACGGCAAGAGCTGACAAGTGCGAGAATTATCGCACAATCAGCTTAACAGCTCATGCATCGAAGCTGCTTACAAGAATAATATACAGAAGAATGGAAAAGAAAATTGAAAATGCGCTAGGTGCCGATCAGTTTGGCTTTAGGAAAAGTAAAGGGACGAGAGAGGCAATTCTGACGTTACGGCTACTAATGGAAACAAGGCTAAAGAAAAATCGACACATTTTCATAGGATTTGTCGACCTGGAAAAAGCGTTCGACAATATAAAATGGTGCAAGCTGTTCGAGATTCTGAAAAAAGTAGGGGGAAAGCTATAGGGAGAGACGGGTCATATACAATATTTACAACAACCAAGAGGGAATAATAAGAGGGGACGATCAAGAACGAAGTGTTCGTATTAAGAAGGGTGTAAGACAAGGCTGTAGCCTTTCGCCCTACTCTTCAATCTGTACATCGAGGAAGCAATGATGGAAATAAAAGAAAGGTTCAGGAGTGGAATTAAAATACAAGGTGAAAGGATATCAATGATACGATTCGCTGATGACATTGCCATCCTGAGTGAAAGTGAAGAAGAATTAAATGATCTGCTGAACGGAATGAACAGTCTAATGAGTACGCAGTATGGTTTGAGATTAAATCGGAGAAAGACGAAGGTAATGAGAAGTCGTAGAAATGAGAAGAGCGAGAAACTTAACATCAGGATTGATGGTCACGAAGTCAAAGAAGTTAAGGAATTCTGCTACCTAGGCAGTAAAATAACCAATGACGGACGGAACAAGGAGGACATCAAAAGCAGACTCGCTATGGCAAAAAAGGCATTTCTGGCAAAGAGAAGTCTACTAATATCAAATACCGGCCTTAATTTGAGGAAGAAATTTCTGAGGATGTACGTCTGGAGTACAGCATTGTATGGTAGTGAAACATGGACTGTGGGAAAACCGGAACAGAAGAGAATCGAAGGATTTGAGATGTGGTGCTATAGACGAATGTTGAAAATTAGGTGGACTGATAAGGTTAGGAATGAGGAGGTTCTACGCAGAATCGGAGAGGAAAGGAATATGTGGAAAACACTGATAAGGAGAAGGGACAGGATGATAGGACATCTGCTAAGATATGAGGGAATGACTTCCATGGTACTAGAGGGAGCTGTAGAGGGCAAAAACTGTAGAGGAAGACAGAGATTGGAATATGTCAAGTAAATAATTGAGGACGTAGGTTGCAAGTGCTACTCTGAGATGAAGAGGTTAGCACAGGAAAGGAATTCGTGGCTGGCCGCATCAAACCAGTCAATAGACTGATGACCAAAAAAAAAAAAAAAAAATTGACACAAATGTCACAAAATCATCATTTCCGCGCTATGAGTCGTTGAAGAGTTCCCTTTAGCTAAAGTTTTCCTGTTTCGTAATCAGAACGTTGACCAATTGTAATTGGATTTGCAACTCAGTTACGTCTTACTGTTACAGAGGGGAAGTTTTCATTGATGCTAGCACTATCCACGTCCCTGATTGAATAGTTACATTATTACTGTTTACTAGCTGTCAGTAGTTTTGTTATGGTGAATAAGAAAAGTACAGTACATGCAATAACAGCAGCTGCCCTGACGTGTCTGCCTGTTCAGTTAACACCATAGCTCGAGATGTTCACCCGGAGCTCCCCCCTCCCAAGTTGTCACAACACATGGTGCGGCGGCATGCGTAGTGTATGGATTAAAGGTTGTATTAGATTAGTACTTGTTCCATAGAACATGAATACGACACTTCGTAATGATGTGGAACGTGTCAGATGTCTATACAAGATATTACATTACACAAAATATTACATGACACTTAATATTTGTTTGTGGGGGTTGGGGCAATTACCTACTTACTATATCCAAAAATTCATCTAATGAGTAGAAGGAGTTGCCATTAAGAAATTCTTTTAATTTCCTTTTAAATGCTAATGGCTATCTGTCAGACTTTTGATGCTATTAGCTAAGTGACCAAAGACTTTTGTGACAGCATAATTTACCCCATTCTGAGCCAAAGTTAGATTTAACCTTGAGTAGCGAAGATCATCCTTTCTCCTAGTGTTGTAGCCATGTACACTGCTATTACTTTTGACTTCGTTCGGCTTGTTAATAATAAATTTCGTAAGTGAATATATATATTGTGAGGCTACAGTGAAGATCTCTAGCTCTTTAAATAAGTGTCTGCAGGATGATCTTGGGTGAGCTCCTGCAATTATTCTGATTACACTCTTTTGTGCAATGAACACTCTTTTACTCAATGATGAGTTACCCCAGAATATGATGCCATACGAAAGCAGAGAATGAAAATAGGCTTGGTAAGCTACTTTACTCAGATGTATATCGTCAAAATTTGCAATCGCGTAATATTCATCAATTCAAGACGTATCTTACCACATACTTTCTAAAGTAGTCTACGTTCTTCCTCAGGGTTCACGCTATCTCCATACCAAATGTAACTGACATTGGTCCAACAGGGTACTCTTGAAAATTTAACAGATGAACTTACTTTCACATTTATCACATTGGTATGGATAAAACTTTCAGTTACGATTTCCTTTTCTTCCGTGTTCCGATTGTTATGAAATAAAGCCTGTAAAGCGTCCCAAGCTATGCTCAAGTTACCTGTGAAAAACCCGTGAAAAATTCTTCAAGCAGTTTTGGAGAAGTGTGTTCAAACAGACAAACAGATAGACTCGGTGGTTTTACAGATTTGTTATTAGTATAGATGTTGTGTTGGGTTTACATTCAAGTTCACTGCTGCTAGCAGTGCCCTTGTTCATTGATAGATACATTATTACTGTTTATGTTATGTTGCGTTTACATTAAAATTTCCACTGATGTTTACATGTCTTTGAAAGCTGATTATACTCTGAGTAAGCTGACATTAATCTCATTTTTGAGGAGGCATGATGAAACAAGTCGAGCAGTACGGAGCCTGTACGCAGAACGATTTCAGCGGAGGAGGTAATCAAATAGTGCACATTTCAGACTTGATTGTCGTCTTCGTCTGAGAGGATTCATTAGCGCAGACCGGCGGGAAACTGGTATGTCTCTAAGTGTCCGAACTCTTCGGTTTGAGACAACTGTGTTGTGGACAACCCCAGCAACGATATATGATCCACAGTCAACGAACTAAATACCTGCAGTGTCAAAGCGTGGAACGTCCTACACAAATTTTTTCCTCCAAATGCAAAAATATTTTGCTGGCGCACACCTACGTGATGGGAGGGGGAGGGGAAATGATCATCTAAATAAAATAAGATAGATCAGAGCTCGCGCGGAAAGATATATGTGTTTGTTTTTCCACGCCCTGCTCGAGAGTGAAACGGTAGAAAAATAGCTTGAAGGTGGTTTGATGAACCCTCTGCAAGAACTGCAAAATGGTTCAAATGGCTCTGTGCACTATGGGACTCAACTGCTGAGGTCATTAGTCGCCTAGAACTTAGAACTAGTTAAACCTAACTAACCTAAGGACATCACAAACATCCATGCCCGAGGCAGGATTCGAACCTGCGACCGTAGCGGTCTTGCGGTTCCAGACTGCAGCGCCTTTAACCGCTCGGCCACTCCGGCCGGCCCAAGAACTGCAGAATAATTATGTAGATGGGCACGCGTCCATTCGAGTTTCGGAAACCGTATCAGCTGATAACTTTCTGCAGTGCGTGGAATTCTGCCAATGATGTCCACACCAAACTGTGAGCATCCCTGACTTTCGAAAGTGTGTCTTGTTTAATGATGATGCTGCCTGGGCGGGAGAAGGAATATTTAGCAGCCACAACAGCCAAGCCTGGAAGTCTGAAATCCTAAGGTAACTCGTATGTTCCACTATCGACAGAGCTTTACTGTAAACAAGTGGGCTAGTATAGTTCACGACCATCTGTTTGAGTCGTATCTTCCGCCTAACACTCTCGGTGGAGGAAACTACCACGTCTAACTACTTGCAGTTGAAAATGTTGGAGAATATCAGCTATAATATCCCACTAGCTGTTAGGCAACGTTAATGGGTCCACCACACTTCGCCGTTAATGTCTTTAAACAAAATTTTCTGCAGTTGCTGGATTGGGAGGTGTGGGTCAGTACCGTGGCCACCACGTTCAACCGAAATAACTTCTATGCATTTCTTTTTGCGGGACGAGATGAATCGTTTGTGTACGAAACACCAATAGACAGAAGAGCTATTTGCACATTCAAGATATTCAAAAATAAGTGTAGAATACTTTAAGAGGTGGTAGTACTCATCGAAACAAGAAAAATAAGTCCAATGAGCATGAATCTGAAAATGCATACTTTCTGCGACAAACACGAGTTCACAAGAGGTGTTCAACGAAGGGCCCATTCATGACAATGCGAACCTCTGCCATCCGGCGTAAGGAATGACCAATTCTTTCACGTTTCCCCATAATCAAATGTCTAGGGGATTGAGGTCTGAGGAGCGAGCAGGCAAAGATGTCCCCGTCTCCTCTCCCCCCTCCCCCCCCCCCCCTTCCCCAGACCAATCCCGGTCCTGAAATATCTGCATCAGATGCTTGCGCACGTTGTGACGAAAGTGTGCCGGTGCACCATCATGCACGTACCACATTTGTATTCGTTGCTGCAATGCCACAACCTCCACCAAGATAGGCAATACATTAGCGAGAAAGTCTAGATAATGCGCCCCAACTTAAACTCTGTGGTAACATGTATGTCCCTATTAATCTATCGCCAAGTACGCCTGCCCTTATGTGATTGAGAATCGGCGTTGATGCCCTCTTTCCTGAATTGCTCGGAGATTTACATCTGCCCATACATACTGGGTATGGAAGTTCACAACATCATCTCTTGTGAACCCTGGCTCATCGATAAATAAAATCTTGGATGTGAATAGTTGATCTACTACTCACTTCTCCAACAGCCATTGACAGAACTGCCATCTGCCATCCTCCTTTTTTAAGGCCTGAACGCGCTCTAGATGTTATGGGTGCAGCAGTTGTTCTTGAAGCACCCCCCAGATAAGAGAATGAGACACGCTTTCTGCTGCTGCTGCTGCTAATAAAAAACAAAAATGGTTCAAACATCTCTAAGCACTATGGGTCTTATCATCTGAGGTCATCAGTCCCCTAGACTTAGAACTACTTAAACCTAACTAACCTAAGGACGTCACACACATCCATGCCCGAGGAAGGATTCGAACCTGCGACCGTAGCTGCAGCGCGGTTCCAGACTGAAGCGCCTAGAACCGCTCGGCCACAGCGGCCGGCTGCTGCTAATCGTCGCACACTGGTCACAACGGTTTCTTTCACTGGACGTAGCACACGCTCCTCCGTGCCAGGCGTGCGGACTTTTCGAGGCCTTCCACTATAAGTCTTCCGAGGTGCTAGGGTACCTGTGTCCCTTAGAAGCTGGAAAAATCTAGCGAAGAACTGCTTATTAAAGGGCACTCTGCGCTGTGCATATTTTTCAGCGTAAAGGGCATGGGCTACCAGACTACGCAGATTTGTTAAATAATGGCAGACTATCATATCCACCATTTTACGTGTCGAATAGTAGGCTCCATTGCTAACAAGAGGTGGAAGTGAGAAAATTTAAATGTACTGCACCATTTGTGCATACAAACAGTGCAATAACAGGAAACGCATAATTGAATCCGCGTTTGGAAGAAGGTAAAACACCGTGATACGTACCCGGAGTTAACAGTATTGTACAAAAGGCACACAAACACGACGAGAACTAGCGTAACCTACAACACGACTCGAACCACACCACCAGACCACCTAATGGTAGGTAGAGTACTAGGAGTAAGAAATCATAAAACCCTGCCGACACATTGAAGGAGTGTCAATGCAACGACTGTGCTAATATCCGCAACCAAGCGTCGCACATGTATGTGTTCTTGAAAATAAATGTAATTACGATTTAAAAAGTAGTATTTTCACATGTACAACCAGTAAAGAACATTCTTTATTTTTAACAGCCATAAAATAGAAGCCCACTGATGATGCCGCAGCTGCAGTGTAACATGTTCGGGATAAAAAACAAAACTTTGTATTGCTAAAGGCGGACCCTATCCAAAGACATATGTATTTAGCTTTTATTTAATCGATTTTTTATACTGTTCAAAAACTGCAACATCTTCTAAGCTTTTCACGCTAATTGAGGCCATGTAAGCATGGTCTTTCCCGAATGTACTTCTATTTCTTTATATCTAACCGGGAAGTGAAATACCAATTTCCGTAAATTTGCCTTTTAAATTTTTTAATGTAACGAAATATTTTCTTATAAGTTTCCATCCCTATTGCTCTCCCTTATGGGTTGAATTTCCAGAAAAACAGAAACACGTATTTTTTTATTTCTAACCGAGAAGTCTAATACTAATTGTCATAGATAGTACTCAACTAATGTTTAGTAATTATTTATTTCCACAAAAACTTTCAGCCACTATTTTACCCCCTTAGTGGTTGAATTTTTAAAAATGCTGAAACATGTATTTCTGATAAACCAAATACCAGTTTTCGTATTTCTAACTTCGGAATTTCCTTAATAGGGACATACTTTCAAAAAGCTTTTCGTCCTCTATTTCACCCCCTTAGAAGTGAAATTTCGGACAATCCATTCTTAAACGATGCCTGCAGTATAAGATCCACACCATCTACAAACTTCAAGTTAACATACTTAGCAGTTTTGGCTGGGCGATGATAAGTCAGTGAATCAGTCTGTCTCTATTTCACCCCCTTAGAGATGAAATAGGTTTCCAAAAACAGTGAAACACGTATTTTTTCATCTTTAACCGAGATGCCAAACACCAGTTTTCAAAGCCAAATACAAATTTTCATAGATTTACCTTCAAAAATGCTTTTACAATGAAACATTTCCGTAAGAGCTTTCAACCCCCGTTTCAATCCCATAGAGGTTGAATTTCTAAGAGCAGTGAAACACGGTTTTTATTTCTAAGTGAGAGAGCAAATTTAAATTTTCGTGGCTTTAGCTTTAAAAATGCTTTCATAATAAAATAGTTTCATAAAAGGTCTCATACCCTATCTCAACCCCTTAGAGGTTCAGTTTCCAAAAACACTGAAATACTTATTTTTTATTTGTAACCGAGAAGTCAAATATCGACGTTCATACACGTAGCTTGAAAAATACTTTAGTAGTTCTTTAATAATGATATATTTTTCAAAAAAGCTTTCACCCACTATTTCAACCCCATAGGGTTAAATTACCAAAAATACTGAAACATGTATTTGTTTCACAGAATGAGATTTTCACTCTGCAGCGGAGTGTGCGCTGATATGAAACTTCCTGGCAGATTAAAACTGTATGCCGAACCGAGACTCGAACTCGAGACCTTTGCCTTTCGCCGGCAAGTGCTCTACCAACTGTGCCACCCAAGCACGACTCACGCGCCGTCCTCACAGCTTTACTTCTGCCAGTATCTCGTCTCCTACCTTCCAAACTTTACAGAAGCTGTCCTACGAACCTTGCAGAGCACATGCCCGCGAAAGGCATTATGTATTTGTTTGTTTCTGACCGAGAAAACAAAAACCAATTTTCGTTAATCTAGCTTCAAAATTGCCTTAACAGAGACTTTTTTTAAAAAAAAAAAAAAAACAACTTCATCCTCTATTTCAACTCTTTAGCGTTGGAATTTCGAAAAAGTTTCTAATCTCAGCGGTTTGAGCTGGGGGATGATGAGTCAGTCAGTCAGGGCATTGCCTTTCATATACAGAGTTGTCAATTCTCTCAGTCTTCACGGAGCATGCTCTCGAGTATAGCTCAGTAGCCTCTGACGGATTAAAAGAACAGCACTTTAACTGATGTTCTGGAATCAGAAAACCATCTTCAACAAAATCAGATGCGTTGTCGATGATGTGGGAGCATTTGAAATGTGCATGTGAAACACAGTATACCACAAAATCGTGTGTGTGAGTAAGGCAGTTAGTTATAGAGTGACTATAAACTCTATGAAGCTGGTAATACAAAGTCATTCTGACGTATAAACAGAAAGAGCGTAATTCCGAAAACTACGACTGAAACAAATAACTGACTGTGCCACAGATGTTTCTTGGAGGAAATGTGGGAAATTACCAAAAGCTTACATGACGATCTAAACTACAAAGACTAGTACGGAACTACATGATGTTTAATCATACTTTCCGCTGAGGTTACAGAAGACAGCGTCGTTTTACCACGGGGAATGACTGGTGCACTTAAAATAGACTTTACGCTATTACTACAACACTGACTGCTTTTATATTTACATGTCTAAGTACGTATTTGTCTTCGACAGAATCTCGAAGAAAAAAAATGAAAAGAGAGGCACCACCACATTTTCTGTATAATCTATGCACGCTGAATGTAATACTGACGCGAACTAACTGCAGGTAGAACGTTTGTTGTGACACAGATATTATCCAGCTGCCAAGTTAGTGTTCTACTTTTTAGTCACCGAAAACATTTCCCCTAAATCCACATGTCTCAAAACATACTTCGACAGCAGTTCAAAGCAAAGTACAATATCAGGCCAAATGTTCTGGACATCTCGACGAACGAGCTCCGCGTGACAGCAGAGGATGATATATAACTGCACAACACGTCAACATCACAGACACTTATCGTCCTCTATATGAGTCAACAGAGGCAACTGCGTTCAAACGAGAGTGCAGAAGTAGGGGATTCCCCTTGAGAGATTGAGCAGGAGCTGCAGTATAATCAATGTTACTGTGCGGTGAGAAAGTCAGAAAAATGCTACAGCGAATCCTAGCTCTTGTAGATGTTAAAAATTAACTGACAGTGACCGTTGAACTCTACAACGTCGTACACGAACCAGTCATCAGACATCCTAACCAGTTATCCAGAGAATTTCTGTTGCAAATTTCATACAGAAGAAACTGAGATAACAGTCCACCGAGAGGAGATAGAAATAGTTCACATGGAAGTTCTGCTGCTCAGATGACACTATTACAAGAGCGAATCCACGGCCTTGCTTAGATAAGTGCGAACAATACCGATATTGACCTGTGAAGCAGTGGGAGAAAGATCTTTGGAGAAAACAATCACGGGTGCATGATGTAACATTTAGGATACAGTACTTGGACCTGAAGCATGACTGCCCAGTAGTTTTATCTGAGTTTGTAGGGTTGGCGGTTAAATTCGGGGGAGGTGGTGAGATAGCTTGGGGCCGGTTGTTTTCGTTTTGATTCGCTCATTAGTTTTTGTCGACGACAATACGAACATGAGTGCTAATTATAAATTTTTAGACCGTGCTTATCTCCCTCGTAGCGGGGAAGTTTGGAGTGGGGTCGGTTCTTCATCAGCACGACAGTGATTCGTCATGAAACCCACAGCATTTGTTTGGGGCAAACTCGAACACTGATTACGCACCTGCGACAACTATTCGCCCAGCTTCACAAAAAGAGAGACAAATTTCCTTTCATTGTATCACACATTAGTGGAAAGCCTTCCTGAGAGATTAGATGCTATAATAATTGCAAAAAGGGCTAGATGCTATAATAATTGCAAAAAGGGCTGATATTAGCGCCAGCGTTTCAGAACAAACACCAATGGGTTTGACGGAGACTGTTGACGGCATATTATTTTATATCTACATCTACAACCATACTCCGCAAGCCACCTGACGGTGTGTGGAGGAGGGTACCTTGAGTACCTATATCGATTCTCCCTACTATTCCAGTCTCGTATTGTTCGTGGAAAGAAAGATTGTCGGAATACCTCTATGTGGGCTCAAATCTCTCTGATTCTGTCCTCATGGTCTCTTCGCGAGATATACGTAAGAGGCAGCAATATACTGTTGACTCCTCGGTAAAGGTATGTTCTCGAAACTTCAACAAAAGCCCGTACCGAGCTCTTGAAGAGTCTATATATCTTCGTCAAGAAAGTGATTCTTTGCAGCACTGAGCGATTTTAGTGAGTGCGAATTCTTGAGCTACGAGCTTACCGCTGGGTCAGATTCTTTGCCAGTGAAACACAAGCGTAAAGAAAGAAGAAAGATTAAGGTTTAACGTACCATTATCGATGAGAAAGAGTCCAGTGAGTAAGGAAATCTGACTATTTTTGCAAAGGAAAAAATCCAGGTTTCACCTTCATTGATTGGCGGAAACCACGGAAACACTAAATTGGCTGGACGGGAATTTGGACCCCGATCATCCTGAACGCTTCTCCATTGCGATAATCACCGCAACGAATCGCTCGGCTTTTGTGAAAGAGGCACTCATGGGAATTTTATGTCTTCACTTCAACGCTTTATTTTTTATCGACAGCAACCACAAAGCATTGTCGTCGCCATAAAATTAACCTGCAAATGTCAAGAAAGTGATTCTTTGCAGCACTGAGCGATTTTAGTGAGTGCGAATTCTTGAGCTACGAGCTTACCGCTGGGTCAGATTCTTTGCCAGTGAAACACAAGCGCCTCGCCGATATCTGAAACAAAGAAAGATATACTGCTTATTTGTTGTGAAGACAAACTCATCTGAAGCTCAAATTCCTGATCATATTTAATCAAAAGTGTTTCAAAACTCTTGCTGGAAGTATTGTTTTTTAATAAATTACGATTGGGATTGTAGTTATGAAAGACAAGGAATGAATAAAATTTGAAAACACAGTTCTTGACAACGAATTTACGCAACATACAAAGACGAGGCAGAATGTTATGACCACGGCCCATAGTGATAGTGAACCCCCCTAGTGTCATTTAGGGCACCTGACGCAGTAAAGAAAGTACTTATGTAAGCCAAACTGATCCCCATCTAACTGATCCTCAATTTTCTCTTCCATTCTCCTGTATATTATTCTTGTCAGCAAATTGATTGGATGAGTTGTTAAGCTGATTGTGCGATAATTCTCGACTTGTCGGCTCTTGCAATCTTCGGAATTGTGTGGATGACATTTCTCCGAAATAGTCGTTTTGTTGCCACTTCCCCCAGAGATTTTAGAAAGTCCAGTGGAATGTTATCTATTTCTTCTGCCTTATTTTCTTTTAAATTCTAATGCTGGCTCCCCAATCTCTTCCCTATCGAATCCTGTTTCTTCTTCTATCACGCCTTTACAAAATACCCCGAACATGGCCTATCACCTATGGGATATGGGTTGGTAGATCGACCCCAAGCTTTGCTTACAGCTAACGGAGTTCATTCACGAGGTAAGCCCTTTGTGGACGGGTGTTATCTTTTATGACGAGACCATCAGCTACTAACCGACCTACAAAGACTCTAATACACCACGTGACAAAGAAGTGAAACACCGAGAAGGAGAAGAGGAAAATAAATGAAACTATACATATACGTGACGTTATTTCAGTGATTGCAAAATCGACTCAAATTTACAAAGAACTTGGCAGCATGGTGAACTGAGTAGTCTGAGATCTCCTCTTGCAAACATATATGTTGGGCGACAACGGCTTCCAGCTTCTTGTCTCCAAAACCAAAATACGTCTGCCACTAATTTGCAAGCTAGGCTGAAAGAAAAAAACCCTGAAGAGATCGCTTCTTCAGTGATCTGCTCTTGTTGGCGAGGCTTTTGAAAACGGTCCCTGCTGTGACGAGTTGGGAGGTATGTAAGCGTGGCTAATCGTCTCGTGTGCCTTCATAAAATCTTCTTTCCTCAGTAGTCGATGGCTTCCGGTGACTGCAGCAAGGACAGACAGTAATTAGGATGATGGCGCAATCCTAGGCCTTCGAGTGCATAATAGCAAATGTCAGTCACTGGGGTGTGTCGCACTCCTTGGGCGAACCTTCTGTACAGTTATAAATTGTTACCACAGTCTATAAACAACACAAGCACATCATCTGACCACATCTATATCAACAGTTTACAATACGTATGTTTTTGGATAGGGTCCCCCTTTGGCAAAACACAATTTTGTTTTTTAACCCAAACATGTTCGCTTCAGTTGCAGCATATTCAGTGGGCTTTTATTTTTCATCTGTTAAAGATAAAGAATGTTCTTTACTGTTCGTATACATGTACCTATTAGTTTTAAATCGTAATTACAGATATTTGAAAAAACACATAAATTATGACTTCATACCTTTTTACCACATGGTGTGATTTTTCTGATGTGTTGTGTTTCTACAATGACTATTTTGTTCCATAGTTTGTCATCTGCAACCACTTACACCTTAAAGTAGATAAAATGTTTAAGCCAAAATTACGATTTGAAATTGTTATTTCTATGCCTGAAAATAATTAATTCTGTCTGTGTGTGTGTGTGTGTGTGTGTGTGTGTGTGTGTGTGTCTATTTACATAATGTTTCACTTACATTTTCTTTTTCCTCATCTTCATCACTGTCAAACACTGTATATTGAGTTATCACTGTTTCACTGTTTACTAGCTGTAAAAAGAAACATGACGCGCAGTGGAACAGTTGAAGGTGTAAAAACAAGATGGCTGACAGTGGAACAGTTGAAGGCATTCCTGGCGGTTGTTCTGAATCTTTCAGAGGTGTCTGTGAATTTGTGTGTGTGTGTGTGTGTGTGTGTGTGTGTGTGTATGAAAAGGGGGAGAGAGGGAGAGGGAGAGGGAGAGAGAGGGGAGAGAGAGAGAGAGAGAGAGAGAGAGAGATAGAGTGAGTATGTGACAGTAGGTTATAGGATGTGTGTGTGTGTGTGTGTGTGTGTGTGTGTGTGTGTGTGTGTTTGTGTGTGACTCATACAAAAATATCCTAAAACGTACTGTCACTCTCTCTCTCCCTTTTTCACACACGCACACACACACACACACACACACACACACACACACATACACACAAAAATCCTAAAACCTACTGTCACTCTCTCTTTCTCTCCCCTCTCTCTCTTTCTCCCTTTTCTCCCCCCCCCCCCCCCCCCCACACACACAGAGAGAGAGAGAGAGAGAGAGAAAGAGAGACAGAGAAAGACAAACAAAAAAAATTCACAGACACCTCTGAAAGATTCCGAACAACCGCCAGGACAACCTTCAACTGTTCCACTGCCCGCCATGTTTACAGCTGGTAAACAGTGAAACAGTGACAGTGATAGTGGCAACTCAATATATCGTGTTGGACAGTGATGAAATAAGGAAAAAGAAAATATAAGTGAAACATAATGTACTCGTAAATTGACACACACAAACACACATATACAATTACACTACTGGCCATTAAAATTGCTACACCACGAAGATGAAGTGCTACAGGCGCGAAATTTAACCGGCAGGAAGAAGATGCTGTGATATGCAAATGATTAGCTTTTCAGAGCATTCACACAAGGTTGGCGCTGGTGGCGGCACCTACAACGTGCTGACATGAGGAAAGTTTCCAATCAAATTCACACACACAAACAGAAGTTGACCGGCGTTGCGTGGTGAAACGTTCTTGTGATACCTCGTGTAAGGAGGAGAAATGCGTACCATTTTCGTTTCCGACTTTGATAAAGGTCGGATTGTAGCCTATCGCGATTGCGGTTTATCGTATCGCGACATTGTTGCTCGCGTTGGTCGAGATCCAATGACTGTTAGCAGAATATGGAATCGGTGGTTTTAGGAGGGTAGTACGGAACGACGTGCTGGATCCCAACGGCCTCGTATCATGATGGTCGCATCCGTGTTTGGCGACATCGCGGTGAACGCCCATTGGAAGCGTGTATTCGTCATCGCCATACTGGCGTATCACCTGTCGTGATGGTATTGGTGCCATTGGTTACACGTCTCGGTCACCTCTTGTTCGCATTGACGGCACATTTAACAGTGGACGTTACATTTCAGATGTGTTACGACTCGTGGATCTACCCTTCATTCGATCCTTGCGAAACCCTACATTTCAGCAGGATAATGCACGACTGGCCTAGTTACCCGTGGTCTAGGGGCAGCGTCTTTGATTCATAATCAAAACGTCTTCCGTCCCGGGTTCGATCCCCGCCACTGCCTAAATTTTGATAAATAATCAGCATTGGCGGCCGAAGACTTCCGGCACAAGAAGTCAGCCTCATTCTGCCAACGGCCTTGTCAAAGAGGGCGGAGGAGCGGATAGAGGTTCAGGGCACTCTCTTCTCCTAGGGGTGGGAAATTTCCTGTAAAGGCGGAAGAATCAGCAATGATCAACGACATGAGGATGCAGAAGGCAATGGAAACCACTGCATTAAAGACACGTAACGTGTATCCACAGGACATGTGGCCTGTAATTGAAGAAGTGTCATGATGATCTCTCCATTGGCAAAAGATTCCGGAATAGTCCCCCATTCGGAACTCCGTGAGGGGACTGCCAAGGGGGAGGTTACCATGAGAAAAAGATTGAATAATCAACGACAGGATAACGTTCTACGAGTCAGGGCGTGGAATGTCAGAAGCTTGAACGTGGTAGGGAAACTAGAAAATCTGAAAAGGAAAATGCAAAGGCTCAATCGAGATATAGTAGGGGTCAGTGAAGTGAAGTGGAAGGAAGACAAGGATTTCTGGTCAGATGAGTATCGGGTAATATCAACAGCAGCAGAAAATGGTATAACAGGTGTAGGATTCGTTATGAATAGGAAGGTAGGGCAGAGGGTGTGTTACTGTGAACAGTTCAGTGACCAGGTTATTCTAATCAGAATCGACAGCAGACCAACACCGACAACGATAGTTCAGGTATACATGCCGACGTCGCAAGCTGAAGATGAACAGATAGAGAAAGTGTATGAGGATATTGAAAGGGTAATGCAGTATGTAAAGGGGGACGAAAATCTAATAGTCATGGGCGACTGGAATGCAGTTGTAGGGGAAGGAGTAGAAGAAAAGGTTACAGGAGAATATGGCCTTGGGACAAGGAATGAAAGAGGAGAAAGACTAATTGAGTTCTGTAACAAGTGTCAGCTAGTAATAGCGAATACCCTGTTCAAGAATCACAAGAGGAGGAGGTATACTTGGAAAAGGCCGGGAGATACGGGAAGATTTCAATTAGATTACATCGTGGTCAGACAGAGATTCCGAAATCGGATACTGGATTGTAAGGCGTACCCAGGAACAGATATAGACTCAGATCACAATATAGTAGTGATGAAGAGTAGGCTGAAGTTCAATATATTAGTCAGGAAGAATCAATACGCAAAGAAGTGGGATACGGAAGTACTAAGGAATGACGAAATACGTTTGAAGTTCTCTAACGCTATAGATACAGCAATAAGGACTAGCGCAGTAGGCAGTACAGTTGAAGAGGAATAGACATCTCTAAAAAGGGCCATCACAGAAGTTGGGAAGGAAAACATACGTACAAAGAAGGTAGCTGCGAAGAAACCATGGGTAACAGAAGAAATACTTCAGTTGATTGATGAAAGGAGGAAGTACAAACATGTTCCGGGAATATCAGGAACACAGAAATACAAGTCGCTGAGGAATGAAATAAATAGGAAGTGCAGGGAAGCTAAGACGAAATGGCTGCAGGAAAAATGTGAAGACATCGAAAAAGATATGATTGTCGGAAGGACAGACTCAGCATACAGGAAAGTCAAAACAACCTTTGGTGACATCAAAAGCAACGGTGGTAACATTAAGAGTGCAACGGGAATTCCACTGTTAAATGCAGAGGAGAGAGCAGATAGGTGGAAAGAATACATTGAAAGCCTCTATGAGGGTGAAGATTTGTCTGATGTGATTGAAGAAGAAACAGGAGTCGATTTAGACGAGATAGGGGATCCAGTATTAGAATCGGAATTTAAAAGAGCTTTGGAGGACTTACGGTCAAATAAGGCAGAAGGGATAGATAACATTCCATCAGAATTTCTAAAATCATTGGGGAAGTGGGAACAAAACGATTATTCACGTTGGTGTGTAGAATATATGAGTCTGGCGATATACCATCTGACTTTCGGAAAAGCAAAATCCACACCATTCCGAAGACGACAAGAGCTGACAAGTGCGAGAATTATCGCACAATCAGCTTAATAGCTCATGCATCGAAGCTGCTTACAAGAATAATATACAGAAGAATGGAAAAGAAAATTGAAAATGCGCTAGGTGCCGATCAGTTTGGCTTTAGGAAAAGTAAAGGGACGAGAGAGGCAATTCTGACGTTACGGCTAATAATGGAAGCAAGGCTAAAGAAAAATCAAGACAATTTCATAGGATTTGTCGACCTGGAAAAAGCGTTCGACAATATAAAATGGTGCAAGCTGTTCGAGATTCTGAAAAAAGTAGGGGTAAGCTATAGGGAGAAACGGGTCATATACAATATGTACAACAACCAAGAGGGAATAATAAGAGTGGACGATCAAGAACGAAGTGCTCGTATTAAGAAGGGTGTAAGACAAGGCTGTAGCCTTTCGCCCCTACTCTTCAACCTGTACATCGAGGAAGCAATGATGGAAATAAAAGAAAGGTTCGGGAGTGGAATAAAAATACAAGGTGAAACGATATCAATGATACGATTCGCTGACGACATTGCTATCCTGAGTAAAAGTGAAGAAGAATTAAATGATCTGCTGAACGGAATGAACAGTCTAATGAGTACACAGTATGGTTTTAGAGTAAATCGGAGAAAGACGAAGGCAATGAGAAGTAGTAGAAATGAGAAGAGCGAGAAACTTAACATCAGGATTTGGTCACGAAGTCAGTCAGTTGACTGATAACCAAAAAAAAAAAAAAAAATTGCACGACCGCATGTTGCCGGTCCTGTACGGGCCTTTCTGGATACAGAAAACGTTCGACTGCTGCCCTGGGCAGTACATTCTCCACATCTCTCACCAACTGAAAACGTCTCGTCAATGGTGGCCGAGCAACTGTTTCGTCACAATAAGCCAGTCACTACTCTTGAACTGTGTATCGTGTTGAAGCTACATGGGCAGCTGTACCTGTACACGCAATCCAAGCTCTGTTTGACTCAATGCCCAGGCGTACAAAGGCCGTTATTACGGCCAGAGATGGTTGTTTTGGGTACTGGTTTCTCAAGATCTATGCACCCAAATTGGGTGAAAATGTAATCACATGTCAGTTCTAGTATAATATATTTGTGCAATGAATACCCGTTTATCATCTGCATTTCTTCTTGGTGTAGCAATTTTAATGGCCAGTAGTATAGTTCTAAGTCTAGTGGACTGATGAACCCAGATGATAAGTCCCACAGCGCTCAGAACCATTTCTTTTTGCATAAAATGTGGACGTCCAGTTGTGGTGTGGGCGTGCAACGTCCAGCCTTCGTAACCCACGAACAATCAACATTGATGCATGAACCAGGCACCTACTGTGGAGGCCAACATGCAGGAACGTCGCTGAACGCTCATTGAGGAGACGCTGTTGGTAGCCCCTTGGTTCGTGGGGGTGGTCATTTGTCCAACAGTTGCACGTCTATTCGCTCGTTAACATCTCTGTAGCTGTCGTTCACCCCTGTTGCCTATGGCTCGTGGTGCACCACATTCGCATCGGCGCCAGTTTTGGCTATCGCCATTTTGCCATGCACGGTATATTTTAACAACGGCTCGCGAACAGTTTACAAATTTACAGAATGAGATTTTCACTCTGCAGCGGAGTTTGCGCTGATATGAAACTTCCTGGGAGATTAAAACTGTGTGCCGGACCGAGACTCAAACTTGGGACCTTCGCCTTTCGCGGGCAAGTGCTCTACCATCTCAGTTACCCAATTCCGCCAGTACCTCGTCTCGTACCTTCCAAGCTTCACAGAAGCTCTCATGCATACTTTGCAGAACTAGCACTCCTTTCTTCCAGGATCTCATTCTGGAAACGTCCCCCAGGCTGTGGCTAAGCCATGTCTCCCCATATCCTTTCTTCCAGGAGTGCTAGTTCTGCAAGGTATGCAGGAGAGCTCCTGTGAAGTTTGGAAGATGGGCGACGAGATACTAGCAGAAGTAAGGCTGTGAGGACGGGTCGTGAGTCGTGCTTGGGTTGCTCAGATGGTAGAGCACTTGCCCGCGGAAGGCAAAGGTCCCGAGTTCGAGTCTCGGTTCGGCACACAGTTTTAATCTGCCAGGAAGTTTCAGTTTACAGATTTAGTCATTTCGGAAATGCTTCCACTCTTGGCCTGAAAGCCAATGATCATACCCTTCTAGACGTCAGATAAATCGCTCCATTTCCGCATTGCGACAACGACTGAACTGTATTCCGTGTCTCTCCTCCCCCCCCCCCCCCCTCTTGCCCCGACACGCTTTATATACCCTCCACTGCTAGAGCTATCACATGTCGTTCATGAGTGCTTATTTCACGTTGACGTCGAACGTAGGCGCTGGTAACAATATGACTGGACCGTGCAATAAAGATCTGTTTTAAAAAAATATTTTAGTCTCGTGACCGAAACAGAACCCTTTGCTTTTACCTCTCAAAAATTATGTTTTACCAACGATCAGGTTGGGAACCACTGACGTAGAGCCATGTTGCAGCATTGATTCTATACAGTCGTCCATATACAGCATCTCGCTACCATGACTTACCGGCAACAGAGGAGAGTCACATGATTCATTGTTACCAGTTCATCATGTACTGTGCTCCAAGGCAGAAAGTATATCCTTGTAAGGGGTTGCTTAATACTTCGTCGTTGTGTTTATATGTAGCAACTTTTCAACACTATACGCAAGAAATAATCCATACGGTGTCGTGTTTTGTGGCCATAATTCTTAGATGCTAACACACGGCTACCGGGTACGGTAAAATTTTCGCTCATGTTTCAGCCTTCCTAGTACAACTGTATGCGCCAGCTCGTGTTCGTCGGAACGGGAGTAGTTGGCGTGTAAAGCTCCAACAAACCGTTTCTCCATCGGCCATTCTGTACACAATGAGCAGCTGGCTGTTCTCTACGGTCAGTTTACGACGGCGGCTGAGATGCCGTTTCGAGGGGCGTCGTTTTCTCGCTCTCGGCGAGACGCTGGTAACTGCTCTGGGGGCGGGTGAGTTAGAGAGGGGGGGGGGGGGGGGGAGGCGGGCAGACTATTAGACGGGCGGCTTCGTACCCAGGGTAATGGAATCGTGGCCGTTCTGCCGGCGTACTTTCCGAGATCCAATTAGAGAGACATTAAAACCGCGCCGGACACCTCAAAACGTTTCAGCGGTTATTATATGCCGGGGTGTTTTTTTGAGAAGCCTTACACCGCTCTCGCAAGCCATTATTTGCGCGCCAGAGCCACCGTGGCGTGCCTTCGCGGTTCCCTGACCTCCGACAACATCTCGTAATGAGGCGCCGCAGCCGACGAAACGCGCTTTCCACGAAACTCCGCTGCTTGCCGAGGCACGGGATATACGTCGGATGGAAGCCGTAATACGGATACCTTCCACCTGTTATAAATACTTGTTCGTCAGATAAAGCGACAGCTAAATGTACTTGCAGCTAAAAATGGAATTTACAGCTGTGCAAGTACGTCTCACGCACGTAGGAGTAGGCTATTACAAATTTGGGAATGAGTCAAGGACTCGTGAACTTGTGAACAGTGTCGTCAATGCGTACAGAAGTGAGACAAGCTCTTATCTTTTCGTTTTATAAATATCAATGCTATGATTTGAAACGCTTTTTCTTGCTGCAGCGTAATTTTTATTTGCGTTCGAGAAACGTTTCGCCTTTTGTACATGATGTTACGGGTATACTTGCAGAGAGTTTCATATGGTACCTAAACATCTACACACACGAGTTACTTGGTTGTTTTTCCCCCACATCGAACTATCGTCCCGCAAACACGTCACAAACGACCTGATGTTTTCTGCGTGACCCCTGTCAGTACAGAGTAACTGTTTTGAGGCCATGGTCAACACCTGATCTGCTGCCCAGGGGAAATCAGGCATTAATGGCTTGCTCTTGCCACACCTACTTGCAGGTTCTAATTAACCTAAAAACATATGACTTGTAATATTATTAATATGCAAGTGACGTAAATACTGATGTAATATTGTCCAGTACATCGTCCTCAGGCACCAATAGAAATATCTGCACTTGTATCCTTTGCACAGCGTATTAAACACATCAGTGGGTTTTTCCTGTAGTAACACAGTGATAATGAGAGATTTGAAACAGTTCACACCATAAGATTTACATTAATGAAACGTTAGTCACTCGTTTGTCATGCTAAAATCTGCATTCCCTCTCAGGTGGTTATAGGTTGGTGGGCGTAGTTCCAATTAGCTCGTGAAAAATCGGCACATTTTAACTTCCACAACCTTTGCTTTTTTTTTTCGTTCTCGTCAACTAAATTATATGAAACACATAGACATGGTCGCATTCTCTAACCACAAAGGCTAGCGGGCCTCTCCTATTTTTAAACCTGAAATCGTCCACATCTCGCGTCCTGAAATATTTGCTACTACTTCGAACACGCCCTATAGCTATATAGCAGCTAAAACACTTCTGGTCTCTTCAGTACATATAGCTTCTAAAAGCTAGGTTTCATTGCTAGCATTAGACACAACGGACACCGTTCGGGAGCGTAATGGACTCGTGCGTAGTTTTCAACAGTAAGCTGACACATCACATTTTTCTCACATTGGCGTCAGAACTACGTCGCGCTCGCTGCGCCTCATAATCGGCGGTTCTCTCACTTTTGTGCCACGAACATGCTTTCTTCTCCACGGTGACCCATCTTGAGTTAGGTGGTTATGTCTGACGTTTCTCCTTTGGTCCCACAGTATGGAGATCTTCAGGTATCCTTGCACATAGCAAGCAGATACCACAGTTCTTTACACTACTATTCTAATTTTTTCAGTAATTATTGTTATTTTGTCTTTGTTTTCCTCTGGTTACTGCTCAGTGCTACTTCACCAAATTTTTGATGAAGAATAAATAATAACCTCTCCCTCTCTCTCTCGCAAAGATATGACTTGTTAATTATAACATACTGCGCGGTGGATCATCTGGGACACACATGACATGTCTTTGCAGAAGGGCAGTTGATGATAAGCCTTTGTAAACTCACAAGAACTTATCGTTACTCTTAAATACCGTACTGTGAAGCGCTAAGTTGTTGACGCGAACTTCAATAATATCAAGAACAGACAATTTTTTTTGTGTTATCACACTTTGTGAAGTGTAATTAGTCTCACTGTTTGACATCATAAATCATCCTGTCCGAACAAACCTAATAGTTAACCGCGCTGAAGAGTACCGCAGCAAGTCGGATGAAACAGTGGTAGTTTAGTTGTTTTACTGTCTTATAATGACGCTGCTTAATGTCTAAAATAATTTTATTCAAATTTACGCTGGCCGTAGAAGCCTACGAGCTTAAATCTTCATAGGATTCAAGAATAGAGACTTTCTAAAACGTGATTTTCTGCTGTTATTGCAAGTAGCTGTGTGCCGGAGAACGTCGAATCGGCACGGCAGAAGCCTTGTACGCTGTAGCTGTTAGGCAAATCACCAACTACAGTAGTGGCGGAAATCGTTTTCCCCCAGAGAACGTAGCCAGCGACCGCTAGATAGTTGAGGAAGCACATTTCTTGACCACAATATCGTGCGGCTCGCATTCCAAACGTATTTGCCGAGTCTTTTAGCCTGGCCTCATAAAATGATGTTGACCACGATTCACTGAAACGGACTTTAGGCTACTCGTCGAGTTTTGGTAAAATGTCGGCTCCTTAAAGTATTTCAATTTACTGCCCTTACACGCCCAGAGAAAAAACACAGGTAACGTATAAATCGTAACAAAAACTAAGTGACATTTTACGACGAGTGGCAAGGCACGATTAGGGAGCCGTCAGAAATTACACACATACACACACACACACACACACACACACACACACACACACACACACACACAGTTACATATCCCATGACCAGCTGTATAGATGAATTTCACTTAATGAGGAGCAATATGGATGTCGTTCATAGACACTGAAGTGATATCCAACGACTACACGCTACGAAGCATTTAGAGAGCCGAGAAACAGTTCACGGTAACTAGAAATGGCCATCTGGTTTGTTACAGTAGCGCAACATGCAATAAAGAAAAATCGTTAGACTTGATCATACTGTCAGTTGTCTCTTCAAGTTCTTTGGTATGTGTCATAAAAGTGAAACGGAAGTGCAAGTAAATAAATCAATGTAAGAAATAACACCACCCGGAAAGCTACGTCACTCCTTTGACAATATTGCCACTTGAGATCTCACACTACAGAAAGTGTCAAAGCGCACTTTTGAAAGATTGACACTGTATCCTGTCGTTCGAAATCGGTCACCACATCTCTCTCTCTCTCTCTCTCTCTCTCTCTCTCTCTCTCTCTCTCTCGTTCTGGTTGTTTGTGTTAGTCATGTCTCCAGGATCCGCTCGCTCATACTGGACTTGGAATTTACTTTATTTTTGGGCGTGGATTTAATTATTTTTAGTGACAAAACGTAAAAAGTTTATATGGTTAAAAACGGAAATTTAGGAGAGTTAGAACCCTACAACCAGATAAAAAAACAACCAATACAGAAGAAAGAAGTGTGTAGATATTTGGGAATAAGTATCGATGAAAGACGTTAATTACCTAGTCGTTCAATGCCTTAAATCGAAAAACACCTTGTGTTCGACGAGAAATGGAACTTACACAATTACGTAGAAACCGTCTGCTAAGGGTGAAATTCTTACAAAAAAATTAAGCATACTAGACAAAAAATTAGTCAGATCCAGGAGGCATCGAGCCGACACCGCCTAACGCCTCCCATATCCTTGATTAAGGCTTCTTTTCAGCGAGGAAGAGATTCCACAACCTTTTTACACCTAAAATCACCAACAAACGCAAAACGCATCTATTTAGAGAAGAAGAAGATCAAAATTCGCTTCACGCCTTGCTATGTTAGTCTCCACTATTTCCAGTCTTTGTCAGCATAGACCAGATGTGGTTTGGATTCAGTGAAACAATACCGACGGCAACTCAGAGATATATACCAAATAAATTAATATGAGATGGTTTTGATTCCCCATGTTACGCAAAACAGTTCAGAATATTTTCGTAAAAGCAAGGAAAAAAGCATTCCAAATTTAAAAGAACGCAAAAATCCAAAGATTGGCGATGTTTTACAAAATCTCGAAATTTAGCGCGAATTTCAATGTGAGATGCTTTTAATAGTTTCCACAACGAAACTCTGTCTCGAAATCAAAGAGATTGTGGTTATATGTAAAGTACACCAGCGGCAAAACGCAGTTAATAGCATCATTAAGCGAAAACAACGGCGTTGTTACTGATGACAGTGCTACTAAAGCACAGTCACTAAATACGGTTTTCTGAAATTCCTTCACCAAAAGAAAGTAAATATTCCGGAATTCGAATCACGAACAACTGCCAAAACGAATAAGTTAGAAGTAGATATCCTTGATGTAGTGAAGCAGCTTAAAACACTTAATAAAGGCAAGGCCTCAGGTCGAGATGTATACCACTTAGGTTAGAGTATGCTGATATATTACCTCCGTGCTTAGCAATCATATACAACCGCTCGCTCGCCGAAAGATCAGCACCTAAAGACTGGAAACTAGCACAAGTCACGTCAGTACAAAACAAAGGAAATAGGAATGACCCTCTGAATTATAGACTCATATCTATTTGCAGTAGGATTTTGGAACATATACTGTGTTCGAACTTTATGAATTATGCCTAAGAAACCGCTTTATTGACAAACAGCCAGTACGGATTCATAAAATATCGTTCTTGTGAAACATAACTAGCTCTTTATTCTCACGAAATAATCAATGTTATCGACAAGGTATGACAAATTGATTATATATTCTTAGATTTCCACATGGCATTTGACACCGTTCCTCACAAGCGACTTCTAATCAAATTGTTAGCCTATGGAGTATCGTCTCAGATGTGCGACTGGATTCGCGATTTCCTGTCAAAAGGTAACAGTTAGAAGTAACGGACGGAATGTCATCAACTAAAACAGAAATAACCTCTGGCATTCCCCGAGGAAGTGTGATAGGCCTTCTGGCGTTGAAGATCTACTTAAACGATTTAGGAGACTATCTGAGCAGCTCTCTTAGATTGTTTGCAGATGATGCTGTCATTTAATGTCTCATGAAGTCATCAGAAGATGGAAAGCAATTGCAAAATAATGTAGACAATATATCTCTTTGGCGCGAAAAATGGCAATTGACTCTAAATAATGAAAAGTGTGAACTCATCCAGGTGAGTATTAAAAGGAATCTACTAAATTTCTGTTACATGATAAATCATACAAATCTATAGGCTTAGGGATTATGGTTACAAATAACTTAAACTGAAGCGATCACACTGATAAAGTTGTGGGGAAAGCAAACCAAATATTGATTTATTGGCAGAACACTTAGAAACTGCAACAGCTTTACTAAAGTGATTGCTTACACTATGCTTGTCTGCCCTCATCTGGAGTACTGCTGTGCAGTGTGAAATCTGCATGAGACAGTGTTGGAGGAGGACATCGAAAAAGTTCAAAGAAGGGCAGCTCATTTTGTATTATCGCGGAATAAGGGGGGGGGGGGAGAGATAATTCCACAATTACTAAATCTGAATTGGGGTGACAATCATTAATAAAAAGTCGTTTCTCGTTGCGGTATAATCTTCTCGTGAAGTTTCGATCACTAACTTTCTCCTGAAAATGTGAAAATATTTTGTTGACGCCCGCCTACATAGCGAGAAATGAACGCCATAATAAAATAAGAGAGATCAGTGCTCGCGCTAAAAGATTAAAATGTTCGTTCTTCCCGTGAGATGTTGGAGAGTGGAACGGTAAAGAAATCGCTTGAAGGTGGCTCGATGAACGATCTGCCAGATACTGCAGAGTTCTCATGTAGATGTAGACTGATGATTAGGTCGCAGAGAGCTAGTAAAATGCAAGGGTGTTGATTGCTACACTTCACCTGCTGTTGCAGATAGTTCCAGACATCAAATCCGGTTTAGATCACGTGATTTAGCGGGCCAGTCGAGGTGCGATAGGATGATTCAGTGTGTGTCAAACCAGGAACGTATGTGTGCAGCTCTATAAACATAGCTTTTCCCATTTTGGAAAACGAGAGTATCCACGGCATACTCAACCTGAAGATTCCAAAGAAAAGGCAACACTTGTTGTTCGAGACACTTGCAATAGACACTCTAGTACGCGTCGAACTAATATGAATGATTGGGTCCAAGTCATGGTACGATAAACGCCCCCAAAACAACCCAGAACCAGCTCCAGCTTGAACTACACTCACCACACACTATGGTTTGAACCTCTGGTTGGGCAATTGGTTCACTCGACGTCTTACATCATTTGAAAGGAAGCATAATCTCGAATCATCAGACTGTATTACACACGTGCAGTCAGCTACTGTCCAGTGTCTGGTGTTGTCCCGCCCACTGAAGATGTGTAACCTTATATTTTACTCTGAGAAGTAGCTTTTACTAGATACCTAACTAAACATTTGCCTTGCACACGTTTCGTTTCGCAATGTTTGCACCAACTGGTTTATGGACAAGCATTCAGTGACAGCAGCAGCCCTGTCGAGTTTGAAGCTGGCTGTCATCGACAATGTGTGTTACTCATCTTCAGTCCCTTTGGGTTTTGTTTTTTTTACTACCACCATTCTTGTAGCAAGCTGTGACTAGTACGCCATTACTTGTAGAAACATTGGACAGACCACACTGACACACAAAAAAACTGGGCAATTTTATTCAGCTGTGTCTGTTATAGACATAATGCAAAGGGTATGTGTGTTTGTTCAGGATCTCCTCTTAAACACCTGGATCAATTTCAACCAAATTTCTCATAGAAACAGCAGGACTCATGAGTTGCAGCACTGTGGGGTTTATATCCTCCTAGCTCCAATAGAAGTGAAGAGAAGATAAAAAAAATTTCAGCCCTCAGCATATAGGCTGCCCTGCATGACAGGCATGTTGTGTGAGAACAGTATCGGCATGCCAAATCAACCTGCTTTGCAGGCCAGCTACATGTCAGAGGCAAGAGACAGTCATCTCGGCCACAGCATGTAGGCTGCCCCACATGATATGTGTGTTGTTTTGTAGTAGTATCAGCCTCCTACATCAACCTGCCTTACATGGAGTCTGTATGTCAGGGGCAATAAATAATTTTCAAGCCTCCAATGTGTAGCATGCCCTGTGTGACAGGATGTTGTGGGTGTAGAATGGGGCTGCTTTATTGCACTGTATTGCAGGGGCTACATGTGCTGATGAGCATGGCTGGAGTCAGTTTGAGATGGATGGAGGAGGAAATGGACAGGGTTAGGGGGAGGAGGAAATAGACAGAGAATGGGGAGGAGGGAGCCGTGCATGAGACAGGTGGAAAGTGGAAAGGGGTAGTGGGCAAGTGGAAAAGGAAGATGGAGAGGTGGAGGTGGAATGAGAGAGGGAGAGGGGGATATGGAGGGGAGGGAGGAAGATATGGTCAGAGAGAAGGGGTGGAGGAAATGGACAAAGAGAGGGGGAGATGAAGAGACAGAGAGAGTGAGGTGGAGAAAAAAGATAGATACAGATGTGAGGTTGAGTTGGACAAACAGAGGGAGGAACAGGTGGGCACAGAGAGGGGCAGGAGAAGGTGTGTTCACAACACAAGTCGAATGTGTATGTGAACTATTTACAGGTCTATACCTTCTTTCTTCTAACTCAGAAACGACAAGTTGGGAGAACATAAAACTAACTATACCAAATCACATTAAACAGATTTCATGGAGTTACTTCATTTCAACGAAGCACATTGATTGGAAAAAGCACTAAACTGTGCAGCAGTAAAGGAAGTAAAAAGAGAGAAACACTGCACAAGAGATGGATATGAAACCATATCAGTGACAATCGGTTTCAAACCAAATATAAATTGCTGCTGTGCTGAATTCTCAAGCGGTTTCCGAGCGAAAAGAAAGCTGCATTTAGAAAACATTTCAAATCGATATATCTCGCAAAAGACCGTTGCTTACGCCGGCCGAAGTGGCCGTGCGGTTAAAGGCGCTGCAGTCTGGAACCGCAAGACCGCTACGGTCGCAGGTTCGAATCCTGCCACGGGCATGGATGTTTGTGGTGTCCTTAGGTTAGTTAGGTTTAACTAGTTCTAAGTTCTGGGGGACTAATGACCTCAGCAGTTGGGTCCCATAGTGCTCAGAGCCATTTGAACCACCATTTTTGAACCGTTGCTTACAGCAGCACAAACAGCTGCGTGTGTTCATAGGGCCTCCTTCATGGTGAGTGTACTGCAGACCGTCCCGTATTGTAAGATCAGGACAGCCATGTTCACAGGGCTGCACACATATGTTGTTGGCTTGACGAGCACTCAGCCACCATATCTCACCTGGGCTGGTCCGCTAAATAATCCAGTCTTAATTCTGTACAAAAGTCTTAATGTATCTGAAACAGTAGGTCAAGCGCAGCAGTCGACAACTCCGCGATGTTGTAGCTCTACGGGATCCTATCATCGATAGTTGTCTTCAGTTGCATGCCTGAACAAACTTTTTGACTTTCTCCCTCACCAGACTGAAATCACTATCATAGCTGGAGCTGCAGTTAACGTTGGCAGTGTAACGGATTTTGCAAACAACGATATCGTGAAACCTATCTCGTTCTGTTCATCCAAGACACCGACGCCCAAGTGAATGCCAGGACTCTTGACTTCTGGAAGGCGTTAGTTACAATTCTGCATTGTTACCTAACGAATAAAATAGGAGCATACGAAACATCAGATCAGCTTTGTGACTGTACTGAAGCATTCTTAGCGAACGGGACAAAGCACGTCATTCTTAGCGCAGAGAAATCTACAGATGTAAAATAATTTCGGGAGTCCAACAGTGGAATGGTATAGGACCATTATCATACTCTGTACAGAATGTCACATTTATCTTGACTACAATAAAAAAATTTCTTCATTCCAGAATTTAAAAAAAATGTGTCAAAGAATATACAACGAAACGCCAAGGAAACTGGTATAGGGAAGCGTATTCAAATACAGAGATATGTAAACAGGCAGAATACGATGCTGCGGTTGGCAACGCCTATATAAGACAACAAGTGCCTGGCGCAATTGTGAGATCGGTTACTGCTGCTACTATGGCATGTTATCGAGTTTTAAGTGAGTTTGAACGTGGTGTACAGTCGACACACGAGCGATGGGACATAGCATCGCCGACGTAGCGATGAAGTGGGGATTTTCCCGTACGACAATTTCACGAGTGTACCGTGAATATCAGGAATCCGGTAAAACATCACGTCTCAGACATCGCTGCGGCCGGTAAAGATTCAGCAATAAGGGACCAAGGACGACTCAAGAGAATAGTTGAACGTGACGGAACTCCAACCCTTCTGCATACTGCAGCAGATTTCAATGCTGGACCATCAACGAGTGCCAGCGTGCGAATCGTTTAAAGAAACGTCATCGAATTGGGCTTTCGGAGCCTAAGGCCCACTCGTATACTCTTGATGATTGAACGACACAAAGCTTTACGCTTCGCCTGGGACCGTTGACATCGACACTGAACTGTTGATGACTGGAAATATGTTGCCTGATCGGACGAGTCTCTTTTCAAATTCTATCGAGCAGATGGACGTGCTCGGATATGGAGACAACCTCGTGAATCCGTGGACTCTGTATGTCAGTAGGGGACTCTTCAGCCTGGAGGCTCTGTGATGGTGTGGGGCGTGTGCAGTTGGAGTGATATGGATGGGACCCCTGATACATCTAGATACGACTCTGACAGGTGACACGTACGTAAGCATGCTGTCTGACCACCTGCATCCATTCATGTCCTTTGTTTATTCCGACGGACTTCGGCTATTCGAGCAAGACTATACGATACCCCACACGTGCAGAATTGTTACAGAGTGGCTCCAGGAACACTCTTCTAAGTTTAAACACTTCCGCTAGCCACCACACTCCCCAGACATGAACATTATTGAGCATATATGGCACGCCTTGCAACGTGCTGTTCAGAAGAGATCTTTGCCTCCTCGTAGTCTCAACGGAATTTATGGACAGCCCTGCAGGATTCATGGTGTCAGTTTCCTCCAGCAATATTTCAGACATTATCGAGTCCATGCCACGTCGTGTTGCGCCATTTCTGTGTGCTCGTGGGGGTCTTACACGGTATTAGGCGGCTGTAGCAGATCCTTTGGCTCTTCAGTGTAGTTTACTTGGTATGGGAACACTAATGGTCATCACTGTCTTTATAACTTTGTTCTTTACAACATGCGTCTTTTATAAACAACACAATAGATTTTTTGTACAGTAACCCACTCCCTTTCCTCAAGACCTGTTCAAAAACCTATCACAGAGTACCGTTCACGTAAAAATGACGAAATAAGAAACATTAAAAAATTGACTTTGATTTTCCTGCAGTAGCAGAAAGTACAGGTTCCCTGCTAGTACTACCCCGTTCACTTGCTTCCATTGAGAGTAAACAAAGGGAAACGCATGGAAAATGCACACGTCATTCAGTTAACTTTGTCTAGCTGGAGATTAACGAGAGTACCATGTACACCAACGAAGACAAGGTAGAAGTTTTAGTCATTTACGGGGACTGTTGGTTAGCAGAAGAGTAATTGGGTAAATGTTTTCTTACTTAAAGTATGGGTACATGTAGTATAGTGCTGTCGCACCTTTACACGAACTATTGTCTACAATAAAGGAAGTCCTAAATTAAAAACTGCTTCATCACTATTTTTCTTTTATTGTGGTTGAAGGTAGGCGTAATACTACTCAAGAGTTTCCATCAAGTGAACGAGTTATGTTACTCCACGTATGTGCACTGTAGCTAGTAGAGGGGAGTCAAAGTCAGTTTTGATACATTTTAAAAACGTCAGTTTTACGTGAAATGTTGACTGTGATACGTTTGTGAACAGATCTTGAGGAGATGAAGTGGATTACCAAATAAAAAATATAGTTTGCTGCTAAAAATGACGTTCTGCTGTCTATTAAGTTCGTGCCCTATATCGTAGAGTTTCTGTTTTGCATGCTGTTTGAATTTACACACTGTCATTTTGACATTTGGCGATAGTGAGTGGAGCTGTGGATGCTCGAAAATTGGGTGCCAAGTGGATAAATCGGAACTCTTCAGGCATATTCTTCTGTTCAATAGAGGGGTGACAGCAGGGGAGACAGCCAGAAACATTTGAGCCGTGTATGGGGATAACGCCATTGGACAGAGCACGGCAAGAAAATGGTTTTCTCTTTTCAAGGAGGATCATTTTGACATTTGTGGCTCTCAATGTGGTAATGAATGTGTCTCCTCTGAACTGTCGTACTGTAATTGAAATGTTCTGTTCCGCATAAATTTCTACATCTACATCTACAAAGATCTCCGCAAGCCAACTTACGGTGCGTGGCGGAGAGTACCCTGTACCAGTACTTGTCATTTCCTTTCCTGTTCCACTCGCAAATAGAGTGAAGGAGTAATGACTGTCTATGTGCTTCCGTATCAGCCCTAGTTTCTTGTATCTCATCTTCGTGGTCCTTACGCGCAATTTATGTTGGCGGCAGCAGAATCGTTGGGCAGTCAGCTTCAAATGCCGGTTCTCTAAATTTTCTCAATAGTCTTTCTCGAAAGGAACGTCACTTTCCCTTCAGGGATTCCCGTTTCAGTACCCGAAGCATCTCTGTAACATTACGTGTTGTTCGAACCGACCGGTAACAAATCTAACAGTCCGCCTCTGAATTGCTTCGACGTTTTCCTTCAGTTTGACCTGGTACGGATCCCAAAAACTGGAGCGGTGCTCAAGAGTAGGTCACACCAGCGTCCTACATGCGGTCTCTTTCCTGAAATTCTCCCAGTAAATCGAAGTCGACCATTCCCCTTCCCTACCACAGTTCCCACATGCTTTCAGCCTGACTTCAGTTAATTTTTGTACTTACATTACACGTTTCACATCTAAAGATAATTTTGCATATATTTAATAACAAACACTTTTTTCTGATAATATAATTTTATTTTTCAAATCGACTCATTTAGTAAATTCGATCCTGAACCATGAAAATTAGTAATCACAATTAAATGAACCAAGCACCACTTTACAGTGAAAATATTATTACTATTATTTAGTTTTCATATGCACAAAATTGCTGTTTTCATTTTTAATTTTTCTAATTTTACTACCAAAAATTCAACCGACAATTACATAAGGACAAGAATTTGCCAGTTTTTATATTATCAAAATTTGCGATCTTCATAAGGTCTATTAATTATTAGGTGCATAAATCTTTATATAAATAATTATTTCCCGAAGACATTATGTAAATTGTATCTGAAAAGCAATTTCAACTAACACAGTCACAATAAAATTCATTTGAAATCTAGATGGTTCTGGAAGCTATGTACGTAATAATCACAGAAATTTTACGCGCCAAACACGACATATAGTTCCAGTTATTGTCGTGATTGGTCAATGTAACTATCAAGTTCTTTGTGTTGTGTTGTAATGTTGCACACTGCATTTACTTAAAAAGTGGTGGTGTAGAAAATATGAAGAATTTATGATTAAATATTGATGATGACAAAAAGCAACAATATTCCAGCGACTTTTACTGAAACAAAAAGCTTGTACCTATTAATTAGAAAGCATAAACAGGAACCGACACCGTAGACAACGAGACAGTCATAGCAAGATATTTATTTAGTAATAAAATTTTTCTTCCCGTATGAAATTAGGTAAACGTTGATAATTAGTTCAAAGTAGACTATTTACTTTCTGTACAACTACGAACATTTTGATGGTAAGGGATTTGTAACATTACAGCCTTCAGGAAGACATTTGGTGTTTGACAAAGGTCATTTAAACGCATTAATCCTCAATGATCCATGTCAATATGCTCGAGAACCGGCAGATGTGATGAACTGTGAACATTCCACATCGTGTGACATTTGCAAGCATAGGGGTGATTTGAAAATGGGATCTATGGGTACTGTATGCTCTAAGTCACTAACATAAATCAGCGGGTGCCATATGCGCATTTCTGCTTCCTCGTCATCAGTTTGCACGAGAGTAACATCGACCGTTTCTATCCTGCATCGTTAATTATGACGAGAAATGGTGTTTTATTCTAACATAAGGAAAAGAAAGCAGCAATTCCCCTTACAGAGACTTGCGTGCATCCACAAAAGATTCTGTTATGCATCTGGTGGAATAGCGACGGTATGGTGCACTACGAACTGCTTTCCCGAAGTATAACGGTCACTGCTGACATTTACTGTCAAGAACTGAGACATCGTGCAGACGCAACCCCAGAACGACGACCGGGAAAACTGCGTGAAGTGATGCTACCCCACGATAACGCCCGCCCGCATTCTGCTAGACTGACAAAATAAATAAATAAACAATAAACTGAAAGGAATTGGGTTGAAAATCATTCCGCACCAATTTTATGCACTTGATTTTGCATCCTCAGATTTTCACCTCTTTCGCTCTCTATCGAACAGCTTTCAAGGAACTTCCTTTCCGGATTTAAATGCACTCCGAACTTGACTGGACGAGTTCTTCATCTCAAAACCACGTGATTTATACAGTCGCGGAATCGAAAAGTTACCCCAGCGCTACAGACTGTTGTAAATAATGAAGGGAAATATATTATTGATGACAAAGGCCTCGGTTAAGTATATCTGTTATGTTTATTAAACTTACAGAAAGAAGGCCAAACTCATCACATCTTCGTGACTAAGAACTGGCAAAAAGGCAATCACGCTAAACAACATTTGCTTCATACATCCTTTTTATTTTGGATCTCAAGAATTAGTTCTATATATGTTTAGGGTGTTGAGATTAAAAGTGCAAATATTTCTACTGGTGTCTGAGGATAGAGTACTGAACAACATTACATCAAAATTTACTTCATTTATAGACTAGTAACTATAGCTATTAGGAGTAGCGTGTTTTCAATTAGATTAGTATTTCCAAGAACACGTGGCAAGAGCAAGCCATTAAGGCTTATTCTCCCCTGGGCAGCAGGTTAGGTGTGGAAGTATGGATGCGAGGATGTAAAACGGGTAGTCTATACTGACAGGAGTAGACCACTTAATGGTACAGTTACGAACGAGAAGAAAACAGCAGGTAGTACGTTATGTGATGTGTTTGTGGGAACACTGTTAGACGCAGAGGAAAAGCAACAAACTCACTGAAGCAGATACATATTAAGGCATTGATGATCTCAGTATCTGCCCCTATAATCATAACACCATGTAAAACTAAATTAAAAGGAAGGTCAGCTTTGGCCATAATATTGATTAATATTGATGGTTTATTGATATCAAAATCGATTTTCAATACATAGTGATCATCTTCAGTGCTGTGGTGTACAAATTAAACTCATAGACACTGGTATCAAGTTATTACCAGCAACCAAAACTGAGAAACGATCACAATAACTCTTAAGGTATGCATTTGAGAGCCCGTTTTCAATAGAATTTTTTGTTTCTAGTTTCGCGTACTTTTAATTGTATACATTCATACCATTAATTAGGATACTCGTTATTGTGATCGTTTCTCAGTTTTTGTTACTGATAATAACTTGATACCAGTGCCTACGAGTTTAATTTGGACACCACAGCACTGAAGATGATCACTATGTGATTGAAAACCGATTTTGCTATCAATAAACCATCAATATTACGGCCAACGCTGACCTTTCTTTTAATTTAACATATATTGTCGTTGTGCACACAGCACTCCATGGAGTCACCAATCAACCATCTACAACTATAGCGTGTATCGTAATTAAAGGCATAAATGTATATAATTAAAAGTACACGAAACTAGAAGCAAAAAAGTCTAGCGAACACGGACTCTCAAATGCATACCTTAAAAGTTATGAGCACTTCTTCATCTTCAATATTGTGAAACAAATCTCTTCTACTGCAAGCTCTTTGCTATCCGTATTTTGGTAAAAGATAAAGTGGATCAAAACAAAAAAAAATGTTGTGCAATATACATGGGCCCTAGCATGCACTCCACAAGAGCCATGAGTACTTGTTCAGTAGAAGAGATGTTTCAGAGAGTAGTGAAGATGAACAAGTGCTGACAGCTTTTAAGGTAAGCGCTTTGGAGTCCATGTTTACTGGACACTCTTTTCTTGCTTTGGTCTATGCTACCACTACTCAAAATATGGAAAGCAAAGACATTGCCGTAGAAGAGATATGTTAGACAGTGTAGAAGATGAAGAAGTGCTCATAGTACTTAAGGTATGCATTTTAGAGCCCGTTTCTACTAGATTTGTTAGCTTCTAGTATCGTGTACTTTCTCCTGTATGTATTTACGCCATTAATTATGAAACACCTTATATATATATCAAAAAAAGGGTTCCCAGAACTCCTGAAGACAGATGTTGACTGTGGATATTTTAACACAGGCAAGTCTCTTTGACTGTTCAGAGATGTCACTAGCCTGCTCAAGATATAATAAACAACCACGCATGTGCAGCGCCTATTCGACGGAGGGGGTCCGACAGTCGATCAGTTCCAGTCATTCCACCAGGAAGGAGGTAGACGGCTCGTGTTGTTTGTAGTTCAACCATGCCTAGACGGTCAATACCGCGGTTCGATCGCGTCCGGTTTGTTACTTTGTGTCCGCAAGGGCTCTGAACAAGGGAAGTGTCCAGGCCTCTCGGAGTGAACCAAAGCGATGTTGTTCGGACATGGAGGAGATACAGAGAGACAGGAACTGGCGATGACATGCCTCACTCAAGCCGCCTAAGGGCTTCTACTGCAGTGTATGGCCGCTACCTAAGGATTGTGGCTCGGAGAAACTCTGACAGTAACGCCACCGTGTTGAATAATGCTTTTCGTGCAGCCGCAGGACGTCGTGTTACGACTCAAATTGTGTGCAGTAGGTTGCATGATGCGCAACTCCACTCCCGACGTCCATGGCGCGGTCCATCTTTGCAACCACGACACCACGCAGCAAGGTACAGATGGGCCCAGCAACATGCCGAATGGACCACTCAGAATTAGCATCACGTTCTCTTCACCGATGAGTGTCGCTTATGCCTTCGTCGGAGAAATGTTTGGAGGCAACCCAGTCAGACTGAACGCCTTAGACACATTATCCATCTAGTGCAGCAAGGTGGGGGTTCCCTGCTGTTTTGAGGTGGCGTTATCTGGGTACGACGTACGCCACTGGTGGTCATGGAAAGCGCCGAAACGGCTGTACGATATGTGGATGACATCCTCCGACCGATAGTGCAACCATATCGGCAGCACATTGGCGAGGAATTCGTCTTCATGGACGACAATTCGCGCCCCCATTGTGGACGTCTTGTGAATGACTTCCTTCAGGATAACGACATTGCTCGACTATACTATATATTCGTCGTGGCATACTATACACAAGTTCCTCAAGGCACTGTCAGTCCAGATTGTCCCATTCCTCAACGGCGATTCGGTTTAGATCCCTTACAGTGGTTGGTGGGTCACGTCGTCCATAAACAGCCCTTTACAATCTATCCCAGGCATGTTCGATAGGGTTCATATCTGGAGGACATGCTGGCCACTCGGCCAGAACTCATATAAGAACTGATGTAAAAATGAAATATAAGAACATGAGTATTTAAAAAGACTGTAGCAACCGAAAATACCATACAAATACACTCGTATAATAAATGCATTACACATACTGTGAACCCCAGTTCTAATTTTACAATTCATATAATGCCCTTGTGTCCCCTAACAAAAAAAAAAAGGCCATCCGGGGTAGTAACCTTTTACGGAAATGAGCAGATAAATGAAAACAGTACATAAGTAAAAACAATAATCGGATTTCGAGTATGGGATGCAGAAGTTACAGGCTCGACGCTAGCCACTACGCCACTGGTTGTGCTGAACTTACTCCGCGCTAACATGCATCAAAATTATGTTGAAAACTTTAACGGTCACTTTCCCAGAAACGTCGAGTATTTGCTGAAAAGTCGAAACACGTGTTCGCTCATTTTGGTTCCCCTTCCACTGAGCGAAGTTTCTGGAAAATCGGCTTATGGCACTTGCCGTGTTTTCCTCGTAAGGGTTGCAATGCATTTTCTGTAATTCCCCGAAATCTAGTTCTTACAGGAAAACACATTTTCACTCTCGCCGAATGCGGACCCTCATTATTCTGCGTTTCATAATTTTACGTTGAAACATTCCCTTAGAAAAGTTTATAAATGACAGTGATGGAAAACCACTAAGTTATTTGATTTTCAAACAGAGTAGCAAAACTGAACATATTCTCTCTTTACTTATTCTGATCAACACTAAACTGACAGTGAAATTTTTTTTTTTTTTTTTTTTTTTTTTTTTTTTTTTTTTTTTTTTTTTTTTTTTTTTTTTTAGCGTAACGCAATCTGACTTTCAATAATCCCTACAAAAGAATGGCCCTGACTAACAATAATCTATACCTTTCATGAATCACTTACCCTACAAAAATCTTCGTTACTCAAACTACTGCAACAGAGCGAGCGCCAATACTGCCAGCTAAATAAAAGATACTAACTACTGATAGGCGTTGTTAGCAAATGAAAGATTTTGATAGAGAACAAACAATGTATTTACCTCAACAGTGTTCAGAAGTCATAATACATATATCAGTTCATGACATCCATTCTTACAAATTTCCTTTTCCTGACGGACACACGTCCAGATCGTCTGCTTTCAAAACTCTGCCATCTCTCTCCCCACATCCACCACTGCTGGCGGCTCACCTCCAACTGCCCAACACTACACAAGCGAATATTCCAACAATGAGTCCAAACAGCCACAGACTGCACACAGCGCAGTCAGTGATTTTCACACAGAGCGCTATGTGGCGTTACCAACATAAAAACCTAAACAGTCTACTTGCAACGTGTTTATGTTGAGTAAACTAAGACATGACTCATCATTTGTAAAACCAGCCATGGAAGAGAAAGACAGGTCTATGCACTACGCGCGGTTAAGATCAGGAGCACTATCTGTCCAATGTCATCGCTCTATCGTAATACATTGAGGTGACAGAAGCCGTGGGAACACTCATGCACGTACACAGATGGTGGTAGAATCGCGTACACAAAGTATAAAAGGGCTGTGGATTGGCGGAGCCGTCATTTGCACTCAGGTGATTCCTGCGAAAAGCTTTGCCCGGCAGGAATTAACACACTTTGAACCCAGAATGGTAGTTAGAGCTAGATGCATGGGACATTCCATTTCGGAAATCGTTCGGAAATTCAATATTACGAGATCCACAGTGTCAAGAGTGTGCCGAGAGTACCAAATTTCAGGCATTACCTCTCACTACGGACAATGCAAAACTTAACAACCGGGAGGAGCGGCGTTTGGGTAGAGTTGACATTGTTAAAAGACAAGCAACACTGCATGACATAAGCGCAGAACTCTATGTGGGACGTATGACGAACGTGTTCGTTAGGATAGTGCGGTGAAATCTGGCGTTAATGGGTTTTAGCAGAAGAAGACTGACACGAGTACCTTTGCTGACAGAACATCATCTGAAGCGCCTCTCCAGGGCTCGTGACCGTTTCGGTTGGACCCTAGACGACCTGAAAACCGTGGCCTGGTTAGATGACCCCGATTTCAGTTGATAAGAGTTGATGGTAGGGCTCGAGTGTGGCGTAAACCCCAGAAAGCCATGGATCCAAGTTATCAACAAGGCACTGTACCAGCTGGTAATGCCCTTGTAATGGTGTGGGTTGTGTTTACATGAAATGTACTGGATTCTCTGGTCCAAATGAACTGATCATTGATTGGAAATTTTCGGCTACCTGGAAACCATTTGCATCAATTCATGTAATTCATGTTCCCAAACAACGATTTAATTTTTACGAATGACAATGCGCATGTCACGAGTCGAACATTGTTCGCGATTGGTTAGAAGAACATTTAGGACAATTCGAGCGAATGATTCGGCCACCCTGATCGCCAGACATGGGACATAATCGAGAGGTCAGTTCGTGCATAATTGTTTCGCAATTATGGGCGACTGCACAGACATGATGGCTCAGTATTTGTGCAGCAGTCTTCCAGCGACTTGTTGAGTCCATGCCACATTGAGTCGCCGCACTACGCCCGGAAAAATTGTTCCGACACGGTGTTACATTACTGGCCATTAAAACTGCTACACTACGAAGATGACGTGCTACAGACGCGAAATTTAACCGACAGGAAGAAGATGTTGTGATATGCAAATGATTAGCTTTTCAGAGCTTTCACACAAGGTTGGCGCCGGTGGCGACACCTACAACGTGCTGACATGAGGAAAGTTTCCAACCTATTTCTCATACACAAACAGCAGTTGACCGGCGTTGCCTGGTGAAACGTTGTTGTGATGCCTCGTGTAAGGAGGAGAAATGCGTACCATCACGTTTCCGACTTTGATAAAGTTCGGATTGTAACCTATCGCCATTGCGGTTTATCGTATCGCGACATTGCTGCTGGCGTCGGTCGAGATCCAATGACTGTTAGCAGAATATGGAATTAGTGGGTTCAGGAGGGTAATACGGGACGCCGTGTTAGATCCCAACGGCCTCGTATCACTATCAGTCGAGATGACAGGCATCTTATCCACATGGCTGTAACGGATCGTGCAGCCACGTCTCGATCCCTGAGTCAACAGATGTGGACTTTTGCAAGACAACAATCATCTGCGCTAACAGTTCGACGAAATTTGCAGCGGCATGGACTATCAGCTCGGTGACCATGGCTGCGGTTACCCTTGACACTGCATAACAGACAAGAGCGCCTGCGATGGTGTACTCAACGACGAACTGGGTGCACGAATGGCAAAACAATTTTTTCGGATGAATCGAATTTCTGTTTACAGCGTCATGTTGGCCGCATCCGTGTTTGGCGACATCGCGGTGAACGCACTTTGGAAGCGTTATTCGTCATCGCCATACTGGCGTATCACCCGGCGTGGTGGTATGGGGTGCCACTGGTTACACGTCTCGGTCACCTATTGTTCGCATTGACGGCACTTTGAACAGTGGAGTTACATTTCAGATGTTTTACGACCCGTGGCTCTACGCTTCATGCGAAACCCTACATTTCAGCCGGATATTGCACGACCGCATGTTGCGGGTCCTGTACGGGCCTTTGTGGATACAGAAAATGTTCGACTGCCGCCCTGGCCAGCACATTCTCCAGATCTCTCACCAATTGGAAACGTCTGGTCAATGGTGGCAGAGCAACTGTTTCGTCACAATACGCCAGTCACTACTCTTGATGAACTGTGGTATCGTGTTGTAGCTGCATGGGCAGCTATACATGCACACGCCATCCAAGCTCTGTTTGACTCAATGGCCAGGCGTATCAAGGCCGTTATTACAGCCAGAGGTGGTTGTTCTGGGTACTGATTTCTCAGGATCTATGCACCCAAATTGCGTGAAAATGTAATCACATGTCAGATCTAGTATAATATATTTGTCCAATGAATACCCGTTTATCATCTGCATTTCTTCTTGGTGTAGCCATTTTAATGGCCAGTAGTGTAGAAGGTATCCAGTGACTTTTGTCTCCTCAGTGGACAATCTGGTTACTGCATGCTGACGACTGTTAAAGTGCGCTGTCGCGAGAGCGATGTGGTATCAGCGCTGGCAGCTGTGAGTGTAGCTGCCGCGGCGCCCCCCTACACGCCGCGGAACAATGAGAACTGCTGAGCTGAAGCGGCAGTTTTCCGCGGCGCGGCGCGGCTCACTGTTGCGGGGTAGAGGCCTTATGAATGGGAACGATCAGCGGAAGCGATCGCGCCGTCGCCGGGTAATTGCGGCGCAGCCGCCGCCCACGCGCCGGAGCCTTGAGCGGAGTGGCAGCGGCCGCGGCCGCCGTAGGAGTTCCGTATTTACGAGCCGTCGGCGGCGCTCAATGGGAGCCCGGCACCGCGCCCCGGCGCCCGCTCTCGGGGCCGGCGTCGGCTCGTTACTGCTCCTCCCTGGCTGCCGCTGTCGGTCAGTATATCAAGGCGAGCCAGCAACGCCCGCCCCGCCCTCTGGCATGCTCTCTATCAATGCATATGCAGCCGTACCGCACCTCGCCACTCACTGCTGCCTGTCTAGTCTCTCGCGAAATAACGTCCCCCCCGGCGCACGATCACATTCTCGTCTTGATATACAAAATAAATTAAAACAGATGAGGGGCTGAGAGTACAAGTGGTACAAGTGCTTGCTGAAGAAAACTGGGTAAATGGCTGCCAAAGTTATCTACATCTACATCCATACTCTGCAAGCCACCTGACGGTGTGTGGCGGAGGGTGCCTTTAGTATATCTGTTCTCCCTTCTATTCCAGTCTCGTCTTGTTCGTGGAAAGAAAGATTGTCGGTATGCCTCTGTGTGGGCTCTAATCTCTCTGATTTTATCCTCATGGTCTCTTCGCGAGATATACGTACGAGGGAGCAATATACTGCTTGACTCCGCGGTGAAGGTATGTTCTCGAAACTTCAACAAAAGCCCGTACGGAGCTACTGAGCGTCTCTCTTGCAGAGTCTTCCACTGGAGTTTATCTATCATCTGCGTAACGCTTTCCCGATTACTAAATGATCCTGTAACGAAGCGCGCTGCTCGCCGTTGGATCTTCTCTATCTCTTCTATCAACCCTATCTGGTACGGACACCACTCCGGCGAGCAATATTGAAGCAGTGGGCGACCAATTGTACTGGAACCTACTTCCTTTGTTTTCGGACTGCATTTCCTTCGGATTCTTCCAATGAATCTGTCTGGCATCTGCTTTACTGACTATTTATTTTATATGGTCATTCTATTTTAAATCACGCCTAATGCCTACTCTTGAAGATTAGATGGGTAGATCACGTAGCTAATGAGGAGGTATTGAATAGAATTGGGGAGAGGAGCTTGTGGCACAACTTGAAGGGATCGGTTGGTCGGACATGTTCTGAGACATCGAGGGATCATCAATTTAGTATTGGAGGGCAGCGTGGAGGGTAAAAACCGTAGAGGGAGACCAAGAGATGAATACACTAAGCAGATTCAGAAGGATATAGGCTGCAGTAGGTACTGGGAGATGAAGAAGCTTGCACAGGATAGAGTAGCATGGAGAGCTGCACCAAACCAGTCTCAGGACTGAAGACCACAACAACAACAACAACGCCTACCCGAGATAATTTACGGAATTAACTGCTTCCAGTTGCTGACCCGCTATATTGTAGCTAAATGATAAAGGATCTTTCTTTCTGTATATTCGCAGCACATTACACTTGTCTACATTGAGATTTAGTTGCCATTCTCTGCACCATGCGTCAATTCGTTACAGATCCTCCTGCATTTCAGTACAATTTTCCATTGTTACAACCTCTCGATATACTACAGCACATCCGCAAAAAGCCTCAGTGAACTTCCGATGTTATCCACAAGATCATTTATACATATTGTGAATAGCAACGGTCCTGCGATACTCCCCTGCAGCACACCTGAAATCACTCTTACTTCGGAAGACTTCTCTTCATTGAGAAAGACATGCTGCGTTATGTTATCTAGGAGCTCTTCAATCCAATCATACAATTGGTCTGATAGTCCATATGCTCTTACTTTGTTCATTAAACGACTGTGGGGAACTGTATCAAACGCTTTGCGGAAGTCAAGAAACACGGCATCTAACTGGGCACCCGTGTCTATGGCCCTCTGAGTCTCGTGGGCGAATAGCGCGAGCTGGGTTTCACACGACCGTCTTTTTCGAAACCCATGCTGATTCCTACAAAGTAGGTTTCTAGTCTCCAGAAAAGTCATTATACTCGAACATAATACGTGTTCCAAAATTCTACAACTGATCGACGTTAGAGATATAGGTCTATAGTTCTGCACATCTGTTCGACGTCCCTCCTTGAAAACGGGGATGACCTGTGCCCTTTTCCAATCTTTTGGAACGCTACGCTCTTCTAGAGACTAACGGTACACCGCTGAAAGAAGGGGGGCAAGTTCCTTCGCGTACTCAGGGTAAAATCGAACTGGTATCCCATCAGGTCCAGCGGCCTTTTTTGAGCGATTTTAATTGTTTTTCCTATCCCTCTGTCATCTATTTCGATATCTACCATTTTGTCATCTGTGCGACAATCTAGAGAAGCCTATATGGCTATTTATAAATTATGTGAGTTACTATCTGAACATCAGATATTTTTTCGTAATGGTCAGTTAGTCTCTGTGTACTTTTAGGTGTGGTCAGAGATTGTAGTGCCCCTGCATTATTTTTTATAATACATACTAAGACAGAAAAACTACGCACCATGAAAGAGTTGTGTAAACTGGTCACAAATTGATATTCATACACGTATCGACGGAGAATGCAAGACTGTGAACTTCGGCAGCCGATGGATGAAAGTGCGACGCCGCAGTGCAGTTTGACTGTGCAGCTTTCGAGGGTAGTAAACAGGGGACATGTCAGTATCATTCCGTGTACCCAGTTGTACGGTAACTATGCCTAGCAGACAGGTCCGTGAACGATGTACGCAGGCATTGAGAGGTGACGTGCAGTTGGACCCAAAGAAGCTGGTTGGAGTAACTGGCGAATAGCTCGAAATTTAAATGGGAGCGATGTCAATATTCGACGATATTGGCAGGATTGGGCAAATCGTAGCTGAACACAGCGTCAAACAGAAAGCAGTCGATCTAGAGAAAAGACAGAACGTGAGGACCGAGCAGTCGTCAGAGAGGCACTCGGGAACCCGGGTCATCATTATCATCGATCCGATGTGCAACTGGTGCTTCAGTGGACACTTGGTCCATTAATAGGCGGCTCACAGTAAGGGGACTGAGCTAACGGCGCCCCTTGCGTCGAATACCATTGATGTACAGCAACAAGCCCATTTGCTCACGAATCGGCCATATGCGGCATGGAATCTCATTGACTGAAATAGAGTTGGCTTCACTCATGAGCCCCGCTTCGAATTGAGCCCTGATGACCAGGAAAGATGTGCCTCGAGGCATCGCAGACAGCAGGGGGATTCCAACCTACCAATCTCAATGTCGCCTGCCCTCAGGCACAGCCAGGACTGATGGTTCAGAGCGCCATTTCCTTTCTTAGCAGAACCCCTCTGGTTGTCATCCACGGCAACCTTACGGCACAGCGGTGCGTCGACGAAATTCTGCGCCTGTTTTGTTGCCCTTCATCGCAAACCATCCTCGGCTTACATTTCAGCATGAAGATGGCCGCCCACACACGGTGAGAGTTTCTACTGCTTGTCTTCGTGCTTCCAGACCCTGCCTTGGCCAGCAACGTCGCCGGATCTCTGCCCCATTGACAGCGTTGGGAGGATTATGGGCAGGGCCCTTCAATCCTCTCGGGACTTTGACGGTCTAACGCGCCAATTTAGCAGAATCTGCCATGATATCCCTCAGAGGACATCCACCAACTCTGTTAATCAATGCCAAGTCGAACACCTGCTTGCAAGAGAGCCAGAGGTGGACCAATGTGCTGACTTTGGGAAGCTCTTTCTGTTGAATAAATACTCCAATTTTTCTGAAACTGTTATCATTTATGTGTCTATACATGCACATCACACCTATCGATTTCTAACCCATTCGGATAATTCCTTTGTAGCACGCCGATTTTTTTTCTTAAAGTGTATATTAAAAATACATGTACTCTTTCGTCTTGAAACTTTTTAGAGTAAAACTGGTACAAGTGCAAACAGATTTCCTTTACTATGCTACATTTCGAAGACTTTTTAGTACAATACACATGATACGTATAGTACCATACATGTTCATTATAAATAGTACCATACATGTTCACTATAAAACAACGATAGCTGAGTAATTAAAGCGAAAATAACATAACAAGCTGAGAAACAATAGGTAAAAAGCAAATAAAATTAAAATACCAAAACGAAAATATATTGGTGTTGCTCCAACACGTAGGAGAGATTATTCACAGTCACTTTCCGTAATCCCCTAAGGGTCAGTGTCTGTAACTATGTAAATATAATTTTTTTATATTTTTATTTTGGTCTTTTTCGTATCTGAACTTTACACACACAGAAGAGAGATAACAGAACGCAATATTAATTATGTTTGATATTTTACAGACTTTGCTTTTTTATGTGCTTAGGCAAGGCATCTTTGTCCGTTATGTTAATTAGGACCGCGCTCTTGCAGATTCACCTTTTATCTTAGATAAATCGGACTTCGTATTTGAGATCAGCACCCGAAGACGACTCGATGGTTTGTGCTATCTTTTCAATTTACGGATCCTTTCTTTGCCAAGCCAAGACACTCAACAACCTTACAAATGACAAGTGACACAAAATAAAATATACATGGATTAGTAATAATTATATTCTAAGATAGAAACATAGTTTAAAAATACACTTACATTTGTGATTACGAGTGCCGGTGATTGCAACTCGTGAATAAAATATTGAAATAATACAGTGTTAATGGCGGTGTGCCACACACGTCCGATCTGTACAGGACCTTCTAATAATTTCCGGGTATGCAGCCGGATCCCGTCGACATTCTGCCATTCTGTCGACGGGATCCGGGTGCATACCCGGAAATTATTAGAAGAAGAAATACGCCGGGAAAATTTCAAATGTACAGGACCTATCAAACAAAAAGTAACTATACTTTCGTCATCTGACGATCGTAATTCTTCCTCTGTTTTCCAGCGGCTGCAGGCAATGCCTGCATAGCCGTGGATTTCATCTGTGTGTGTTTTTTTTAATATATCTTTATTTTTCAACTTACAACTACGACTTTTTCCTAAGTAACCACTCAGCGTGCAAATGTGCCTTTAAAACCATAATCATTTCCTTCTGTGGTATCTCTTGAAGAATGTCCTCCGTAGCATTCTGTTGTGCAGTGACAAAGTCTTTTTCTTTTTCCACTCCCTGTTCTTACACCGATGGTAACTCCCGTCTGGGAATAGATATGTTGTTACAGAACTCACGGCGAAGTGAGGGATGTCGTTCTTCATCCCCTGAAGAGTTTTCTGTTTCAAAATTTATTTGAAACTCAAGTTGATAGAAAAGCTGCAGTGGAGGTACTGACTGGGGAGCAATATTCGATCTCCTAAAATCCACTTCTATAAACTCAAAATTACGGTTCAGTGAATACTTGACCTGAATTGTCAGAGGAGTTTCTTTGCTGATTCAGACAGACCACGTATTCCTCCTTTCTTTTACCCTTCTGTGTCTTTAGCAGCTTTATCTTCTGCTATGGCGTCCATGGTTTTAATTGACAGAAATTTTCTGTTCCTTTTCCACTACGGGAAATTTTCTGGCGACCTGCTTCACTGGTTACATCGTGTCTCGGACAACAAATACATGTCTAAAGTGTTTCTTTGCCTTTTCAAAGATTTATCACATTCCACATATGTTTGGCCAGGTTTAAAGACATTATAATGTATTATGATGTGCTGTTTCAAGATGCTGCGATTGCTTCAAGATGTACAAGCAGTATTTCAAAATATTGCCTACTTAAATACGCATTAAATAGTACTGAAAGTACTCTTAAAAGCACACACATTAGGCTATAGCCATACTTTCCAAAAAAATGCATACCTGGACCATAATTAAAGATAGCAGCAATTTCTTCTGTCCACCATTCCAGTTACACTAGTTATATTCTAAATGCAGTCCAGTTACTAAGGTAGGGACTGGGTACTGTCTCGACAGCTAGTGAGTCCATTCCTTTGGTCTGAAGGGGAGCCCGCCTGCAGAGCTGTGCGCTTTGTCCGTTGGGGCTGGCCGTATCAGACGTCAACAGTCCGCAGCATGCCGACCTGCGTACTCCCATCATACTCGTTGCTGTCTCTTTTCTACGCAGCACGGCATCATCGGCATCGCAGACTACAAGCACTGCAAATGCAGGGAAGGTGCTTCGTATTTAGGCATTGGAGATTGTACGCAATGTCATAAAATTTGTCGGAAGAGAAGATGAGAGAGAAAAATCCCATTAAAAAGTTTGCTAGAAGGTGGCAGCAGTCACTGGCTTTTCTCCATCGTACAATAAAGTCAATAAAGTAAATATAGATACAGATACTTCCCAAGGCAATCTGCTCCAGGGAAGAAGCGCAACAAGAAGAAAATTTTACATTTAGGATGTTTTAATGAATAGATCGTCAGGAGACAGCTCAAAAATTTCCATGCGACACGCAAATATCAACCAGTATTCACTTGTTCCAGTAATCAGAGGAAATGCACAAGTTCTGCAGTACTCGAGTCAGATACTGCTGATTGTAAACCTTTGTGTTTGTCAACTACTGGTCATTCTAACACAGCCAAAACAAGGCCACGGAAGTAGACAACATTCCTTTAGAACTGCTGATAGCCTTGGGAGAGCCAGTCACTACAAAACTCTTCCGTTCGGCAAGCAAGATGTATGAGACAAGCGAAATACCCTCAGACTGCAAGAAGAATATAATGATTCCAATTCCAAAGAAAGGAGGTATTGACAGGTGTGAAAACTACCAAACTATGTCTAATAAGTCACGGTTGCAAAATATTAACACGAATTCTTTACAGAAGAATGGAAAAACTGTAAAAGCCAAGCTCGGGGAAGATCAGTTTGGATTCAGGAGAAACGCAGGAACACGCGAGGCAATACTGACCCTACGACTTATCTTAGAAGATAGGTTAAGGAAAGGCAAACCTACGTTTATAGCATTTGTAGTCTTAGAGAAAGCTTTTGACAATGTTGACTGCAATACTCTCTTTCAAATTCTGAAGGTGGGAGAGGTAAAAAACAGGGAGCGAAAAGCTATTTTCTATTTGTACAGAAACCAGACAGCAGTCATAAGGAGTCGATGGGCACGAAAGAGAAGCAGTGGTTGAGACGGGAGTGAGCGAGGGTTGTAGCCTATCCCCGATGTTATTCAAACTGTACACCAAGCAAGCAGTAAAGCAAGCAGTAAAGCAAGCAAAAGAAAAATTTGGAGTAGGAATTAAAATCGAAGGGGAAGAAATAAAAATTTTGCGGTTCGTCGACAACATTGTAATTCTGTCAGAGACAGAAAATGACTTGGAAGTGCAGTTGAACGTAATGGACAATGTCTTGAAAGGAGGATATAAGATGAACATCAACAAAAGCAAAAGGAGGATAATGGATTGTAGTCGAATTAAATAAGGTGATACAGGGAGAATTAGATTAGGAAATAAGATACTTAAAGTGGTAGATGAGTTTTCCTATTTGGGAAACAAAATAACTGATGATGGTCGAAGTAGAGAGGATATAAAACGTAGACTGAAAAGCGCTTCTGAAGCAGAGAAATTTATTAACATCGAGTACAGATTTAAGTGTCGGGAAGTATTTTCTGAGAATATTTGTACTGAGTGTAGCCATGTATGGAAGTGAAACATGAGCGATAAATAGTGGAGACAATAAGAGAATAGAAGCTGTTGATATGTGGTGCTACAGAAGAATGCTGAAGATTAGATAAATGTTCAAATGCGTGTGAATTCCTAAGGGACGAAACCGCTGAGGTCATCGGTCCCTAGATTTACACACTACTTAAACTTACTTAACGCTAAGGACAACACTCACACCTATGCCCGAGGGAGGACTCCGAACCTCCGGCGGGAGGGGCCTCACGATTACTGACATGGCGCTTCAAACCGCGCTGGCAGGACACGTTCTGAGGATCAAGTATTAATTGTAGTATTTAGTATTGGAAGGAAGCATGGAGGTTAAAACCATAGAGGGAGACCAAGAGATGAATACACTAAGCAGATTCAGAAGGATGTATGTTGCAGTAATTACTCGAGGATGAAGATGCTTGCTCAGGATATAGCATCAAGGAGAGCTGCAACAATCAGTCTTTGGACTGAAGAGCACAACATCAACAACAACAACACACCTGTAAAACAGCCAAGACAAAACACCCTTTTTGGTTTTTGTAAAACGAACAACAGGGCGGAGCTGTAATGGTTCAGTGCAGTCGGTCCGGACGTGTGGAGGCTGACATGAAATTGGTCGGTCGGTCGATGGGTCGGCTGACAAGTTGGTGCATGTGTAGGGTTTAGATGGCTCTAAGCACTATGGAACTTAACATCTAAGGTAATCAGTCCACTAGACTTAGAACTACTTAAACCTAACTAACCTAAGGACATCACACACATCCATGCCCGAGGCAGGATTCGAACCTGCGACCGTAGCAGCAGCACGGTTCCGGACTGAAGCGCCTAAAACCTCTCGGTCACGACGGCCGGCTGTGTGTAGGGGCCTCGAGAGATCTGGCATGAGATACGTGGCTGTGCACAGCATTCAGTGGCCCAGTTTTACCTTCCATATAACGTACTGGCCATGCACTAAGGTAGTCTCACCACTACCGTAGTTCCTTCCCCTACCACACCTTCTACACGGGTAGGCAGCAAATTATTCCGTGTTCTCTCCACCTGCGGATCCAGTCCATTTAGTGGTCGTCCATACCAGAAGTAATCACACGTTATGGTCAGAAAGTAAACACTCTGTGGTTACACAGTTTTTATCCAAACCATCTACATCCGAACCAGCCAACCACCTGGCGATGATGAGTGGCGAAGGCTGCTTTGTGCGCCAGTGTTGTTTTCCTCCTTTCTCGTTCCGGCTGAAGATGGTGCGAGGCATGAATGATTGCTGGTACGTTGCCGTGTGAGCTTGAATTTCTCTAATATTACCTTCAAGGAACATACATGTACTTCCACATCCACAATATGCAGACCGCTGTGGAGTGCATGGCAGAGTGTATTTCCCACTTACCACTTATTTAGGTCTCCTCCTTTTCCATTCATGTAAGGACAGTGGGAAGAATGATAGTATAAGTAGGGGAAGATTGCAGATACTGGCACAGCTTTCACTGTTGCCAGACTTGTGATGACATCATGCAACACTGCCAAGTTCCGTCCCTCATTCCTCCCCCATCCCGCTGACATAACAGCGGAAGTAGGTCACTTACGCTGAGAATGGACTCCAAGGTGGTGAACGTAGCGTATTGGCCCTTAGTGTAAAATGGATGGAAATCCTGTGGTTTTTCTCTGATGTCACAGAGAAAGTAGGTCACTTGTACTGAGTTTAAAAATCGAAGAGCCTACTTGCCCTAAGTTTAAAGTGGTGAGAAATTTAGTAAAGCAAAGATGTCGGAACGAAATCACATGTTCTTAATTTTAAATTGTGGAAAATTTAAGAAAATCCTATATGGGCACTTCTGCTAAGTTTAAAAAGGAGGGAAATATGTTAAACATTTAAACAATTACCCCCATGGTCCTCATGAAGAAGCTCACTTGGCAATAGGCACAGTGTAATGATGGGGTTTTCCCTCGCAGCCTGCACCACTGTGTGTGTGTGTGTGTGTGTGTGTGTGTGTAAGAATATATCTGTTAAATAATCACAGGCCCCAGTTCCCTCCCAACACTGCCATGGGCTGCCTGATAGCACACTACAGTGGTCGACGTACAAGTGACGTTGACCAGCAGCTCATGGTACTGCAGACTACCCCACCAACGCACTTGGCTGAATGACATTACCCAGTGCCTCTCGTCTAGCTGTGCACATAGAGATGCTAGCAATCAGGAGGCCACTATGTGAGATCACGCATCGTTCGCCACCCACAGTTCACTACATATACACAGTTTCAATTGTTGTTGTGTCTGGACGTCTTAGTGTCTGGGTATATTTCTATGTCCTGCGATCTACTTTCGCTATTCTATTGCTAGTGACTGACACTATTAACATTCCACATAACCACATATCAGGGTTTTTCTATATATATATATATATATATATATATATATATATATATATATATATATATATATATATGTGTGTGTGTGTGTGTGTGTGTGTGTGTGGAAAAACGCAATTCCCCTACCTTTCTAAGTAATAAAACTATCCTCTTTGAAGGTCAGAAACTTTCATCTATTTCAGCTGTGAAACCTACCCTGCGACATTGAAAGAATATCGAAATAGTTCGCGAGTGAGCTGCCGAATGTCAGTGTCCAACGGACTCAGTATTTCGACAAACGACCACGCTGTCATCAGATGCACCGATGAACTGACTGACTGGCGGGCCAGCTCTGCGCTTTTATTTCCTGCTCCTCCTGTCCCTCTTAGCCGGCCGCTGTGGCCGAGCGGTTCTAGGCGCTTCAGTCCGGAACCGCGCGACTGCTACGGTCGCAGGTTCGAATCCTGCCTCGGGCATGGATGTGTGTGATGTCCTTAGGTTAGGTTCTAGGGGACTGATGACCTCAGATGTGAAGTCCCATAGTGCTCAGAGCCATTTGAACCATTTCTCCCTCTGATCGGTCGCTCCATCGACTGTCCGAGCCCAGCACCTCGCTGACAGTGTTCCATCCCAGGTTCGCACTCAGTTGTACGTGCTGGTTGCACTTCTGCAGTTCCTTGACCTGTACCCCAAAGTTAGTTCGTTGTCTGGAATCTTATTTCTCTTCTTGTCCATTCTAATAGCGGGGTTCCATGTCTTAACAAGGATGTAACCACTTTCACAATTTATCAGTGGTTCCATTTCTCGAATCTCAATAGCTTCCTTAATAACGTCGTCCCAGAAGTTGGACGTCTCTGTCAGAACCTTGCTATGGTCATAATCCTTTCCATGTAATTCCGTCCGGTAATGTTTGTGAGTGCTGTCTCTCGTTTGGCTACTGCAATCTGGTGTGCTGTTGGTGTCCGCGGCAACGATCTTCAGCAGAAGATATGTAGGTCAGACGGTGGGTGCTGGACATATAATAATAACAGCCCTATTAGTAAAATGATATCTGCTGGTAAATACGGAATAAATAAATTAAACTGCTGTTCTTTTTTCAGTGCACCAATAAAAAACGAAACATTATTGGGAGATGTTCGATATGTTCTTTGATCAGTCCAGTTTATTTCTGCAGGTCACAGCAAAACGTTGTGGCATGTAAGAATTCTGAAAAATAAGACACGGAGAGTTGATGAGACACTTAGAAGTCCCGTCACGTAACATAGTGCAGATCGTCTTCTGTTGGCTGCCTCCTACAGTGCACGATGTTTTAACGCAGAGCTGCAAACTGTTGACGTGAACGGAAAGAGGAGAGCCGGCTGGTGTGGCTGAGCGGTTCTAGGCGCTTCAGTCTGAAACCGCGCGACCGCTACGGTCGCAGGTTCGCAGCCTGCCTCGGGCATGGATGTGTGTGATGTCCTTAGGTTAGTTAGGTGTAAGTAGTTCTAAGTTCTAGGTAACTGATGATCTCAGATGTTAAGTCCCATAGTGCTCAGAGCCATTTGAACCATTTGGAAAGAGGAGAGAAATATAAATATATTTGTTATTGGAAATGAGTCTTTAGATGAACCGAACAGCGTCAATAGAAATACTGCATTTGAAGTAAGAAAGGAATCGCTGCGTTTAACCCAACATCTGAAACAAATATAAAATGCAGCGACCACGTCAGTACGGTAGTAGGGCGAATGATGGACTTCAGTGTATCAGAAGAATTTTAGGAAAGTGTAGCTGATCTCTAAAGTAAACTGCGTATAGAAGGAACATCAGTGGGACCCACTCTCGAGCACTGATCGAGTGTGTGGAATTAAAAGAAGATATCGAAGCAGTTCAGAGGCGTGCTGTTAGATTTATTACCTGTAGTTTCGAACAACACACAAGCACTTCGGAGAAGCTTAGTTAACTTAAATGGGAATACCTGAAGCGAAGGCGACGGTCTTTTTGGGGAACACCACCACGAAACGTGAAGAGAACCGTCATTTGAAGCTGACAGGAGTACCATTTTACTGGCGCAAACGCATATTTAGCTTAAGGACCGCGAAGACAATATAAGAGATATTGCGGCTCGCTTCATTTGCGAGTAGAATGGGAACTAGTAGTGGCGCAACGTATCCTTCGCCATGCACAATACGATGGCTTGCGGATATGTACGTAGATGTAAATATAGGTCTGACGAATGGATTAATATCAGCAACGCCTCATGCTATAATTTCTTGAGTCGACAATGAAAGATGTGTAATGTAGCCTAAAACATTAACAAACGACGTAGTGACTGACTGACACGCCGTCACATCTATTAGCCAACTTCAAAACAAATTCCGTAAATTCTCCTAAGGTTTTGTATCAATTAATTTTAAGCCCGGCGCCATCGCATCGTCGTTTGGTAACCAAAGCAGAGGAGCAGTGCCTCGGGCAGCCGCAGGGACTAATCTAATCTCGCCTTCCAGTTCGCAACGTCAGTGGTATGCAAATGACTGCAAGTAATTTTTAAGGTCGCCTTTGAAAACTTGTTCTTGGATTATTGCAAGTAGTTTTTCGCAAAAAACTGAAGCTTTCTTTCACGGGTGCTAATGTAAGTGGGTCAGTGTGTACGTGGCACCATCACGAATATTCAGCAGTTCATTCTCGAGCAACACAGATTTTAATTGTATTGGACAGGGATCTCCGATTAGTCCAGCAAACAGTCTCCTCTTGCAAGAAAACCTCGCACTTGTATTGTAAAACCTAGGAGCATTCTAGAATAACTCCGCTTCCCTACATATTTCCCAAAGAATGCAGTCTTTTCATTTATCTGCCCTGCAATTCAGCTTAAGGACTCATTCGTAATCTTACACATTGTCTCTTACTATTATTTTATACCGTAACTATGTTCAGATTTGTGGTGGAAATAGTCCATTAGCGTGAACTACGGTTTAGAAGTGTTACAAATGATGCACTGAATTGAGAACACTTCAACCTTACGTGATCCCAAAATTGTCGGACTAAAGAAAATGGAAGGAACAGGCTACTGAGCACAGAATATGTTGAGGGGACTAGCATAAATGAATTCAATAAAAAACTTACTATCAGAAATGGGGACCACTAAGTAGACGAAGTCATGGAATTCTTCTAGCTTGGAAACAAAATACTACATGACGGAAGAAAAAAGGACATAAAGACAGATTAGCACAGGAAAAGAAGGCATTTGTGGCCAAATTAAACCTCCTAGCAACAAACATCGGCCTTTGTAGGAAGAAGAAATTTCTGGGGATGTGCGTTTGGAGCACCGAATGGTAGTGAATGATGAACTGTGGGAAAACTAGATAAGAAGAGAATCGAAGCATTTGAGATGTGGCGCTGTAAAGAATGTTATACATTACATGGGCTAATACGATATAAGGAGGTTCTCCGCAGAATCGGCGAGGAGGGAAAGGTGTGAAAACATTGACAGAGAGAAGGGACAGGATGATACAATACGTGTTAAGACATACGGCTACTAGAGGGAGCTGCAGAGAGTAAAAGCTGTAGGAGAAAACAGTATTTGATCAAAAGTATCCGCGCACTATATGACAGAAAAAGCAGACACGCCAACACAAACGGAGTTGAGGAACATTATGTTGTCAGTAGAGAAGCAGTAAGAGTAAAATGGGGCGGTCACGAGGGCTCAGCGGCTTCGAGCGTAGACTAGTCATTGGATATCACGTGAGGGGCAGTTCCATCAGGGACATTTGAACCCTTCTGATGACGCCCAAGTCGACTTTTGGTGACGTGACTGTAGAGTGGAAACGCGAAGGAAAAATCACAGCCAAACAAAGACCAGGCAGCCAGTATGAACTGTTGGCTGAGAAAAATTTTTGTGGTGGAAGTAATTTAACCTCCTACATGTCTATACTGATCAGTTTCGGTAAGACCGGCATCATAACTTTGACCTTCAAGGCAAGGTCAATTAATCTCAGTTTCCACCCCAGTAAATTTAAGATTACTGTTACCAGGTTGGGCTTTGAAACTCTCCAAATTCGAAGAACGGTGTGAGAGCCGACCGCATACAAAAGTACTTTAGTCTCCACGAATATATGGCGGTTTCTTTCTACTATAACGTAAATCTTCAATGTTGTTCATTAGTCCCAACACATCATACAACTAGGTAGTAGCTCTCTCTAAATAGTGGGCTGCCGGGGAAAAACATGCTAAAATATCAAAAAGTATCGCCAGAGGCTCTTTATATAACAGCTGCTGTGGAAGGAAACACAACTACGATATTCTCTGCATTTAAAACTTAACTCTGGCGATTCCTATGGATCAATAATTTTCACTAAAAATATCAATAAAGATCACAGCCTCTTCGCGTTCTAGGGAGTACCGTCCCTGTTTCGCCTCCACCAGAGGGGCCGGATACTCTATTTCGTAATCCCCTTAAAGCACCTTAACGTAGCTGCCATTTTGTTCATTAATGGTGATGCAGACCGTATTTTGCTCCATCAATGGACATATGTCTCCTCTTTTACTGCTTACATTCCTCTGCCGGGTAATGGCTCATGACAAGATTTCTCAAGACAATCGTTTACGTAATAACAACCAAAAGGTTTCCATCAGTGAAGCAGGTGTGTGAGGGGCTCTACGGAGTCAGTACACGCTCCACTTACCACTGCCAGGGGTGAGGAGAACGATTTACCAAAATCGCAAAACGTGAGAAACACTGTCTGTCAAGCGTGGGGACGGTCTCTTTGAAATGACGAAATTTGTTGGCGAAATAGTGTGGTGAAAGACAATCGAACAGATCAAGACAGCTAAGTGAATCATGATACTGTGTCTCCGAGGCAGACAAGTGACAAGTGAATCCATAATAACGACGGTACATAAACCGAAGAGACCATGTTCTTGGCATTGTCAAAAACTGATCAGAGCTGCCTCCTCATATGAATCACGCCTTCTTTGTAGTCGTCGGCGTGTCAGACGAGAAAACCACTGATTGAAGAATTTCCTCTTGGGGTCACTTGTGAAGAATACAACAGATTCCTACATTTGGCTACATATTGCGGATATGGATCCGTATCAAAAGCTGACAACAAAAGCAAACGAATGAAGGTATTCATCCAAAACGGAATCGTGAAAATGGAAAAGTGATGAAATGGACAGACTGGACATATATAAGCTTGCTTCGTACAAAACTGAAAAGTTTTCGTTAGCTTGAAATATCTTCTGGATAAAAGTACTTGGAACTGAAGTTCGTTATTATAGACTTTCTTCCCTTTAAACAATTTCCGTCATCCTTTTGTTTTGTAGAGTATGTACGACATCTACCTATTTTTAAATTTTGCAATACAGAAATACACGGTCCAATCACATTAATGTGCCCACTGCCTGCGTCCGACGTCAACGTGCAGTTACTCCACACAGACGGCAGGTAGCAGTACTACCAGTGGAGATGTATCACCGTGCAAGAGAGTGCCAAAAACAGTGCTGCCTTTATCGTAAAGCGCAAACGGAGCGATTTATCTGACGTCCAAAAGGGCATGACCACTGGCTTTCCAGTTAATGGTGGAAGCATTTCCAAAACGGCTAAGTTTGGAAACTGTACGCACGCCTTCATAGTTAAAGTATACAGCGCGTGGCAAAATAGCGCTATCTAAAACTGGTGGCAAGGCAACTGTGGTGCATCACAGGCTGTACATGACAGGGGTGGTGGACGGCTGCGCGGACGAGTAGTCGTGCAACTGTTGGGCAGCTGACCGCCCAGATGAACCAGCGGACTACCAACAACGCCTCCTCAATGCCCGTTCAGTGAACATTGCTGCGTTGCGGGCGCCTGGTTCATGCACCCATACTGACTGCTGTTCATCGGCAACGTAGGTTGGAATTTGGGTGTCCACTGAGTGGCGACAGGTGGCCTTTTCAAATGAATCACGTTTTATGCCCCATCGGACAGATGCCCGTTGGCATGAAATGTCTGAAAGCAAACAACACAAGCACAAAAATGCTTCCATCTTTGGCGACCACGTCCATCCCAACATGCAGTTTGTTTTTTTCGTCGGCACGATGGCATCTACCAGCAGGGCAATGCAACACGTCACACAGCTCGCAGTGTACGTTCGTCGTTCGAAGAGCACCAGGATGAGATAATCGTAGTCCGCTGGCCACCAATCACACGCAGAATTTAAGATCAGTCGAGAATCTGTAGAGGATCCCGATCGAGCTGTTCACGCCATGGATCCTCAACCGAGAAGCCTAGCACTGCTGGCCACCGCACAAGAGTCGGCATGGCTCCACAGCCCTGCAGAGACCTTTCAGAATCTCATTGACTCTCTTCGTGCCTGTCACGCAGAGGTCCAGGATGCATTTAGTTGTTGAGGCTTATGACAGGTGATCACATTAATGTGACAAGACAGTATTAAGGACTCCATCGTTCCTGTAGGTGGGGAGCAGCTGATCAGTGGCTCAGCTCGTCTCAGTCATATACTCGTTACAAGTTTGGAGAAAGTCACTCCAACCAGGTGAGCAGTTTTTCCATATGGAATGCACCCGTGTCGTCATTGTTGTCGTTATAGCACAACCAACTCCCTCATTGCCCGCTAGACCCTTAGTCTGCAGATAACTACCTCTTCAAAAATGATGCTGTCCTGTCCTTACGTGTATTCCTTAAAATGTGTGTGTGTGTGTGTGTGTGTGTGTGTATGGGGGATGGTGGTGAGTTTTGCTTTGTATTGCTTTCTTGAAATTTTCCGTGGCTGGGTGCTACTATCCATCTAAATTAATCGGTTCTGGCAAGTACAGTTCCACTGTGTTCTTACTGTCAAAGGCAGTAATAAATTCACTGTTTTAATTTACAAATATAATTTTTTTGTTGATTAACTGTGGAAGGAAGGAGATTATTCTGTTGGAACCTTGGTCAGTATGAAAGCCACTGCAATAAAGGCAGGGGACACGAACCTCTCCGGCGTGTATGTGAAGAAATCTTTATGATGTCGTTCAGGCAGCTGGAAAAATCGTAATTATTCTCGTTGGATGTGCATTAATTTCATACGCACAGCATCACTTCTTGAAAGCACCTGTTCCTCTTTTTTCACATTACTACCGGAGGCGCATCCAAGGGAGGGAGACGGGGGAGAGGAGATCGTGAGGATCATGACACCCCCCCCCCCCCAACAAAAAAACAATATTTTACTGAAAGCATTGATATTTTTAGATATCTTAATTTACAAATATTTCAGCTTACTTTCGGAGAATACAATATTATGAAAAGTAAGTTTCTCGGAAACGGAAAGAAATTCTAAAAGATTTCACACTTCGGTTACCATAGGATAATTTTCAGTCGTGTTTCTGGATGTTAAGTTACAGGGATTGCTATGCGGTCTGAATAACTATAGAAACCATGCCCGCCAGGTAAAGGTGCCTGTTTACAGCTTGACCATACCAACTGCCAACAACAAATCTGACACGGTTCCTGAGCCCGCAGGTGCAACCAAAAAGCCACAGGATCTTGAGAGTAGTCACGACAGAAAGGAAAAGATGCTCCAATAATTAAAAATAACTGGAAAATTAACTTTCCCCTACGTAGGTGGAGAAAGGTACAGCATTGCTCCCCCCACCCCCCCACCCTCCTCCTTTGCAGGCTGATTTTGCTACATGGGGACACACTGCACGAAACAATTCCTGAGAGCGTGGGAAGCAAAAAAGGTCATACGGATATACTACCGGAAATGAATTCCAAGGGAGGTACACCCACTTGAGGCTGAACCTAAAAGATCTTTGGCAGTGACTTCAATATCAGCAAAAGGCAGCGGCCCACGGGCATAGGGTAAGCCAGACGACCGTGTGTAACATCCTCCACAACTGCCTCCATCCATATGTCTTAATAACGTATGCATACCTCACTACCTACGGACATGCTTCCGTAGCGGAAGCTTCATCGCTGGTTCGTTGCACAGACCACCACGGTGCTACGATTTCTGTTATCCGTCACATTCACAGATCAGGTTACCTTAACGAGAGACGCTTTCGTCAACTTTCGAAAGATCCACCTGTGAGCCACCTAGAGCGTCCATGGTATGGTGGTAGCGGAACATCAGCATCCATTCAGCCTTAATGTGTGGGCAGGGATTATTGGCGAACGCCTCGTGGGACCAGTCATCCTTCCACGCGCTTCCTGCGGTTGACCCTGCCACCACTGTAGAGGCACGTAACTTTGGTGGTACGAAGGCTATTGTGGCTGCTACGTGATGGTACTCCAGCTCACTGCACTCTTGAATATAGAGGTAAAACACAAGTACAGACAGATTATTCGAACTTCCCGGCTGTGTTCTTATATGCGCTTACAATCATTGAGACCTACACTGTCAAAGATCTTTCATCGCCACCTTTAAGTGGGTGTAACTCATTTGGAGCCACAAACCGATATGACCTTTCTTACTCCTTATCCTCTCTGGGGTCGTTTCCTGAGGTTTGTCCCCATTTAGCAAAATAATCCTGTATACGCTCGGAAAGCCGTAGAAAGCAGAGCTGTGTTCAAAAACTTAAACCTAAGACAAACGCTGGTAATGGTGAGTACACAATTCGATTTCGTACAGTATTATTTTTGAAGTTGTCAGACTTGTGGAAGTTTGTTATAATTACATTTCTTAAGGCAATTGTGTGACGCAGGTATTTCTCAAATTTTTGCAGAAATGCTTTTTAGATGATATATTTATGTGAATTTCAATTTCTTGAACGCTATGCTGAAGCAACATACTAGTCACTGCTGTAAATAAATTGTATAAAGTGTTTTACTATAATAATAATAATTGTAATTATTTTTAATCCTTTCCAGCCCAGTGGGTCAATTTGGACCCCTTAAAGGTTTTGGTTCTTTCTACGATATCCACGAAGCCCCACTGGTTCCACGTGGCACCATTGCGTTCTATTGTGTAAACTAAATCACCGGTGGCATTACCAAGGGGGTAATGAGTATTAGGTCCTAATGGACCCACTAGAAAAAAATTGCACTAATTAAAAATTTGAAATCTTGTGTAATGCATTGCTACAAAAATTTACAAGTCAAAAATAACTTTTAAAAATTTATTTTCTAGTGCAACATAAAATTTGGGCTGGAAGGTGTTAAAATATTAGGTTTCCGAGACACATGAAAATTGAGGGTGAGTGCAAGTCATATTTGCAGGTGAGGGAGAGTAACAGACTTCGACCCTTCCCTCCCATCCTGTGCCCTCCCCCAGTTCCTCCGAACCGAATCCAAGATCTGCGCCGGCCGAAGTGGCCGTGCGGTTAAAGGCGCTGCAGTCTGGAACCGCAAGACCGCTACGGTCGCAGGTTCGAATCCTGCCTCGGGCATGGATGTTTGTGATGTCCTTAGGTTGGTTAGGTTTAACTAGTTCTAAGTTCTAGGGGACTAATGACCTCAGCAGTTGAGTCCCATAGTGCTCAGAGCCATTTGAACCATTTGAACCAAGATCTGCGCCTCATTACCACAACCGTGTGGCTGCCTGCGGGGAGAGAGTCCACATCGCACTGACTACAAACTGTAGCTTCCTTGGTCGTGCATCTCAGCAGGCTGTCGTAATAACGTGACCGAGCAGTTGTCGCCTTTGTGGGTGCCATTACGGGTGTAATCTCACCGGCAAGTTTAAATCAGATCGGTCGAGCAGAAACGCAGCGTCTTTTAAACACGGCACTGAAGGCAACCGGGCTGCCGGTTTGCGCAGCGCTGAGTGTTGGCGTGGAGGAGACGCGGAGAGCAGAGCAGAGAGCGGTGTTCGAACAGCTCGCTGCCTGGCTGGGAGACGGTCGCCGGCGTTGCGGAAGGTCAGCGAGGCAGGTGCGCCCGGCTCCATTGATTGTTGTTTAGTCTAGACGGTGGCGGCGGCGCTCCCGCGCACAGCGCGGCAGGCCAGGGCAGCGGCGCCCCGCCCTGTGTCGCCCCCCGACGTCTCCGCTCCCCTCTGCACACACACTAACAAAATGTCGCACACTAATGCCACAACTATCGTGGCTGCAAGGAGAGGATATTACAAGGGGAAGCCACGAGGTTGGGACCACGGATTTACTTCAAACTATGTACACCTTTAGTGGACCATTAAAACAACATAATTTGAAGTAATAAGGTGCATTACTTTGGCAATTCCGAGAAAATCGTAAGAGAAGTTTTACGCGTCTATCATGTAACTGATGTATCTGTGCGAAGGTGCCTGCCGGAAGAAGTCATTGTGGTGAAGTGGTTAGCGTTCGCGCTATCAAAAAGGGTCATGGGCGAGGCGACGGTCCAAATGCAGCTAACACTTGTGAGTATTGTGTTAAACCGGGGACCTAGAAACGACGGAAAGGCTTCGTCCCGCCGTAACCCTCAGTGGCTCACAACTTCACAACAGGCCACAGCAGTCCACCTACCTCACTGGCGTCCTTCACCGAACCCAGGGGTATTGTTCGGTTCGGGCGGCCCCCAGTGCCCCCCCCCCCCCTCACCCCCCGCGGGAACATCTCATAGCAGACAAGTGTAACCCCAAACGTTTGCGTGATAGAGCTATAGTGGTGTACACGTACGTGGAGAGTGTTTGCGCAGCAATCGCCGACATAGTGTAACTCAGGCGGAATAGGGGGAACCAGCGTGCATTCACCGAGGTAGATGGAAAACCACCTTAAAAACCATTCACAGGCTGGCCGGCAGACTGGACCTCGACACCAATCCGCCGGGCGGATTCGTGCCTGGGACCGGCACTCCTTCCCGCTCGGGAAGAAGCGCGTAAGACCGCGCGGCTAGCCGAGCGGGCTAGCTAACACTTACTGCTTAATACTTTTTTTTTTTTACTTCTAACATTTCGACAATAGAGTGATAAAGTACAGGGTGTATCAAAAAGAATCATCCGATCTGGCACGTCTATGTTTCTGAAACTAATAAACGTGTACAATAAATTTTGTGTTTTGGTGAACGGGAAACCGGAAAAGTTTTTGTTCATACCTTTTCATAGCTGTTCAGTATGTCCCCTTTGAGATGCACGGCGTATGTCAGTGCGGTATTCAAATTGTTCCCACACTGCAGCGAGCATGTCTTGAGCTACAGCTTCCACAGCTGCCATTATGTGATGTCTCAGTTCATTCATTGTTGTTGGTAACGGGTGATGATGATGAAATTTGGTTTGTGGGGCGCTCAACTGCACGTACAAAGCCCCAATTTTTACACAGTCCAATCAAGCCACTGTCACGAATGATGATGATGATGATGATGAAATGATGAGGACAACACAAACACCCAGTCCCCGGGCAGAGAAAATCCCAAGAAATAATGACACAGAGTCAGGTCCGGTGACCTTGGAGGCCAGTAATGTGAGGCTGAATCATTTGGTCCAGTACGAGCGATCCACCGTTCAGTAGTCCTTTGATTTAAAAATTCCCGCACTTCCAGACGCCAGTGTGGCGGTGCCCCATCTCGATGGCAAATGAAGTCGCTCGAATCAGTCTCCAACTGTGGGAAAAGAAAGTTTTCAAGCATATCGAGATATGTGCTTCCTGTAACAGTGTTCTCGGCAAAGAAAAATGAACCGTACACCTTTTCCCGTAAGACTGCACGAAATACATTAAATTTTGGAGAGTCCCTCTCATGTTGTGCAACTTCATGTGGTTGTTCCATACCCCACATTCTCACATTATGGCGATTCATCTTTCCGTTTAAATGGAATGTTGAGTCGTCACTGAACACTGAGCACGGAAGAAAACCGTTATCCTCCATCTTGTCAAGAATGAAATTACGGAACTCCACACGTTGTTGTTTGTCACCTTCCCGAAGAGCTTGCAGTAGCTGAATTTTGTATTGTTTCATGTGAAAACATCGACGCAACACACACCAGACGGACATCGGGGGCCTGTTGAGCTGTCGACTTGCACTGCGAACGGTTTTCTGCGGACTCGTGAAACTGGCGGATGCGTTCGACGTCTGCGTCAGACACTCGGGACGGCCCGGCGATCTGCCTTTACACAAACAACCTGTTTCTAGGAATTGTTCATGCCATCGCCTAATGCTCTGTGCTATAGGAGGATCCACACCATTCCTAGTACGAAAGTCACGCTGAATAGTTGTTACTGACCCGCACTGAGCAAAACTTAGAACACAAAACGGTTTCTGTTGTCGCGACACCATTTTTACTAGAACTGAAGTGGGCGCACCATGCTACTACCTAGCGGGAAACATGCAAGACTCGAGAATTTTTTTGTTTCCAACAGTACGTTGTTCATGCACATATCTTAAGTAACATAGTATTTATAATTTTTTTTTAATTGGATGATTTTTTGTGCTACACTCTCCCCTGGGCCAAACAGTACTTCTCCAATCGCCATTTCACCTTCCGACATCGTCGGTGATTGCTCTGTATCAGATGGTTCAAATGGCTCTGAGCACTATGGGACTTAACATCTGAGGTCATCAGTCCACTAGACTTAGAACTACTTAAACCTAATTAACCTAAGGACATCACACACATCCATGCCCGTAGCAAGATTCGAACCTGAGACCCTAGCTGCAGCGCGGTTCCAGACTGAAGCGACTAGAACCGCTCGACCACAGCAGCCGGAAGCTCTGTATCAATAAGGTCCAATTCTTGAAGAAGACTTTCACAGTACACGAACGCATCTTTTAACGGACGTTTTGTAACTGCATCGTGCATTGAATCGTCATGGCATTCGTTCTCTGCGGTAGTCGAAGACCTGTATTACAAGTGTAAATTCTGTGATATTCAAAAAAATTGCACCTACAGCTTTCGTTCTTGCTACATTAGCAGCGTCTCACCGCTACGTAGGTCAGCTTCCAAGTTGGGCATGCCTCTGTGACTGCAGCTCGAAGCGACGAGATGCAAGGCAGTTCCGGGTGTCTTACCGGATTGCATGTATAAGTGATTTCGCAAATCACGACAAGCGTACATTTTCAGGCAAACTCTATGCGTTTCTTCGTTTACTTGTCGATTATTATAAATCTGTTTGTTCTAATAGTTATAAATATGTCCTAATAATTAAATATAACTAAAAATGGTAAGTAGTCAAACAACATCAAATTGACTAAAAATTCCTGCAAATGGTTCAAATGGCTCTGAGCACTATGGGACTCAACTGCTGAGGTCATTAGTCCCCTAGAACTTAGAACTAATTAAACCTAACTAACCTAAGGACATCACAAACATCCATGCCCGAGGCAGGATTCGAACCTGCGACCGTAGCGGTCTTGCGGTTCCAGACTGCAGCGCCTTTAACCGCACGGCCACTTCGGCCGGCTCATGCAAATACACGTGGGTTTTCAATTATATTACCTGTCAGATGTCGTATAAAGTAGTAGTATCACCAGTGACGAAAAAATAAAAATTAAAAACTAAGTTTGAGAGGGAGTCGAACCGTCGCCTCACACATTCGTTTTGGGCAGCTCGAACGCTAACAATCTATTTTTTTATCTTATTTTGTTCGTTGCATTTGTTCGGGGTGGACGTCCCATGATACACGTTCAAGTTCATCTGAGATCCATTCACTCATTTCTTTTTAATTTTTTATTTTGATTACAGCTAATCCTCTGACCAATTACGTTGAGCTATCGTGCCGGCAACCACTTGACCCCATGGAATATAATGTCCGGTACCCACGATCAGATACATAAGGCACTAATAGACGCGTAAAAATTCTCTTGCCATTTTCTCGGAAGTGATGGAGTGTTCCACCTTACTACATGCGTATCATGTTTTAATAACCTACTAAAGCTGTACACAGTTTGAAGTAAATCTGTGATTCCAACGTCGTGGCCTCCCCTTGTTAGTGTGCACCTTCAGCAACTACGACGCGCGTTCAGTAGGCAATGCTACATGTTTTTTCCTGTAAATCCCCACTTTTTTGGCTACAATACCCTGCTTTTCAGCACAACCTCCGTCGAATGCGACAGCCTTACGCCTGCATATTGGGAGGACCCTTATTACCGCACGGTACCGCTCTACTGGTCGACGTCGACGATGGAAGTCCAAGAGATGGAAGTCGGAAAGTGCGAGATCTGGGCTGTAAGGACAACGGTTCAATCCCCCGTCCGGCCATCCAGATTTAGGTTTTCCGCGATTTCCCTAAATCACTCCAGGCAAATGCCGGGATGGTTCCTCTGAAAGGGCACGGCCGACTTCCTTCCCCATCCTTCCCCAATCCGATGAGACCGATGACCACGCTGTCTGGTCTCCTTCCCCAAACCAACCAACCAACCAACTTAAGCGTAACATACACGCCTAATTTGAAATATTTCAATTAATAACGCATGTTCACACATTTACTTAAGGAAAGGCGAAAATTTCTGGGCTGTAAGGCGCATGAAGAACAGTCCAGTGAAGTTTTGTGAGTTCCTCTGGGGTGTACAGACCTGCGTGAGGCCTTGTATTGTCACAGAAGAGGTGAAGTTAGTTTGTCTATTTGTGGTAACGAACACACTGAGCCGGCCGAAGTAGCCGTGCGGTTAAAGGCGCTGCAGTCTGGAACCGCAAGACCGCTACGGTCGCAGGTTCGAATCCTGCCTCGGGCATGGATGTTTGTGTTGTCCTTAGGTTAGTTAGGTTTAACTAGTTCTAAGTTCTAGGGGACTAATGACCTCAGCAGTTTAGTCCCATAGTGCTCAGAGCCATTTGAACCATTTTTGAACACACTGAAGTCGTTTCTTCAATTTCCTGGGAGTAGCAAAATACACTTCAGACTTTATCGTTGCATCATGAGACAGGATATCAAGCGGAATAACTCTTTCAGAGTTCCAGAAGACCGTCGCCACGACTTTATCAGCTGAGGGTGTGGCTTTGGACTCTTCCTTTGGAGGAGAGGTGGCTTGGTGCTACACCATGGACTGCCGTTCGCTTCCGGTGCGAAGCGATGAACCCATGTTTCATCGTCTGTGACGATACTCGACAAAAACGTGTAACCATCAGTTTCGTAAGCCGCAACAACACCGCACATATGGTCCATCGTTACTCTTTATGGTCTTCTGTTACGTGGCGCCAAGGTTGCAGGCTTGTGGGGGCAGTGTTATGCTATGTGACACATTCTCCTGCGCTTGCATGGGCTCTGTGGTAGCAATTGAAGACATGCTGACGGCTACGAACCACCTGCAACCCTTCATTCTTGATGTCTTCCCCAACAGTGATATCATCTTTCACCAGTATAAATGTCTGTGTCTCGGAGCCAGGACCGCGCTACGGTGGTTTGAGCAGCATTATAGTTTACTCACGTTGATGTCTTGGCGACCAGATTCGCCTGACGTAAGTTCTATGGAACACATCTGGGTCGCTAACGGGCGCCATCAGTGCGTACGAAAATCAGTGGACCGTTATTTACGCGAATTACAAGACCTGTGCGTAGATATCTAATGCCACATACCTCCATAAACCCACCACTAAACTATCTGATCCTTGATGTGCTGCACCAGTGATGTATTTCGTTCCAAAGACGGACAAACAAGCTATTAAGGAGGTGGCCATAATGTTTTGGCTCATCAGTGTATTGTTCGCTTGGCGGTGCCGGGCCTTACAGCCAAGTCGAGAAATGAGCGTTTTTGCAGCAAGACAGATAACCACATGGGCTGTCTACCTGGCGACCGCTGTAGCAGCTTCGCTTGACCAACAATATAGAGAAACGTGTGCCGACAGAGAAGTGCCCAAAGACGGCACAGGGAACAGGAGTGTCACCGTATTGTCTTTTTCGACGACAGCCATTTCTGTGAATAGAATCACGATGTGGGGGGCGGGGGGTTTAACCTCTCTACTCGCACTTACTGCTCTCTCAAAATACAGTCCGCAATAATAAAACTGTGCACAACAAATCAGGCATATCTGAACTCACATGCCACACTTATCACTAATTATGCATAAGACGAATATGTAGGTACTTTAAAAGAAGATTTTCAGAACACATTGTAGCTCTAAAAAGCAACAGCAACCACAGCACATTTGCTGACCACATAATAGCCCACAAGCACCACCCAACTAAACTACGATAGAAACAGATTTAAAAATACTAAAATCCAGCCAAAGCCTGTAGAGTAAACAAACACAGATGAAGACTTCCACACACAGAAGGCGGTGGCAGAAGGGAAACAGGTTAAAACTGAGTACACTAACTACACGAAGGCGCACTATTTAACACGTTAAAGGAACTTTATAGAAAGACAACAAACAGCCAAAAATTTATCTCTCTCTCTCTCTCTCTCTCTCACACACACACACACACACACACACACACAGAGAGAGAGAGAGAGAGAGAGAGAGAGAGAGAGAGAGAGACAACGTCCAAATTCGGAGGCAAAAGGAAAAGAATCCGCCAAAGCGAAACTTAAGTAACAACAAACATTTCCGGGCGGGAAGGAGCGCCTGGTCCCCGGCACGAATCCGCCCGGCGGATTTGTGACGAGGTTCGCTGAACCGGCCAGTTTGTGGATGGTTTTTAGGCGGTTTTCCATCTGCCTCGGTGAATGCGGTCTGTTCCCCTTATTCCGCCTCAGTTACACTATGTCGGCGATTTCTGCGCAAACAAGTTCTCTACGTACGCGTACACCACTCAAACATAGGGGTTACACTCGTCTGGTGTGAGACGTTCCCTGGGGGGTCCACCGGGGACCGAACCGCACAATAACCCTGGGTTCGGTGTGGGGCGGCGGAGGTGTGAAGTGGACTGCGGTAGTCGTCGTGGGGTTGTGGACCACTGCGGCTGCGGCGGGGACGGAGCGTCTCCGTCGTTTGTAGGTCCCCGGTTCACATACAATACAAAACAAAAATATGCGCGGACTATCTTGACGCAACAAAGCTACATTTAAACAAAAAGTGATGTGTTAAGTAGCTAACCAAATTCACATTAATTTCGTTTGGTTGCAGATGACAAGCTACCAGTACTTGATAATGCACAAATGGTCCTGCGTAACTGTTAAAAGTAAAATTAAAATAACGTCAAATCAAACATAAGCTGTCTTTTTTTTAGGTCTAATTTTTGTAGATTAATTATTTATCACTTAAAATATGTTCACGCTTCACAGTTTTGAATTAAGAAAATCGACTGATGATGGCACAGAGGTACTGAAACGTGTTTGGGTCATATGAAAAACAGTGTTTTGCACAACAAACAGATCTTATATCCAATAATTTTAAACGTAAATGCGGAAAATGCAGGAGTAACAAGTCCAAATGATGAATGTTCGGAACCCAGTTATCTTATTACTTATGTGCAACAGTGTTAAGTACTTAATATATTTATACTGAGCATGGTCCCATTTTCAGGAGGACGCTGCTCAAATGATCGTCCATTCATCCAGATTTATGTTTCCTGTGGAATCCCTAATATCTTAAGGAAAATCTATGTTGACTACTTTGAAAAGGCACGATCGATTTCCTTTCCCACACTTCCCCATCCGGAACTATCTAATGACTTCATTGTCGACGGGGCGTCAAAGCATGATCTTCCTTTGCGGAAGACTGCTGATCTTCCTGGACAACTAGGCTTCCCTTAACAAATCCCTTTAATCACACGGTGTCAATGATGATATGCATCTAGTCAAATGTTGTGAAACTCATATCTGGGCAAAGCACTTGTAGTCTTTTCAGTATGGTACTGGGTTAGAGTCGTCACTGCGGCGGTGGCCGGAGGAATGAATATTTGATCGCAGTGAGAGACGTCAGGCCGCTACAGAATTCATTGATATTGATTAAGTATTTTCCTAACCCGTGAGCGTGAAAATGCCTACTACCAACAATTTAAATGCAGTAATATTCTCATTCCTGTCGAAGCACATGTGTTTACTAAATGATGTGCTCACATAATCACCAAAATGTTAGATATACTCATCAGACAGTAGAAATACCGATCACTCGGAGTGACGTATATCTTATCTAATGTCTGCGTTGGAACTTTAAGAGAAACAATTTATTTACAACTGATATAAAATAGATGAATGTTTGAAAGTTTCACTGTACTAGTCATGATCATTGTGTGTAACTAGTTTCCAGCGATATGGTGGTTGTAGGATACCTTTAGCAGTACCAATTGTATTGATAATTCGAATAGAGCGGTCTGTTTCCCACAGAATCTCTGTGACAGTTGATAGGAATCAAATCGAAATCACAAGTACTTACGTCCAGGTACAACAGTGAATGGTATACAGAACTTCCTAGCTTTACCGGTCGAACCATCATTCACAGCTTGCGCCGTAAGAATCGGACCATTGTCCTACAAAATGATGAGTTGGTTTTGCGGCTGTATCATTCTCGTAGTTAGTGGTATACTGTGTTCCATGTAATGACTTAAATAAAAATAAATTTTTACAATAACACGTCGCACTGAAATTAAAGTAAAAACTCCATCCGAACAGGCGTCAGAAGGCCCAACGCTACTTATCGCCGTGTCATCCTTAGCCAACTTTTTATCCACAGCTTCCCTGTGTACGTATATGTCACATATATTGTACACATTTCCTTCTCCCACTCTCTCCGTCCATTCCCCCTCTTTCTGCTCAGTCATGCCTGTACACTTGCATACCACCTGGAACACATTCCGGTACTACCCACACAACACTCCAGTCCTGCAGTGCAGCCGAAATGTCAGTCGTTACCAAATGTTTCCAACTTCCATTCTACCCAATAGACCGACAAGAAAGCGAGTTAATATTACATCGCCATTCAGTTCTGACCTATGTTTATAATTTTAGGTCTCTAGCTCATAGGGGACTCAGTTTAAAATCAGCTGCAAAATACACTCCTGGAAATTGAAATAAGAAGACCGTTAATTCATTGTCCCAGGAAGGCGAAACTTTATTGACACATTCCTGGGGTCAGATACATCACATGATCACATTGACAGAACCACAGGCACATAGACACAGGCAACAGAGCACGCACAATGTCGGCATTAGTACAGTGTATATCCACCTTTCGCAGCAATGCAGGCTGCTATTCTCCCATGGAGACGATCGTAGAGATGCTGGATGTAGTCCTGTGGAACGGCTTGCCATGCCATTTCCACCTGGCGCCTCAGTTGAACCAGCGTTCGTGCTGGACGTGCAGACCGCGTGAGACGACGCTTCATCCAGTCCCAAACATGCTCAATGGGGGACAGATCCGGAGATCTTGCTGGCCAGGGTAGTTGACTTACACCTTCTAGAGCACGTTGGGTGGCACGGGATACATGCGGACGTGCATTGTCCTGTTGGAACAGCAAGTTCCCTTGCCGGTCAAGGAATGGTAGAACGATGGGTTCGATGACGGTTTGGATGTACCGTGCACTATTCAGTGTCCCCTCGACGATCACCAGTGGTGTACGGCCAGTGTAGGAGATCGCTCCCCACACCATGATGCTGGGTGTTGGCCCTGTGTGCCTCGGTCGTATGCAGTCCTGATTGTGGCGCTCACCTGCACGGCGCCAAACACGCATACGACCATCATTGGCACCAAGGCAGAAGCGACTCTCATCGCTGAAGACGACACGTCTCCATTCGTCCCTCCATTCACGCCTGTCGCGACACCACTGGAGGCGGGCTGCACGATGTTGGGGCGTGAGCGGAAGACGGCCTAATGGTGTGCGGGACCGTAGCCCAGCTTCATGGAGACGGTTGCGAATGGTCGTCGCCGATACCCCAGGAGCAACAGTGTCCCTAATTTGCTGGGAAGTGGCGGTGCGGTCCCCTACGGCACTGCGTAGGATCCTACGGTCTTGGCGTGCATCCGTGCGTCGCTGCGGTCCGGTCCCAGGTCGACGGGCACGTGCACCTTCCGCCGACCACTGGCGACAACATCGATGTACTGTGGAGACCTCACGCCCCACGTGTTGAGCAATTCGGCGGTACGTCCACCCGGCCTCCCGCATGCGTACTATACGCCCTCGCTCAAAGTCCGTCAACTGCACATACGGTTCACGTCCACGCTGTCGCGGCATGCTACCGGTGTTAAAGACTGCGATGGAGCTCCGTATGCACGGCAAACTGGCTGACACTGACGGCGGTGGTGCACAAATGCTGCGCAGCTAGCGCCATTCGACGGCCAACACCGCGGTTCCTGGTGTGTCCGCTGTGCCGTGCGTGTGATCATTGCTTGTACAGCCCTCTCGCAGTGTCCGGAGCAAGTATGGTGGGTCTGACACACCGGTGTCAATGTGTTCTTTTTTCCATTTCCAGGAGTGTAGATAGACAGACAGAAAGGTGACCAAATAAAAGGGCATTAAAATTAAATGTAATATAGCCTACTGAGTCTTCCGTTGGGGAACGATATGAATTAGGATTGTACACGAGAATTGCCATCATTTTTATGTTGCTGGGGTTCTGACGAACTTTCGATGGCCATTGTGATTCGTAATGGCACCGCTTGTTTGAGTGGCATTTCAGGTGTGGTTCATACCGTTAGACCCATGGATGATCCAGTGGAATTATATGGCATACGAATGCCTCTTCTCAGCTTTCATTGCGTTCCAGGTGGTAACAAACTGCGTCGTATCGTAGTCACTTCGGAATTTTTGTCAAATCATGCGGAACACATAGGGATAGAATTTTACTCCCATCCAGGCATTCCTTCAGAAGTGACAGTCGTATGTAAAAGTACTGTCTCTCGGGCCAGTTCAAGATTATTTGTCGTCGGCCATTGTTCAGTGCTGAAGTAAGAGCAGACAGTACTTCTTCACTGACACGACATTCTGTCGTCGAATGTCTGCCACAATTTGGCGACCGCCGTTTAAAGCTTCTACCTTCCTTCTACCTTCCTTACCGCTGATCTGCTGATACCTCTCAAGCCTCAACAACAACTTGATGACACTGACATGCTGTAAGTCTGTATTTTTTATCCGAATCCATTGTACTTGGTTCGAAAACACCGAGGTCTCCGTTCAAACTTAATTATGTATACAGACAGTTCCTCTATCCCAACAATCGGGAATTTAGACGATTATTGCCTGTTTTCGACATCGATACTGGCAAGATGTCGGTCTCAGTAGATTCAAAACTTTCGAGAACGTTTTAATTTTAGATTTGATGTCGGATAACAAACGTCAAAAGAAATATTTTTTGTGCGATTTAATTACAAACTAACGATTTTCTGAATTTTTTATTTTACTTGCACTGTGAAACCTTGCTTCCTGCCTAATTTCACGATTTTGTGTCAACGGGAAGTACACTGTAGACTTTGATGATTGAGTTTGCAAGTATGAGAATATGTGACGTAAATGGCCGAGGACCGAACAATCTCGTAGGTGACATAAATTTCAACTTGATGGTGCAACAAGTTCCTGAAAGAAGGGAATCTCAACAGACGGACGGACAGACTGACAGTTGGATAACAAATGACATTTTTTGTATAATGTAATAACAAATTAACAGTTTTAGGATTCTTCCTTTGTTTGTACTGTGAAAGCTAGCTTCCTGTCATATTTCATGAATCAAGATCAAAGGGAAGTGCCTTATGGGTTTTGATTAATGTGTTTGCGAGTATTAAAATATGTAACATAAATGGCCGTGTCTTTCGATTGCATTAACTTAGAACCCTCAACTTTTTTTTACACCGCCAAAGTACCGTGTACCCTAGTGTGTGAATTAAATTTCATCTTGGTGCAGTCAGGCAGACAGATGGACAGCAAAGTCATCCTGTTGGGAACGTTAAAACGAGAGTTTGTGCTCGAGAAGGACTGCGGAGAGGTTCAGCTTGTTTCATCGCGTGTCTCGTATACGGTTCATGCGAGTGAAATACAAATTAAGGCACGTTCAACGCCAAGAAGTTTCATAAGAGAATCTAAAAGAGCGTGTGTCAGACAAATGTCCAATACGCGAAGGGTACAGATGAAAATTCCCGTATCTGCGATATGCTGTTCGTGTCCTATCGCAGTGGTCTGCGCAAACAGCAGAAGTAATGGATGGTCGTTGATAAAGAAACAACTGCTGTGGGTACCCCCCAAAGAGAGGACAAATACGTATTGCCACACTATGTCGTCTGCTGTGACATGGTGACTGTTAGTCGCACTGACATTGGTGTACGGTTCATCATAGGAGATAACGTACGCCAGCTCCTCCGTTCCATTGTGATATTCATGTTGCTGTCGACGAAAGCTCTGAGAGATCAAAGCTAGTACCAGAACATGCGAGCCAGACTGCGTCTGCAGTTTGATCCCTTTCAAACAGAGACATCTGGATGCAAGTAAACGCAGCCAACAGCGCATTGGATGTCTCTGGAAATCAACAAATGGCAAGAGAAACTGCTGTGTTCCATTTCGTTTGCGATAGCTTTAGCGCGTAAAGCGTATGCGTTGCTGTAATGTAAACTAAATTACCTTGCTTTTTCTCCAAAAGCAGGCTGAATGTAGTTTCGTACCAATGTGACATTTATCCTACTCATCTGCCAACTGCATATTTATAAATTAAAAACATTATCGCCAGCTGAGCTTGAGTAATCACGTACGTTAGGAACTGGGAAAAAAAGAGTAATTTACTTAGCAAACATCTTCGCCCCATGTAACAACTAACGTGTTTGCCGAGTCCTTATCATGGGAATCATTCTATGATTCGGATTAACCGATTTAGGAAAACTTTCGGAAACTTAAATGGGGACGGCCGGGCAGGTCGTTGAACCCTGGTGCTTCCAAATGCAGCCATTCTGAAGCATTACAGGTCTAGATGTACATCTGGAACGTGTTTGAAACATAAATATCATATAATGAGGACTAAGAAAAACCGTGCTGCAACAAAAAATGTAATTATTCGCAACTACAGAAAATGTTTTCATTTTAAGGAAGAATAAATGACAAACGACATAACATCACCAATAATGATCATACAATGTAAGTTTTCACGGCTAGTAGTAACATGACTTAAACTTCCGGGCTAAGAGGCCGTGGTCGATGTGTAAATCTTTCTTCTAGCGTTTCCTTTCTGACTGCGGGAGACATATTCAGAGGTGAAGTGGCGAACTGGAACCAGAACTCGAGGGCTCTTCGAATATATGGGCAGTGTAGGGGGCACCACAGTCCATCAAGTGACATCGGCTAAGAGATCTTAGTACCAACATCCTCGACTGAATGAAACTCTCATTCTGTAGCGGAGTGTACGCTGATATGAAACTTCCTGACAGATTAAAACTGTGTGCCGGGCCGACACTCGAACGGTAGTTCTGCAAGTTTCGTAGGAGAGCTTCTGTGACGTTTGGAAGATAGGAGACGAGGTACAGGCGGAAGTACAGCTGTGAGGACGAGTCGTGGGGCGTGCTTGCGTATCTCAGCTGGTAGAACACTTGCCCGCGAAAGGAAAAGTCCCGAGTTCGAGTCTCGGTCCGGCAAACGGTTTTAATCTAAGTCTCCTCGACTGAAAGTAATCGATCGTCATCCTTAAGTTACAAAGTTGATATCAAAATTTTATCTTATTTAGGAGATGAGCTTGAACATCTACGGTCGACATTCAAGAAGGATGGTTATTCTAAGAAGAAGATAGATCGAGCACTTCGCTCTGGGCAGAGAATTAGGATCGACGAGGAACGAAGGCAGCTCAAATAGAAACTTTTCCTTCGGCTCATCTGTAGGATTACAGATCACATTGGGAACGTGTTGAGCAAGTATGGTATGGAAACTATCTTCAGATCCAGCAAAAGATAAAAGAACGTCTGAGATCGGCAAAAGATATACTACATCCTTTGGCTACATCGGGTGTACATAAAATTTCTTGATTTGTGGGTTGGTTAATACAGGAACCACAAAAAGAAGTGTTAACACCCTTCTGGTGGAACACAAGAGGAATTGCCGCCTGGGACGTACGGATAAATAGGCCGTAGCGGAACATCTTTACCAAGAGAGTGATCATGAAATAAAATTCACTTGGAGGAGTGTCATATCGAAAACCGCTTTATCATGCCCGAATGTATAGAGACACTGTTGAGATTTCTAAACACCGTAATAATTTAAACAGTAAAGAGGAAAGTGTGGAATTTGATAACATTTGGATGTCAACGTTGTAACGTAAGAATGACGATCAGTCACGTTCAGTCGCGAATGATGGCGCTACCAGAGATTATCTCGTAGCCGACGACACTTGATGGACTCTGGTGCCCCTACACTGCCCATATATTCGGCGCTCCCTCGAGTTCTGGTTGCAGTTCGCCACTTCACCTCTGAAGATGTATCCCGCAGTCCGAGGGGAAACGTTAGGAGAAAGTTTTATACATCGACCGCGGCCTATTAGCCCGGAAATTTTAAGTGATAGCACCAAAAATATTTACAGCCCAGAAAAGAGCGGTCAGATTCGTTCGCGGGTTCAGTTCGCGAATTTTGTTCAAAATTCTAACATTGCCATCTCTGCACATGCACGTACAGCGGTTCCACAGAAATATGGAAACACCGCGAGAAAGCGTGCTTGACTGCAGGTGCAAGCCTGCAGATTGCGCTGTTGTATTTGACCGAGAACTGTGCAATGTCCTCAATGGGTTGCAACTCTCAGCCGTGGTCAGAACTGTGTCCTGGGTAGCTGTGAATGCATTGAATCGGAAGTAACTGACTTCGAACGTGGGAAAAATTGTTGGTGCTATATGGTTGGCGCTTTCGTAATCAACGGAGTCGAAGTGCTTGGTGTTTCAAGAGACACCGTTTCAGAGATTTATACCGCTTTCAGGGAAAACGGAAAAACAGCATCCACTAAGTCACAAAGTGGACGAAACTGTGCGTTGAGTGATCCTGACGTACAGTCATTGAAGATCACCGTAGAACTTAATGTAGCACTCTAGAACCCTGTCAGGACCAAAACAAGACGAAGGGGACTCCAGGAGCAGGGAACGTAAGGCGAGCTGGAATTACAAAATCATGCATCAGTGATGCAGATGCCCATAACAGGAAAAGGTGGTGCCAAAGCCAAATGGTCGGATAAGTTTTGTTTCACACTGTTTCCAACTTCTGGTAGAAATTACATCCCAAGAGGAACATGGAGGAGGTTTGGTGATGGATTCAAATGGCTCTGAGCACTGTGGGACTTAACATCTATGGTCATCAGTCCCTTAGAACTACTTAAACCTAACTAACCTAAGGACATCACACAACACCCAGTCATCACGAGGCAGAGAAAATCCCTGACCCCGCCGGGAATCGAACCCGGGAACCCGGGCGCGGGAAGCGAGAACGCTACCGCACGACCACGAGCTGCGGACGGTTGGGTGATGATTTGGGCAGGAATATAGTGATACTCCATTATCTCCATAGCTACTCTGCAACTCTACATCTACATCTACATCCCTACTCCGAAAGCCACCTGACGGTGTGTGGCGGAGGGCGCCTTGAGTACCTCTATCAGTTCTCCCTTCTATTCCAGTCTTGTATTGTTCGTGGAAAGAAAGATGTATGGGCTCTAATCTCTCTGATTTTATCCTCATGGTCTCTTCGCGAGATATACGTAGGAAGGACTCCTCGAAACTTCAACAAAAGCCCGTACCGAGCTACTGAGCGTCTCTCTTGCAGAGTCTTCCACTGGAGTTTATCTATCAACTCCGTAACGTTTTCGCGATCCTGTAACGAAGCGCGCTGCTCTCCGTTGGATCTTCTCTATCTCTTCTATCAACCCTATCTGGTAGGACCCCACACCGGCGAGCAGTATTCAAGCAGTGGGCGAACAAGTGTACTGTAACCTACTTCCTTTGTTTTCGGACTGCATTTCCTTAGGATTATTCCAATGAACCTCAATCTGGCATCTGCTTTACCTACGATTAATTTTATATGGTCATTCCATTTTAAATCACTCCTAATGCCTACACCCAGATAATTTATGGAATTAACTGCTTCCAGTTGCTGACCTGCCATACTGTAGCTAAATGATAAAGGTTCTTTCTTTCTATGTATTCGCAACACATTACACCTGTCTACATTGAGATTCAATTGCCATTCCCTGCACCATGCGTCAATTCGTTGCAGGTCCTCCTGCATTTCAGTACAATTTTCCATTGTTACAACCTCTCGATATACTACAGCATCATCTGCAAAAAGTCTCAGTGAACTTCCCATGTTATCCACAAGGTCATTTAGACATGTTGTGAATAGCAACGGTCCTACCACACTCCCCTGCGGCACACCTGGAATCACTCTTACTTCGGAAGACTTCTCTCCATTGAAAATGACATGAGGTGTTCTGCTATCTACTAGCTCCTCAATCCAATCACACAATTGGTCTGATAGTCCATATGCTCTTACTTTGTTCATTAAACGACTGTGGGAACTGTATCAAACGCCTTGCGGAAGTCAAGGAACGCGGCATCTACCTGGGAACCCGTATCTATGGCCCGCTGAGTCTCGTGGACGAATAGCGCGAGCTGGGTTTCACACGATCGTCTTTTTCGAAACCCATGCTGATTCCTACAGCGTAGATTTCTAGTCTCCAGAAAAGTCATTATACTCGAACATAATACGTGTTCCAAAGTTCTACAACTGATCGACGTTAGAGATATAGGTCTATAGTTCTGCACATCTGTTCGACGTCCATTCTTGAAAACGGGGATGACCTGTGCTCTTTTCCAGTCTTTTGGAACGCTACGCTCTTCTAGAGACCTACGGTACACCGCTGCAAGAAGAGGGGCAAGTTCCTTCGCGTACTCAGTGTAAAATCGAACTGGTATCCCATTAGGTCCAGCGGCCTTTCCTCTTTTGAGCGATTTTAATTGTTTATCTCTTCCTCTGTCATCTATTTCGATATCTACCATTTTGTCATCTGTGCGACAATCTGTAGAAGGAACTATAGTGCAGTCTCCCCCTATGAAACAGCTTTGGAAAAGACATTTAGTATTTCGGCCTTTAGTCTGTCATCCTCTGTTTCAGTACTATTTTGGTCACAGAGTGTCTGGACATTTTCCTACCGCTTTGACGTAAGACCAAAATTACTGCCAACGATTATGCGACCATTCTGGCTGATCAGGTCCATCCCGTGATAGAAAGTTCCTTCCCAAATGGTGATGTTGTGTTCCAAGACGACAGGGCCCCTGTTCACACAGCCCGCATCGTCCACGACTGGTTTTGTGAGTACCAGGATGGACTGTCGCATCTGCTTTGACCACCACAGTCACCAGATCACAGAATTATTGTGCCTTTGTGGTCTACTTTGAAGAAAAGGATGTGTGATTGTCATCCACCTCCATCATCATTGCCTCCATCATCATTGCCTGAACTTGCCACTATTTTCCAGGATGATCCACCTGAAGACTACATAGGACCTGTACTTATCCATTTCCAGACGACAGGAAGCTGTTTTGAACTATAACGGTTTTCCTGCACAGTATCAGGCATGGTCATGTCTTGTGTTTTGTTCTTACGTACTTTTATCCGATACCTGTATATTTCATTATGGGATTTGTTGCTGATAATATTGACTCATTCAGAAAAAACTGCAACTATTAGTCAGTAAACAATAGACGGAAAAATCGATATACTCTTTGATAATTTTGGGAATTTGTGGTAAGTTCCTATGGGACCAAACTACTAAGGTCATCGGTCCCTAGGCTTACGCACTACTTAACCTAACTTAAACTATCTTACGCTAAGGACAACACACAGACTCATGCCCGAGGGAGGACTCGAACCTCATAAGGGGGTAGCCGCGCGAACCGTGGCAAGGCGCCTACGACCGTGTGGCTACCCCGCGCGGCTACTCTTTGATAGCACTTCATTAAGTATTTTACAGAAAGTAGTGCACTAGTCAGCAGATTCCATTTTCAGCTGCTTCCACTAGCAGATCTGAAAAGAAAATAATAAACCCCAAGTATTACAATCCAACTGGAAAGTGTTCTTGTGGCAAACTTCTATTCTGTACAGGAGTTGCTCGTAGTAATTCTGAAATTTTCTCCGTAATATGCTATTCATTTGCTAACTTTCTCACATACATTTTTTTCATTCAAACTGCCCCTGTATGGACTGCGAGTTAACGAAAAGTATCATTTTTTATTTGTATCTCTTCTTCGTCTGCCAGGTTAGGTGTTTTGCCATGTCTCTTGAGCGTGTCACTCGGTGCCTTCCTTCTATCTTCTGACAGAAACCCCCTTCGCGTTTGAGTTCTCCTCCAGGTTAAAACTCCTGTACTTTTTCATCATTTGTTTAAATTAATTCCTATCCATGATTTTTTCCGCTGAGATACCGATTTCTTTAAGATCATTGTCAGTTTCTTAGAATCATCTCAATCTTTTTGTCTTTGGCCTTATGAAATTTCAGATTTTCTCTGTTAGACGATCATCGGACGTTCTATGGATTACCTTTTCATTTTAATCGTCGTTATTATTGGTTTTACGTTTCTGTGCAGTCCCTCATTTGATCTCAAACGCCGACCGGAGTGGCCGAGCGGTTCTAGGCGTTTCAGTATAGAACCGCGTTGTTGCTACGGTCGCAGGTTTGAATCCTGCCTCGGGCATGGATGTGTGTGATGTCATTAGGTTAGTGAGGATTAATTAGTCCTAAGTTCTAGGGGTCTTATGACCTCAGCTGTTAAGTCCCATAGTGCTCAAAGCCATTTTTTTTATCTCAAACATATCTGCCGATTAATCCATCTATTGCGTAAAATCTTCCTAGTCGGCGATGTCTTCTGATCGAAATATCTACTAGTCCTATTCACATCCAAAGTCTCTACAGCATTTAATCCTTACGCTCTGACGACCGTATCGTAGCGTCTTAACTTGGCTCCAATGCTCGGTGACTTCTTGTAACAGAAGTTTATCGCTAGGGGACTGTTCGGTCCAATTTGCAGATTCCAAGATTCATAACTTGCCCTAATAATCCATTCTATTAGATTTCCTCATCTATGCATCTAAATTTCTTCACAAGATTGATTTTCGATTGCTTTAAAATCATCCGTTCCGGTCCATCGCTGAAGTTTGTCATGCATTTTGTCTTCACAAAGGAGACTTTTAATCTTACTTTCTCATAGAGATATCTGTCAATTGACCAATGTTAAGATTTTCGTATTTCATTAATTCTTTAATTATTCAGTTTATAAAATTTCAAATCAACATTTTGTAAACTACGTGCTGACTTGCTCCGTATCCAAGCTTTGGCTCGCATGGACCACCGAAAACTGATAAATAAATTAGCACAAGCTGCTTACTCAGAGCAGAACTTCACCTAAAGATGTGATTATGAAAATTTAATCAAAGATAATATTGTATAAAAATATTTAAGAACCGTATTACAGTTGGAAAACAGGTTGCGAAGACGTCAGCCTATACAGAGTTCATGTATATATAATACGAAGACTGGTACTATCATCTGACGTACTGCGGACTTCGGCTGAATATCCATGATAATGAACCTCTAAGCACATTACGACTTCCACGTAATATTTGCAAGTGACGCCCCCTATGGCGAATGTTCGGTTTGGGAACGCTAAAATTAAGGTCACTAGACATAGTACCACGTACCTAAGTTTCCGAGAGAGAAGTTGTTACACCCACCAAGCTATTGTCAAATACTGGTAATGCCAAAGAAGTTGCAGTAACAGTGATGATTGCTTTCCAGACGGATCAGTGAGACAGCCTATTGACCTGAAGACCAACCACTGCGGTCCCCGAGATTCATAAAGAAGGCTGAGGGAATGATCTTGTTCCACAGACTCTTAAAGTTGAGTGAACTGTTAAATACGTTTAAAGAATTTTCATGTTTCTGAGCGAAAGTTGGCAGCTCGTGGAGAGCTGAAGTAGAAGAGGAACGAGAGAAGGTTTGTTGCAGATATATGACAGTGCTATATTCCGTTGAACAGTGAAAGACTCAGTTCATTGATGTCTGTTCTTACACGTTCTGAGGTATGTAGCAGTCTGCCGCTACCTACTCGACGAGGAGTCATCTTACATATCTGAGTATTGAAAAGGTAAATATAATTGAAAATTGACAAGAACTTGAAATGAAGGTCTGCAAATAATAGTCGAGATTTTTCCTCAAAACGAATTTGTGTTTTCTGTGCAGGAGAGGAGTATTTCCTGCTGCGTATAGGCACATCACTCAAAGACAACAAAAATCAATGCTTTAGGCCGTATTTAACACGTACGTTCTCAGTGAGCAGTGTGTAAGCCATTGTGAAGTATACAGCGTAATGCATTAGACACGTTTTGAATGGCGTTTTGCAGGATAAAATCCTTTAATGCCTTGAAGCTGGTCACGTTCAAACAGCTGTCCCAGCAGTGTTCCATGTTCCACAGTATCCCGTCTAGGTCTTGGCGACGGTTCAGACGCACGAAACGTTCGTCGTAGGCCAGTGCGACACTGACCAAGATTAATCTCTCCACAACAACATGATGCCACATTCTCAAGAGATTGCGGTAAAAATTTTGTAATTACTTAGATTAAAGAAAATGAAGAAATTAAAAAACTTCGGTTACTAATGAGTGTGTAGATTTGCACATCAGTTATATATGCTAGGCGAGAGAGGCCGAGGGATGATATGCAGCTAATGATGATATTTAAGTACTGAGGTATATTTTACTTATTTTTGCAGGTCGATAATTAGTTGCATTAAAAAGTTGGAAATTTTTACCGAGGCAAGCGGCGATAGGAGTGAATATTACAGAACTATCGGTTTAATAAGTAATGGTCGCAAATACTGACACGAAATACTTATAGAATAATGGAAAAACTGGTAGAATCCGACCTCGAGGAAGATCGGTTTGGATTCCAGACAAATGTAGGAACATACAACGCAATAATGACTCTACCATTTACGGAAAGGTAAATCTACGTATATAGCTTTTATCGATTTGGAAAAGCTTTTGTCAATGTCGACTTGAATACGTTCTTTGAAATTCCGAAGGTGACAGAGGTAAAATACAGGCGGCGAAAGGTTATATACAATTTGTACAGAAACTAGACGGCAGCTATCAAAAGTCGAGGGGCATCGAAGGGGAGCAGTGGTGAGAAGTGAGTGAGACAGTGTTGTAGTCTATCCCCGATATCATTCAGTCTATACATAGGCAAGCGGTAAAGGAAAGCAAAGAAAAACCTGGAGAAGGATCAAAGATCAGGGAGAAGAAATACAGACGTCGAGGTCCGCCGATGACACTGTAGTTCTGTCAGAGATAACAAAGGACATGGAAGAACAGTTGAACGGAATGGCTTGAAAATAGGGTATAAGATGAACACAAAAAGAAACTAAACGAGGAAAACAGAATGTAGTCGAATTAAATCAGGCGATTTTGAGGAAATTAGATCAGGATAGGAGACGCTAAAAGTAATAGATGAATTTTGCTAGTTGGGTGGCACAATAACAGATGATGGTCGAAGTAGAGAGGATGTAATATGTGGACTGGCAATGGAAATAAAAGCGTTTCTGAAGAAGAGAAATTTGTTAGCATCAGATATAGATTTAAGTGTTAGGGTGTCTTTTCTTTGCCTGGACTGCAACCTTGTATGGAAGTGAAACGTGAACGACAAACTGGTCATACAATAATGGAAAGGAAGATTTGGAAAGTTGGTGCTACAGAAGATTGCTGAAGATTAAATGAGTTGATCATGTGATCAGTGAGGAGATACTGAATAATATTGGGAAGAAAAGAAATTTATGGCAAACTTGACGAAGAGAAGGGATCGGTTGATAGGACACATCCTGAGACGTCAAGGGATCAGTTATTTAGTATTGGAGGAAGTGCGGGGAAAAAAATTGGAACGACAAACCAAGAGGTGAATACAGTAAACAAGTTCAAAATGATGTAGTTGCAGAAGTTATTCGGAGATGATGAGGCTTGCAAGGATAAGGTAGCATGGAGAGTTGCATCAAACCAGTCTTCGGACTGAACACCACAACAACAGCAACATCAACAACTATTATTGCCAAGATGATGATCTCCTTTAAAACTACGTTTTTGTGTGATGTGAACTTGGACACTTTCAGGTACAGAGACACACTTGCAAGTTGAAGTTGGCTATTAGATGACGCCTGTGCCTGGAAACTTAATATCCCACAGAGTATATTCAAGAACAGTTGCAGACAGTTAGGTTGGACGTAAAAAGTAGTGCAAATTTTGACTGTCGACTTTACACCTTGGGAACAGTACTTTGGGCAAGCAGTACCTTACACTGTTTGGACCACTTTGGAGAAGTCAACATACGATTTCGTCGCAGATAGATTCAAGTCTCCGGACCACATGGGGCTACAGTTTAAGCGGTTTACTCTCCGTATTGCATCGGTATCCTGAGAGCAGTAGTCTGCGGACAGGTTGCATGTTTCTGACAAACAAACCTTTTAAGCATCTTGTTGCTCACTAATACACATTATGATGAAAAATCGACAGTACGGCTACAACTGAACCACTAAATGTTCTGCTGTTGTCGTATCATCATTTGACTGATCCTATTTCTCAGTCACCTTTCTTCTTATATATTTCAGTATTTATTGAGTCTTGAAGACAGAGCAGTAGCTGCCGTTGCACTAACCTGTAACAGCTGATATGTTTAAGAACACTTCGCCATTTATTTCTGTGTTATTAAATTGAGCTTCCTGTATCTGTAATTGAGGACTTCATGCAGTATATATGTTTACAGTCTATATGTATCTGCTATTTATGTAACGTTATCGTTTCTCCACCTGCTGTTAATTTATATTAGTAGCTTAATAATAACTGCAGTGATTAAGTGAGGGGTCAAAGTTAATTACGCCTGCAAGTACGAGAGGACGCTGATGCCTAGCTCACGGTCAGGGCAGGAAATTGTAAGACGGGTCATGTTTTAGTGAGCGCAGACGGCACTAGGAGGGGATCCAGTATGACAACACAGGTATGTGTCATATTTTTACGACGAAATCCAGCTACGACTGGAAGGAAACTAAAGAGTCCGTAGCTGTTTTTTGCGGTGTGCGCCTGAGCGGTTGGCCCGTAGGCCAGGCGTCGACCAATGTGTGTCCTGCTCTCGGCAGTGGGGCCCTTAATTTCTGAGTCACTGTCACCAAGATTGTCCCATGCATAACTGGAAGAACACGCCTTATTTACGTGAATTCTGCTTCAGTGCAAGTTATTTTCAAGGGAAAATTCTAACCGGTACAGTTACAGAAATGTCATAGACAGTGACGAGCTTTCTAGTATTGAAGTTCTGCTGTGGGGAGGCTGCAAGATGAATGGACACACAGCTGCTCACTTCTTTGTGTGAGGTTGGGAGGTATGCTTTTAACAGCCAGAAATACAGAACTGTACAAAAACCTCATGTGTGGCATTAAATAGGAACGGCTCATTCAGATTTCCTCTTCACGGACGGTAATACTAGTCTACTTCGAATTGCTTGCTGGATGAATTTCTCCACGTGAAGCAAGTTATTGCATCGACTGGCTAGCGGGGTCTCGGGCTCTGAATCCCAGAGAGAGGAAATACAGCCATCAAAGGCCCTTCCAGATATCCACACAGCTCTTTCTCGGATCGACTGACAATGGAGAGAATACACTCTCTACTGAGCACTTATAACAGTTACAGTTAATCACGTCCTCCATTAATTGTCTCGTTTTTGTGGGAGAATTTTTGCAACTCCCTACATGTTTATTTACGGTTTCACAGCTTTCCTAATTACACGTTTTGAACACAGCTGCACGCAAAATTTGTCATGACTGCCCCGTAAACGTTACCACATCCTCTTCGGAATATGTTCTTACTTCCTGATTACACCAGCCTTTTCTCTGCGATCTGGTGACGAAATTTACCTGAGGTTTGAAGCGGTCCTAACTTCTTCTTGTTTACTTTGACTGATTCCGATCTGTTACAGCTATTCGGTTTAGACTGTTTATGGAAATATTGCAGGGAAAGTCATTCGGCTACGTGTTCTATAATGATTTTCACAGTGTCCTATAAGTAAATACGCAGCTGATACCTTCTCCACCTCTTCAAGTAGCTATTAAAATGTGACGATGCCTTACTGCACGCAACACGTAAAGGTTCTGTAGCGAAATGTGCACCAAAATATATCGTGAACGCTTAGGATTAAAGCGCCACACACCTGTCCATTTAATACAAACCCTAGACAATCTGTTTCTATCCTGAACTAATATATTTCTGAAACTATCTGGTAGACGGAGACTATCTCTAAGAAAGAGTGAGAGAGATCTCAGTTATGAGACACAAGCACACTTCAATCACATACAAAATAAATACATATAGGTGAGACATATAAACGGATAAAATATCTACAAATAATATTTAGCAAGAGCAAGAGCTGTAACAATAAATAACTTCGGTTACTGTTGGCTATTGAAGATAGACATTTGGGTAGGCAGTGAAACTTTGGTATACGAATGCGTCTTTCATAATACTAATAAATTTGAAGTGAACTAGCTTATTACTGACAGCAATTTAGATCCATTAATTCAGAACATCGTTAGTGGGAAACTTGAATTATTATGCAGTGCAATTAACAAACAAGTAAATGATCCCTGACTGGAATGTAGGTAGTAGGAGTAATCCACTAAATTACAGGCCCCTATCGTTAACGTCGATATTCAGCAGGATTTTGGAACATACGTATATTGTGTTCGAACATTATGAATTACCTCGAAGTAAACGGTCTATTGACATACAGTCAACATAGGTTTAGGAAACATCGTTCCTGTGAAATACAACTAGCTCTTTATTCACATGAAGTGTTGAGTGCTGGTGGCAAGGGATTTCAGATCAATTCCGTATTTCTGGACTTCCGGAAGGCTTTTGACACTGTACCACACAAGCGGCTCGTAGTGAAATTGCATGCTTATGGAATATCGTCTCAGTTATGTGACTGGATTTGTGATTTCCTGTTTGAGAGGTCACAGTTCGTAGTAATTGACGGAAAGTCATCGAGTAAGAGAGAAGTGATTTCTGGCGTTCCCCTAGGTTCCTTATCTATATAAACGATTTGGGAGACAATCTGAACAGCCGTCTTCGGTTGTTTGCAGATGACGCTGTCGTTTATCGACTAATAAAGTCATCAGAAGATCAAAACAAACTGCAAAACGATTTAGAAGAAATATGGGAACGGTGCGAAAAGTGGCAGTTGACCTTAAATAACGAAAAGTATGGGGTCATCCACATGAGTGGTAAAAGGAACTCGTTAAACTTCGGTTACACGATAAATCAATCTAATCTAAAAGCCATAAATTCAACTTAATACCTAGGTATTACAATTAGGAACAACTTAAATTGCAAGGAACACATAGAAAATGCTGTGGGGAAGGCTAACCAAAGACTGCGTTTTATTGTCAGGACACAGAAAATGTAGCAGACCTACTAAGGAGACTGCCTATACTACGCTTGTTCCTCCTCTTTTAGAATACTGCTGCGCGGTGTGGGATCCTTACCAGATAGAAGTGACGGCGTACATCAAAAATGTTCAAAGAAAGGCAGCACGTTTTGTATTATAGCGAAATATGGGAGAGAATGTCACAGAAATGATACAGGATTTGGGCTGGAAATCATTAAAAGAAAGGCGGTTTTCGTTGCGACGGAATCTTCTCACGAAATTCCAATCACCAACTTTCTCCTCCGAATGAGAAAATACTTTGTTGACACAGACCTACATAGGGAGGAACGATTACCACGATAAAATAAGGGAAAACAGAGCTCGTACGGAAAGATATAGGTGTTCATTCTTTCCGCGCGCTATACGAGATTGGAATAATACAGAATTGTGAAGGTGGTTCGATGAACCCTCTGCTAGGCACTTAAATGCGATTTGAAGAGTATCCAGGTAGATGTAGATGTAGAAATTAATATCAGCACTGACGAATGAGTGCTGACCTGGCTTGAAATGTCGTAGCTATAAGTTTCGACTTCACGTCGCCATTAACTGATTATAAATGTCTCTATTGTTGCACGAGCAGTATCTTTTATAATGTGAGTTCAAAGCGTCAGTACAACAAAATTATTGGATCTTTATTCCTAGTGTCTTCAAAATATTGTTAGGTAAATTATAACCGTTAGGGCAACACATTTCGTTATGTGACAACTACGTAAAGACCTGACATAGAAATTGCCCTTAATAGCGCAAATGGAATGTTAATTTGAGGTGCTACTGAAGGAGAAGTATTGAAAGGTAAATCGAAAACTTACTTGTACATATGTAAAGCACTTTATCAATATTTGCCTATAGGAGTTTATTTGTACTGATGCTTCGCAGCAATGAAATGTCTGTTGACAGTCGACAGTGTGATTGCAGAGATGTGCGTTCGGCAGTTTACCTAAGACTCGACTGCTGCAAGGTCTCTGGTGCCGACTCTCCGCTGTCTCTCCGATCGCCGTTCCGTCGCAATACACCACAAATAAACCCTCACTGATCCAAAAGCAGAACGGAACATGGCCAATAGAGTTAATTTAATAGCAGGAATGTAGATTTCCAGAAACAACAGTGGACGGCCGGCCGAGCATCGATACGGACGTGCAGTCCACCAGTTTATTTTTCAGTTCACCAAAGGTAAACCGTTCAGGATCTCGGCCCTCTCACAAATTCAAATATAGTTTTGATCATACCAAACCAGACCATAGATAGCTCACTGCGCCAAACAAAAACAGTCCGTTTCGCTCGTAACATTCAGCTTAACCCAGAGTTGCAACGCAACATAGCTCACCATAGCTCCTCAACTGTCTCTTCGTAACATTAATCACAGATATTAATTTTCTTAACGGGCCGAAGCTCCTAAAATTACAACGAAATTGCATACAAACGTGGAATTAACATTACACAACAAATAAGAATCTTGATTCTACGTAATACATTAATTGCGTCTGTACACACAAAATTGTTACAATGCAAGATAAGGAACGTTAACCGAGAAAAGAGGAAAAAACAAAAAAGAAACAAAATGTATACTGATGTCATTAATGTTTTACAGAACTCAAAACGATTAGTAGTAGCAGAAGTACAATACAATAACGTAAGCCAATTGAGTCTGTTACAGGTTATTTTTATATGTCTTAGATTCGAACTGTCAAGAATAATAGACTTTACCCTGGCTTCTCCTGGTTTTGCCTAGTACAGGGTATTAGAGTATTTTCAACAGAAAAGTGTGTCGCAGTGAGTCAAGCTGACAATTAGTTTAGGACAGCACTTTGCAGCTATTCGTCAGAAACCTGAGTTAAGTGCAAGAGTGTCTCCCCTGACACTGCTTCCGCAGTACATAGCACCTTGACATACTGCTGACGGGCTACTCCGTATATATTAATTCGAATATCGAGTTAAGCTTATCGCTTGAGGTCAATAACCTAAATGAATAATATTTCACAGTCAAGCAACTCAAAAACAATTAATATTTAAGACTATAATTTCAGTACCATTTCGTATTACACAAGAGACACACATTATTAAAAAATATGTAAGGAAATGTCTTCGCTGTATTCATTTCGAGCACTGATGCAGTTATATACGGCACTCTATCCTGTGCAAGCCTCTTCTGCTCTGCATAACTAATGGAACCTACATCCATTTAAATCTGATCCCTGCAGTCCAGTCTTGGTCTTCCTCTACAATTTTTACATTCCGTCCTCGGCTCCCCACTCCCCTCCACACACACACACACACACACACACACACACACACACACACACACACACACGCTTCCCTCCAATACTAGACTAAGAATTCTTTTAAACCTCAGAATGTGTCCTATCAACCGACCACACGAACATTTAAACTTACTCATTACCGCGACAGCTATCGATATCAATTGAAACAACAAGTATACTGTTAACAATCACAATTTCTTTTACTTCCACTGAGCGTTTCGGAGATTTAAACCTCCATCATCACGTAAATTCATTTGAGTTAATACATGTACATGTTGTTTAAAATTTCGGGGTAAACTGAGGCACTGCCTAGTAGCAGAAGACAGAAACACAACACAGATTAAGTAGATGGTTCATTGTTTTCTGTACCTCTTATTTGCTTATTCGATCTACCCATCAGATTTTCTTAATTCTTCTGCAGCACCACATTTCAAAATCTTCTACTCCCTTCTTGCCTGAACTGTTTATCGTCCACGCTTCACTTCCGTACGAGGCTACATTCCAGGCAAATATCTTCAGAAAAGATTTTGTAACATTTAAGTTTATATTCAATGCTGAGAAGAAGTTTATCTTTTCCATATTGATTTTTTTTTTTTTTTTTTTTTTTTTTGCCAGTTTACATTTTAATCCCCCCCTTCTCAGACTTTCTCAGTTATTTCGCTTCGCAAATATTAAAAATCGACTACTACTATTAGTGTCTCATTTCCTGATCTGGTTCCTTCACTATCGCCTGATGTAATTGAACTACATTCTATTCCTTTTGTTTTACTTGCACTTGCATGTCTAATAGAAGAGACACTAGTGACGGTTCACAGCTGTACAAAATATTTCAAAATTTATTCGCTGACTGCGAATTCCCTGACATCACCTGATTAGGTATAGATACATATGTATAGATCTACTGCCCAGGAGTCACATATGAAAATTTATACCGGACCGGATCTCGAACCTACATCCCAGACTTCCGATTTATCGCGAACGGCCTCCTAAACAACTTTGGCTATCCGTGCATGTTCCCCATATGGAGCCAAACAGCCATGCATGTTTCCCCACATCCCACTTGCTGAACATCGGGTTGGTTTCCATCTCGGTCACACGCCGCCAAACATTTAGAACACTTTCTCTCACAATTTCACACAAAACTTACTCTTTTCGCATACAGATCGGATACAATGCTTCTGTCCTTGGAGATGAATAGAAGCATGATGGCCTTGGCTGTTGGGTCTCTTTAAACACTCAGCAGCAGAAGCAACAGCAGCAGCCAGCCCAAACTTCCACACACCCGTTACGGAAGTTAGGGTCAGTCCGGGAAGCGCGCACAGATAGCCGAAGTGGTTAAGGCGACTGCTGGCGACAACCGAGATATCTGGGTTTCACAGCCGGTCCGGCATAAGTTTTCAAATGCCATCGTTGGGTAGTGCATCTATACCTAATAGAACTGATGTCAAGGAATTTGCGGTCAGTGAACAAATTTCGAAGTGTTTCACTTTTGTTAACTTCATTTTACTAACCACTTTTCAGTATATCTGTTCCGATCCACTGATCTTCCAAGTCCTTTGTAATTTCAAACAGAATTAGAATGTCATTTACAAACTTCAAAGTCTTTTTTTCGTCTCCTATTTTCCAAATTGTCCCTTGGTTTCCTTTATTGCTCGCCCAGTGAACGGACTGAATAACATTGGGATAACCTGCAACCTTGTCTCGCTTCTTTCTCTGCTAGAGCTTCCTTCATGTCTTTCAGCTTTTGTATCTTGAATTCTGCTTCCTCTTCTTTAACCTTGCCACCATCAGAATTTGCAAAAACTTACTCGAAACCTAAAACTGCTACAAATGTTGGTTTGGCTTCTTAAGACCTGTCTTGTAAGAAACATCGTAGGGTCGGTGCTGCCTTGCATGTTCCTACATTTCACTGTTATCCCGACTGATTTCCCCGATGCCAACTTATACAACTCTTTCGATTCTGCTGTAAACAAGTCGTGTAAGTATCTTGCAACCATGACCAGGACTGATGCGTCTGTAATAAACGAGGGAGTGCTGCAGAGTAATACCTCCGAATTTTTTATGTGAAAGCTCTTAAACCTTATAACTAAAACAAACGTCATCAACATTCTAAGTCTTCATTCTGTAGCGTTACGCGTACGTAGGTGAGCGATTTGGTCGCCTGGACGTGGTACGAGGGGAGGTGTAATTATTATACGGTTGAATGCTAGTGAGCCCAGGGCTCAGGACGTGCGACAGCCGGGCTACCAGTGCGGGCGAGTCGAGGTACAAAGACGAGCAGCGCTGCCGGAAATGGGTAAATCCCAAAGCTAGGAATTTTGACTTTTTGCAGGATCTGGCCGTGTGTCAGGCAAGCTGAAAGATGGTGTCTTACAGCTCTTTGTCAATCTATAACTATTAGCACTCAAGTAAGAATGCATATCTGAATACATCGGCGACCTCAGACAAATGAGGTACGTCCAATGCCACATCAATATTTCCAATATCTTTAAAACTACAGAAGTTAATATTTCACAGTAAATAATCATTTCAACAATGAGCCTCTGAATAACGACTTTTAAATGCTTCATGCGATATCAAGACACGATACCTCAGGTGATAGCATTGCACTATGGCTCTCATCTCTGAAAGTTACCTATCTGAATCTGTTTTATTTCCTGATTTATTACGTTTCATATCTTTTCATTATGCAAATGTTTCTCAGAACATCATATTCTCCACAATTACACAGCAAATAATTACAGCATGAAAAACTCATATTTTGTCATACTTGTGTGTTTAGCCTACTTAATGAAAAGTTTACTACTTTGCCACTAACTTCATTTAAATATTAGTTACAACTATCACAGTAATTTAAGAACTGGTCATTCGCATGTAGTCTCTGATACCACCTTCGTAAACAAATACAATATGTAACGAAAATTTGTTGTTATTAATGTACTGTTTTCCTGGGTGGACTTGAGTTTAAAAAAATGTAAACTAATTATTACGATAAATTTTATAAATAATCGACAAGTACGCCAAAGAAGAAGAGATACAACTAAAATGGACATGTTTTTCCATGGACTCTTGCGCTTCTATGCATGAACTATCTTTCCTTTGTCATTCGTTTCTCTTATCTGCTTGGATTCGGCCCTAAGAGGACGTTCTTTTGTAAAGCTCATCTTGCTGTACCAGCTAATAATGTAAGTTGTACTTAAAACCCGAAAAATATAATGGTTATTCTGTCAAAAGAATTTGTGTAAGTGGTCAATCTGTTGTGAGTCTGATACCAAGACTGCCTTAAATAGATATGGGCCTTAACAAAGAATTTTCATTGTTAGGCGCCATCTTTGAAAAATCTTTAACATTTTTATTCTAGCTCAACCACGAGACCTGCCGACGGTTAGGACAACAACTTTATTTCAGATACCACGAGACCGGAGGCAACTACTAATAATTTAAAAATTTTATTTACAGATTTTCTTTATATAACGAGATAACATCCCAGGCAGAAAAGGTCTGGTCACAGGATTCCAGTTCCATTATAGGATTTCATTTGTAGATGCTACTGTTATTATCTTATATTGGGGAATCGACACGAAACCACGATGTATCGACGGTTACGTAACTACCCTGAGAACTGAGTGCTTATACAAGTCGGGCTAAATTAAACAACATATTACACTGTTAATAATATTCCTACATTAGTTATTTCTCTTTTATGCTGAGCCATTGCATTAATGTGAGTTTCTTTTTTATAGAAGTCACGGCTCAAATTTTTATTTTATTACATTACACTAATAGCCACAAATAAATAAGATTTTTATTTTATTACATTACATTAATCGTGAGCGCACTTACTCAAGTATACTGGCTTATTTGTTTATGGGCAAACTTTTATTTACGTATATTGTGAATCGTCTGAGTGAGACCGAATGCTTATAACATCTCTTTATTTAAATATTGTTGTAATATGTTAGTTTAGTCTAAGAAGTGGTCAAGTTTAGTCAAATGATGTCTGTAGATCGTAAGACAGTTGTATTTTTGGTGGGGACAGCCTTCATCAAAAGGAAAACCAGACACTAGCGGAACACTACGGGAGGTGGGGCTTTTCGACTGAAGAGCTCATGGGAACGATTCGGTACCCTTTTACGCGATTCTGTAAGAAGGCAGATCTGCTTGCGGTAAGGATTGGTACTGAATCACGAATGTATTTGATTCTGGGCGGTGAATGGCCGCTATCATATTTTAACTTCTGAAAGGACTTTATATTTCTGAAGGTTTGAATGTGCCCCATAGTAGAGTTTTCCGCTTATATCACGAAACTGAGGATAGACAGAGTCTGAGTTACTATTCTTGGGATCATGGGTGATAATTTGTAAATCACCATGTTGAACTCTGAACAGTTTTGAGCTGGCGAATCTTTCGTGCTTTGCGAACACGAAATGGACTTAATTTTCGCGACTCTTTGATGACTATATAGTTTAGGGATTTTGCTACCATTCGCATAATGAAAATGTCGTGTGGCGAGGGCGTCCCGTCGGCTAGACTTTTCGCCTATTGCATGTCTTTCATTTGACGCCACTTCGGCGACTTGCGCGTCGAGGGGGATGAAATGATGATGATTAGGACAACACAACACCCAGTCCCTTCGCGGAAAAAATCTCCGACCCAGCCGGGAATCGAACCCGGGTTCTTAGGATTGACAGTGTGTCGCACTGACCACTTTCTTATTTTCTTTTTTTTTTAAAAAAATCTCATTTCGTTAGCTTTCGTTCGTTGTATCTGCTCTAGGCGGACGTCGACAGACACCCGTTTCAGTTCGTTGTTGATCCATTATCTCAGTTTTTTTATTACAGAGGGCAGCTGACCGAACACGCTGAGCTACCGTGCCGGCAGCACTCAGCTACCATTCTCATAACGCACTCAGTTGATAAGAGTAAACTGCCTGTATTTTGATTATCGTACGACCACTTCCCATTTATCTGAGACGCCCTTCCTTGAATAAACGTTATTCGACGTAATTCTCTGTCCTCTACGTCAATTACAGACTTTATAACAGAACCCTCACTATTACATTATTCATTTAACTTCTGTTTTGTATTTCTGTGTATTTTATTAACTCGCGATTCTAGCCAATGCATAGACTATTTCACTGCAGGATCACAGCTACACGTTGTCATTTGCAGTGAAGTAGCTGCAGGGCATGGAAGCAGACGTGCGTGGTTCGATCCTATGACTACATCGATCTATTCTTTTTAAATAGCGCCGTGCGTAGTCCAAATACCTTTAGTACGAGTAACCGCAGATAAAGACACAACTGTTTTGCTCGTATGGGATGCTGTTTGGAAGAGCAACTACACCAACAGTAAACTATTGTAAAGTAGGCTGTTTCGGTTTTTATGTTGGTAACGCCACGTAGTGCTCTGTATGAAAATCGCTGACTGCGCTGTGTGCAGTCTATGGCTGGCTGGGCTTATGGTTGGAATATTCGCTAGTGTAGCGTTGGGCAGTTGGATGTGAACAGCCAGCAGTGGTGTATGTGGGGAGAGAGAAGCCAGAGTTTGAGATATTAATATGAGCGGACGATCTAGACGTGTGTCCGTCAGAAAAAGGAAATTTGTCAAACTGGATGTCACAAATTATATATATAATGACTTTTGAACAGTATTAAGGTTAGTACATTATTTGTTCTCTATCAAAATCTTTCATTTGCTAACTATACCTATCAGTAGTTAGTGCCTTCAGTAGTTAGAATCTTTTATTTAGCTGGCAGTATTGGCGCACGCTGTATTGCAGTAGTTCGAGTAACGAAGATTTTTGTGAGGTAAGTGAAAGGTATAGGTTATTGTTAGTCAGGGCCATTCTTTTGTAGGGATGATTGAAAGTCAGATTGCGTTGCGCTAAAAATATTGTGTGTCAGTTTAGTGATGATCAGAATAAGTAAAGAGAGAACTGTCCGAGTACCTTCAGTTTTGCCCAGCTGTTTGAAAATCAAATAACGTAAGAGTTTTTCCAGCACTGTCATTCTTTACATACAAAGGGGAAGCTTCACTATTCCGCACCGTCGCAATACGTCACGTCTACTTGTGTGTTACTCAACAGTCACCCTGCTGACGAACACATTTCTCCCGACGAGAGAGCCGTCTCTTGATGTCGTCACTGTAGCACGTTTGACTTCGTTGACGGAGTCGCAACCTCGGCTCTGCGTGCAGTGCTTCATTACTATCAAACTGAAATTCTCGGAAGTGTTCATCAAGCTTTATAAACAAATGAAAATTTGGTAGGGCCAAGTCGAAACTGCATGGAGAATGAACCCAAGGCATCGGATTGTCGCAGATTTCGTAGCGCTCCAGTGTGGTCTAACATTGTCATGTTGAAGGAGAGAGTGCTCCATATGTAGACGAACTCTTCGATTTCAAAACTCGATTACTCTCGCATCGACATAGTTTCTTTACATCTGATTACTGATAGCAAACCATGCTGAAACATTATGGTAGTTGGCAACAAATGCCATTATTGTTGACTATTGACGGCAAATGTGAAGAATAATATAAATGCTACAAAAAATGGTTCAAAGGGCTCTAAGCACAATGGGACTTAACATCTGAAGTAACAGTCCTCTAGAACTTAGAACTTGTAAGTAGGCTGTTTAGGTTTTTTTATTGGTAACACCTCGTAGCGCTCTGTATGAAAATCACTGGCTGTGCTGTGTACAGTCTGTGGCCAGTTTGCATTGTTGTCTGCCATTGTAGTGTTGGGCAGCTGGATGTGAACAGCGCGTAGCGTTGCGGAGTTGGAGGTGAGCTGCCAGCGGTGGTGGATGTGGGGAGAGAGATGGCTGAGATTTGAAATTTGTAAGACTGGATGTCATGAACTGCTATATATATTATGACTATTAAGGTAAATACATTGTTTGTTCTCTATTAAAATCTTTCATTTGCTAACTATGCCTATCAGTAGTTAGTGCCTTCCGTAGTTTGAATCTTTTATTTAGCTGTCAGTAGTGGCGCTCGGTGTATTGCAGTAGTTCGAGTAACGAAGATTTTTGTGAGGTAAGTGATTTGTGAAAGGTATAGGTTAATGTTAGTCAGGGCCGTTCTTTTGTAGGGATTGTTGAAAGTCAGATTGCGTTTGCTAAAAATATTGTGTGTCAGTTTAAGCACAGTCATGTATAATTGTTCTAAGGGGACGTTTCAAACTACTTAAACCTAACTAACCTAAGGACATCACACACATCCATGCCCGAGGTAGGATTCCAACCTGCGACCGTAGCAGCAGCGCGGTTCCGGACTGAAGCGCCTAGAACCGCTCGGCCACAGAGGCCGGCTATAAATACTCCATTGTGAATGAAAAAACACACGACACTGGTGTATGTCATACTGAAATTTTGGTCTCATTAAAATGCCACCTAATCCTCTCGTAATAGAATGGATTTCATAAGCTCTGCTTACTGGCGTCATCTGCTGTGAGCGATGTCGCAAGGTATACCGCGCCGCTGTGGCAGAGTGCTGCAGGCTGCGCACATGTGAAAGCCGTCTTATCGAAATTCCGAAAGCCACATTCCGAGAATATTCAAGCAAATTTCTCCCCCACAAATCTTAGGGAATGACCAATAATTCAAATTATAAAAAATCTTGATTACAGATTAAAAATTGTAGGTCGCCTCGGCGAAGAGGAAACTCGGTTTAGTCGTTAGAAAGCCAGGAATTCGAGGTTACCAGCGTGGGCTGTTGTTTTGTGCGCCAGCGCGGCACAGCACGGCTATGCACAAGCGTTGCCTAATGCCCCGCACACTTCTGCGCAGAGCGGATTCTTTGAGCGACAGCAGAGCGGCCGGCGGGGCAGCCCCCACACCGGGCCGTGACTTGTTTCCAGCTAGCGGCGTACCAGCGCGCCGATACGCGTGACAGGAGTTCCTAGACAGACATCCACGTGCGCACGAGCGAGTGCCGGTCTGGTCTCCCAATACCGCACCCACTGGTCGGGAAGTACGAAACTCAAGATCCGTATCGCAAGAGATTTGTCGCTTTCCACAAAGAGATCTCCCTTACGATAAACACCAAACTTAGCTAGTTTTGCCTTTAACGATGTCATAAGTCAGCAATGAGACTTTCTGGTTGTTACGCTTGCATTCAAAAAATTTAAACATTTATTCTGCTTTGATGCAGCTCTATACGGCACTCTATCCTGTGCAAACCTCTTCTGCTTTCCATAACTAATGAAACTTACATCTAGTTAAATCTGCTCCATGTAGTCCAGTCTTGGTCTTCCTCTACAATTTTTACATTCCGCATCCGCCTCTACCCCCCCCCCCCCCTCACGCCCCTCCACACACACACCCATGCACACACACACACACACACACACACACACACACATACACACACACACGCGCTTCCCTCCAATACCAGACTAACAGTTCTTTGATACCTCAGGGTGTGTCCTATCAACCGACCACACGAACATTTAAACTTACTCATTACCGCGACAGTTACTGATATCAACTGAAACAACAGCTTTACTGTTAATAATAACAATTTCTTTTACTTCCACTAAGCGTTTCGGAGATTTAAACCTATGTCATCAGGTAAATTCATTTGAAGTAATACATGTATATGTTGTTTAAAACTTCGGGGTAACCTGAGGCATTGCCTGGTAGCAGAAGACAGAAACACGACACTATTTCAGTAGATGGTTCATAGTTTTCTGTACCTCTTATTTGCTTATTCGATCTACCCATCGCCGGCCGCGGTGGTCTCGCGGTTCTAGGCGCTCAGTCCGGAGCCGCGCAACTGCTACGGTCGCAGGTTCGAATCCTGCCTCGGGCATGGATGTGTGTGATGTCCTTAGGTTAGTTAGGTTTAAGTAGTTCTAAGTTCTAGGGGACTGATGACCACAGATGTTAAGTCCCATAGTGCTCAGAGCCATTTGATCTGCCCACCAGATTTTCATAATTCTTCTGTAGCAATACATTTCAAAATCTTGTACTCCCTTCTTACCTGAACTGTTTATCGCCCACGCTTCAATTCCGTACGAGGCTACATTCCAGGCAAATATCTTCAGAAAAGATTTTGTAACATTTAAGTTTGTATTCAATGTTGAGATGTTTATCTTTTCCAGACTGAATTTTCTTGCTATTGCCAGTTTACATTTTAATCCCCCCCTCCTCAGACTTTCTCAATTATTTCGCTTCGCAAATATTAAAAAGCGACTACTACTTTTAGTGTCTCACTTCCTGATCTAGTTCCTTCACTATTGCCTAATGTAATTGAACTACATTATATTCCTCTTGTTTTACTTGTACTTGCATGTCTAATAGAAGAGACGCTGGTGACGGTTCACAGCTGTACAAAATATATTGAGACATGCGGTCTGACGTGCTGCTTTCCGGGCGGGAAGGTGTGCCGGTCCCCAGCACGAATCCGCCCGGCGGATTAGTGTCGAGTCCGGTGTGCCGGCCAGTCTATGGATGGTTTTAAGGCGGTTTTCCATCTGCCTCGGCGAATGCGATCTGGTTCCCCCTATTCCGCCTCAGCTACACTATGTCGGCGATTGCTGCGCAAACACTTTCAGAAAAACTGGTGATTTATTCAAGAGAAAGATCTTCACAAATTGAACAAGTCAACAACGCGTTGGTCCACGTTTGACTTTTATGCAAGTACTTATTCGACTTGGCATTGACTGGTAGTTGTTCGATGTGTTCCAGCTTGATATCATGCCAATACTGTTGAACTGGCGCGTTATATCGTCGAGTTGGTTCGAGGGCTTCCCCATAGTACTCGTAATCGTGGCTGGCCAGAGTTGGGGTTGGCAAGCACGAAGACAAGCAGCAGAAACTCTCGTCGTATGCGGGCGGGCATTACGTTGCTGAAATGCAAGCGCAGTATGGCTTACCATCAAGGTCAACAAAACGAGGTGTAGAATATTGTCGACGCAGCGCTGTGCTGTAAGGGTGACGCGAATTAAAACCAAAGGGGTCTTGATATGAAATGAAATGCCACCTAGACTATTACCTCTGGTTGTCGGATCGTATGGCAGGCGACACTCAGGTCGTTTTCCCACCACTGGCCGGGACGTCCCCAGACACGTCTCTGCTGGTAGTGGCATTACGAAGCGGGGCTCACCACTGAACACAATTGTACTTCAGTCGATGACATTAAAGACCGAACGATCCGACACCACTGCAAACGGTCATGTTGACGTACAGTGGTCAATGGTAGTCATGGCAAAGGGCGCAGTGAGTTCAGCTCCCATTCCTTGAGTCGCCGATAATGGTCCTTGTTGTCACTGAAGCACAAAGTTCACGTCAGATCTATGAAGATGATGAATCCGGGGCTCTGAGTGTCTCTCTGACGCCTGCTCGGCCCTCAGGTTCTGCTATCTCTCTAGCTCGACTACTTCCTTCTTGACGCTGAGTTCGGCCGTGGTTCACCCGTACTTGCCAACATAATCGAATAGTGGCATCGCTCCTATTCAAATGTCGAGCGATTCGCCGATTACTCCAACCGGCTTCGGTGAGCCCTGCTACACGTACTCTCACAAAATGTGACATCTGAGTGCAATCCTGTTTGCGATGCGTAGTTACTGTCTAACTGAGTGCACAGAATGGAATTCGCAAAGACTTTGTGCCCTGATATTGACATGTCCCCTGTTTACTATCCACGACAGCTACGTGGTGAATTTGCGCTACAGCGTCACGCGTTCATCTGCCGTCCTCCAAAGTTTAGAAGTTTAGAATTTTGCGCTCTCCGTCGATAACTGTATGAATATAAGTTTGTGGGCAATTTGCACAATTCTTTACTGGTGTGTCGTTTTCTTTTCGTCTTAGAGTGTATTACGAGAAAAATGTATGTTCTAGCGCCATTGGCCGTGTGTGTCTCCTATCATTTCTTAGCCATATTTCGTCATATAAGCTATTATTTACTTATATTTTTTTCTCATTAGTCTTCAGATTTTTTTTAACGCGCCCCGACATGACTTCCTGTCATGTGACAACCACTTCATCTCTGAGTAACAGTTACACCTAACGTTCCATTATTTTTTGAATATACGTAATCCCATCCCTATCTTCCCGCTACAGTTTTTAGCCCTCTAATGCTCCCTCTAGTAACGTGGAAATTATTTCCTCTTGTTTTAGCACACATCTTATCATCCTGTGTTTTATTCTAGACAATGTTTTCCATGTACTCCTTTCCTCGGCAATGTTGCGGAAAACCGCCTCATTTCTTATCTTATCAGGAATCTTAATTTTCAGTATCTTTCTGTAACACACTTCTCAAATACTTCGATTGTCTTTTTTTCTTGCATTCTTACAGGGCATGATCCGCTTTCGTGTAATGCTGTGCTCAAAACGTACATTTTCATAAATTTCTCTTCAAATAAATATCAGAATTTGATGTTATCAGGTTACTTTTATCGAGGATTGCCGTGTTTGCCTGTGTTATTCTGCTTCCTATGTCCTCCTAACTTCGCCCCTCATGCGTTATTTTTGCTTCCAAGGTAGCAGAATTCCTCCACTTCGTCTGCTACATGGTACCTAGTTTTTACACTAAGTTTATTGCTAATTTCATTTATACTGCCCCTCATTATTTTCCTCTTTCTTCTGTTTACTCTCAGCATATATTCTGCGCCCATTAGCCACTCAACAGGTCTTTTAAATCTTCTTCATTTTTTCACTGAGATAGCAATGTTCTCATCGAATATTATCATTGATATTCTTGCATGCTGAATTTCAATTCCACACCTGAATCTACCTTTTAATTTACAGTATTGCTTATTCGAAGTCCAGGTTGAATGTTAGGCGAGAAAGACTTCATCCCTGCTTCACGCCCTCTTTAATCCTACCACCTACCCCATGGTCTTCCACTCTTATTATTCCCTCTTAATTATTGCACATACTGAATATTAATCATTTTTAGCTAGAGCTCATACATACATTTCTGAGAATTTCAAACATCTTGCGTCATTCTAGATAGTTGAACACTCCTTCCAGGTAATAAAATCCTATAAATATGAGTTTTCTTAAGACTTGTCTGAATATCAAGCGCAAGCTAGGAACTGTTTCTCCCGTGCTTTTAGATTTCCTAACGCCAAACTGAACGTCGTCTAACAGATCCTCAAGTTTCTTTTATATTGTTCTCCATGACGCAATACGGCAAAAAAGATCGATGGTAACCAATACTTCAGTTATTATACAACAATGAGACCATTAGTAACTTTAATTGATATAAAGGACATGCAAAGGAAATTGGTTTCACCCTGCTAGAACACCCGTTTCCATCGAGCAAAATTCCTTCTATCCCAGTCCATCGTCCAGCCACTTTCTTGAGGTCCTTCTTATTGTTAGTAGTTCTGGAATAACCTCTCGAATTATATTGGACAACGAACAACATCTCCAGTTTCAGAAGACAGTTAATGACATATCTACTAAAGCAATAATAATTATTACCGTTGTCCCTATACGCTCTCATTACCTTTGTACACACTTCTTTCTAACCAGACCTTCCACATTTCCAAGTATCTTAGTTGGTGAAGTCTCCCTATATTTCCTTCCTACAGAACTCGCTATATCAGAAAACGTCTGCTTTGTGCACCTATAAATTCTTTCTTTATCAGCCACTATCATATTATTATTATTATTGTTGTTACTATCGCTATTAGTGGCTTTAGCAGCAGTAGTACATGTACTTCCAGTATTAACCTTATTAGTTCACAGCCAATATTATAAACTCTCATTGTCACTATTAGATACTCAGTTCATTTTAATGCCATTTGCCATATTAAAATTGATATTTCTTAGATAACTATGATCTAAAAAGGTACTATAATTGTGAAATCCTGGTCCGCTGTAAGAGAGGTCCTCATGGCCCTAATGAGATCTGGTTAAATAAATAAACAAAATAACTTAGAAAAATAGCAGCCTATAACTTTGATCACAAAGACTGGCCTAGGAACGGAATAGAACTTATTTTGAACGAGAGTCAGGTGTTCCACCACAGCGCCTCCTGGACCAGTGAGATGGAGAAAAGGCAGCGGTAAGACAGCGGCCGTGCATTCAGGAGGAGCAGGACTCAAATCCTCGTCCGGAGACGCACGTTTAAATGGCAAGCACGCTGATGGTTCTTTAATCGAGATCACATCTCCAACTTTTCGCAAACTTGTCCATATCGAGCATCTGTTCAGCCTGTAATGACTTCGGCGTCGGAGTGATATTAGTATTTAAGCAGCTGCTTTTCTTCGACCAGGAGGATGCTGATTTGCATCAGTTGCTTATAATAATCAGTGCTTAGTTTTGGCATCCTCCAGTTCATGTGACCAATATTAACGAAGGTAATACTGAAACTGTAAGTAGTCACTGTTCACTTTTCTTTATCACTGTTTCTTTAATAGCCAGCAATCTAACTTCAAGTGTTTCATCTGAGGCTATCTCCTCCAACATAATATAGATGTTTTTCTATATGAAAGAAAGTATTAACCATAATTAATGTCACTCCACGCATTTGAGACAACATTTGTGACACATTGAGCGTCACAAAAAATAGACTATTTTTACAATAGAAACATCTCCAGATGCACATTGACGTTGACATCATATTTACCCAGAAACAGGATAAGGACTACGAAATAGTGTTTCGCTTAAGTTTTGTTACCAAAGCAAAATGTTTAATTTGTTAATCATTTGAATCACAGGGCGTCTGGAAAGACCACAGAACATGTAAATGTGGACCTGCAGACGATTCCAGCATAGCGACTACGAAAAAGGTATTGCTACAGAAGTTTCCTTAAAAGTCATAGAGCTGCATCGTTATCACATGCAAAACATGTGACTAGTCCACATCACACGGGACGAGCTCTAACAGCACAGAGATTTAGTTACGAAATACACATAACATTTTGCAGTAATTATCTGTGTCATATGTCTGAAACAACGAATATAACTGATCAATGGTAGCGCGGGCTTGTATTGCCTGCAGCAGACATGGTGTTTCGTGTGATTGAAGTAGAGTGACAACAAGCAAAAAGTGCAGGTTTCACTGGCTGTGTTCGCTCTATCAGCTCTGCTGTATTTACGAATGGATAATTGCACATAATCTGTGCCTGATTATTTTTTACACACGAATGAGCCTACAGCTCTCACAGGTTTTGAGTGTACTGGGATAAAGCCCAGACAGAAAAAATAGCAATAAAAGGACAGGCAACCAAACGATTCCCTGTTTGCGACCGCTCAATCGATAGACTTTACTGAGTAACTAATGGCTAGTCCGTCAGCCTTTTGGGATTATGTCATGCTGGAACTGTATTATGTATGTTACGGTTAGGCCAAAAGAAGTTATGAACAAGCCATGCACTAAATAACTACATTCTTGATCTCCTTCATTAGTTGTTGACAGTCTCATGTCATGTCAGAGTATGTAATCTCCCACAGAATTTTTTCATAAAGGAGGATGTCACCAAACCAGTAATAACAGTTACAGGAATGCAGTGATCACTACTTCCTACAGTGCTTCAGCGGTGGAACCGCGTTTACGCGGTCAGCTCGGCATTTTCAGACAACGCAACTGGTAAAAGTCCAGCGATTTATTCTGAAAACGCACTGCTCTTTTGCGATGCAAATCAGTGGCTCTTTGTTTCTTGCTCTTACGAGAAGTGGCGCGATTGTTCCCTTTCAGAGCGCCCAAAACTTGCAGCTTTTGATGCCTCGTCTGCGGTACCGGTCGGAAAAATTAGCCATCCGTCAGGGTTTCCTCTTTGGGGTAGACAGCGATTCATGCTGCCCAGGCTGGCCAAGACATAAGGCACTGCTACTTGCGCTCAGAAGAATTATTCATATTTGTGTACAGAATCCTGTGTAACATTCAAGCAGTTGCTTCTTATTCTTTGTCGTAACTCACTGTTTCCCACAAACATAAACATACCGACTGCATGACAATATTACCACGATTCCGGTCGGATTGCAAGATTCAAATATAGTAGTTATACTTCCGCTCTGTGTTTCCTCACAATTCAATGGATTCGAATCACTATTCAGTGACAGAGTTAGGCTTAAAATTTTTTTCTAGAAATTCTTGGGAAAAACTCTGAAACATATAATTCAAACTCAAGTTGCGGCTGGAGTTGAATACACAGGGGGTCTCATTTATCTTGACACTCCAAACTTTGAGTCCAGAAGCAAAATAAAAATATATCAAGCAGATGTTGTTTAGCTACCAGGGTGACATCAGACAACACGGTTGCCTTTCTTGTAACTTTGTTCGCTACAAATATATGAACAGTGGTATGTCTTTTTCAAATTGCACGCTACATTTTCTTCGGTAAACCACTTCTTCCCTCAATACCGGTTCAAAAATGTATCACAGTGTACAATTCAGGTAAAATAACGTCGTTAAAAACATGACACAAAGCTGATTTGACTCGCCTGCACTAGCAGACAAAGCATGAACCAGGGATAACTTGTCTGCTTGCAGAATTTGACAGTAGACAAATGGAAATACAGTTACAGTTCCATTAACTTACATTCTCCAGAGGTTAGCAGTGTTTCTACAGTCTCTTCGTCGATGTACACTGTACTCACACAAATCTTCAACAAAAGACGCTTAACTGAATGACAAAGGTCCAGTTTTCTTATTTATTTACTGTTACCTACGATGAGTGGACACGTTTCGCTGTCCTGGTTACCTGCGCTCTGTGCTACTTCAGGACAGTCAAGATAAATTTTATGTTAAATTTTTACTGACATCGTGTAGCGATACAACACGATTTTGGACAAATTTTGAGGAGAGGAATTGGATTACCGAATAAAAAAATAGTGTGCTGCTTTACAAAAAAAAAAAAAAAAGAAAAAAAGAAAGAAAGGGAAGAAAAAGAAACTTGTACTGCTGTCCATATGTCCGTAATGATTAAAGTTACAAGGAAGGCCTTCATGCCGGTTAATGTTCCCCTATCAGATAGACAACATTTGCTTGTCACATTATTCATTTTTCTTTTGGACAAAAAGTTATTCTGGATTGTCAAGAAAAATAGGACACTCTGTATGCCAAGCAGAATTTACCACAATGGCATCTTGCGTCACAGTGATGGTGGAAAGCAATAGAAGCTTACTTAGGAACTCTTAACCAGTTTCATATTTCGCAATGTAATGGCAACCCACGTTCATCATCACTTACAATTCAGGGAACATTATCAAACTATTAAATTATAAATTTCGACATCATGGTGAGGCGTAGCGCCGTATAACGATCTTGCCTTGGAGGCTGTTTAAAGTGGGAGATGGGTATCAGAGCTGGATAGTGACAGATGGTCACGTGAGCCTGGACGGGCACGTAGTTTATGTATCAGCCGATAGAGGACAATATTGGATAGGGGGACTGTGATTTTAGTTTCGATTGTGCCCACTAGAGTGCACTAAAGTAATAGAATGTTTTTCATAAACTGTTCTAGTATTTTCATAAAGTGTTATGTTTTTTTGTGTATGTAACATGTTATAAATGTGTTTTTGCAGTATGGATATTGCGTGAGTGTGGTTTAAGCTTAATATGAAGATAATTTTTTAATGAGTTGTGTAGTAGGATTTAGTGTGGGAACATTTCGAAGAAGTGTGGTTGTGGACAAATGGGATTTTTGTAGAGTAGATTTGTAAAGTAAGTTTATTTTAAAGGGAAAGTTAATTCAGGTATAAATAACAATAGTAAATAACTTTATGCATAAGCAAAACTTCGGCATATTAGATAATTACGTCGGTAAAAAGTGCAGTCGTTAGGTTTACTATTTTTCGATTGGTTATTGATGAAAAGCGCGGACTAACGCGGGAGAATGTTGTTTTGCTATTGGCTGTTGAGTAAACTGACTAATGGTAAAGCAATATTCTTCGCGCGCCTTTGTCTGCTGGTAGAGGAGACTTAGAGTATTCTAGAGAAGAGTGGGAGCCTAGCCATGAAACAGTTCGGACGTGTGAAGTAGTAGTTCCGATGGAAACGATAAGTTGCCCGATCTAGCAGTGTTCCACACATCAAAAGCGTGACAAAGTGACGGCATAATTATTCCGATGGGCGTGTAGAAATTTCGGAATTTTTAAGTGAATTTTGTGACGAGAAAAGACACATATTCCGCGTGGCGTATTGAGCAGGTCGGTGGCTAAAAACTATGACTGCATCTGGTACCGACAGACTTAATATTTGGCGAGCATTCTCAATCAAAAACAATCCGTATTTTTGTAGCTAATACGTTTTCGGGAAATGCAACACCATAAACTTGCTAACGTGAGTGAAAGGGATTGTGAGTGACAGTGTTAAGACTAGCACGGGCTTGGCAGTGATACTTGTTCACCTAAGTTTTTAGAATATATTATTTAAGCACAAAATTTCCAACCTTTCATTTCGTGTGAAAACTTTCTCCCGGAACGTAGATTAGTGACTTTAATTGCTGCCTAGTTCACGTCGAAGTACAGTAGATTTCGCTCGGCTTCCCTACTGATGATATGCTGAGACAATGTTCACAGGTAGGTGCAGGTACGTCGTAAAGGGACGGAAAGAACCGCGCCGCCGCAATGGTCCAGAGGAGTAACAGCGATCAGGTGATACAGTACGGTTAAAACAACAATTCAGGTCGCAATAATGTTTTACTAGTGGTTTCGACTTTATATAGAAGTCATCTTCAGAAAATGAGCACCATGTGACTGCTGCTGGTGGCTTCTCGGATGCTCATGTGGCAATACGATCGTATTGTTGACCTCAAAATCTTTGAACGTAATACACTCAACGGACAGCTTTATTGTGAGACTTGAGTCCTTCGCCAAGAGCATCTCTTCAGGCGCGCATTCGGTCCTGACTTTATTTTCATGGATGACAATGCGCCACTGCATCAAACAGCGCATGTGTAAGCGCTCTTGGAACGAGAGGATATTCGGCGAATGGACCGGCTTGCACGTTCCGTCGACTTGAATCCAATCGAGCACGTGTGGGTTGCGGTGGCAGGAGGTACTGCAGCACATGCAAATGCACCAACGACCATCCAACAGTTGTGCCAACAGCGCTGGTGGAGGAGTGGAACGCACTAGCACAAGGAATCATTACCTACCTTGTGGCTAATATGGGATCGGGTTGCAGAGCACGCATTGCCGTCCGTTGTGATAAGACATCCCACAAACACCGTCCCCCCTTATGTGATGTCCAGGGAACTACCATAATTCGCGGTAAGTTCGGTTTAATTTTTGTCTTTGGATAAAAGTGTCATTTGTGTTCATCTCATTGCGTATTTCCTACCTTCTGTACCACAACGTAGCAGTTCTTTCTATGTATAATAATTCCAATCCCAAAGAAAGCAGGTGTTGACAGATGCAAAACTTACCGAACTATCAGTTTAATAAGTTACGGCTGCAAAATACTAACGCGAATTCTTTACAGACGAATGGAGGAACTGGTAGAAGCCGACTCGGGGAAGATCAGCTTGGATTCCGTAGAAATATTGGAACACGTCAGGCAATACTGACCCTACGACTTATCTTAGAAGCTAGATTAAGAAAAGGCAAACCTACGTTTCTAGCATTTGTAGACTTAGGGAAAGCTTTTGACAATATTGACTGGAATACTCTCTTTCAAATTCTGAAGGTGGCAGGGGTAAAATACAGGAAGCGAAAGGCTATTTACAATTTGTACAGAAACCAGATGGCAGTTATAAGAGTTGAGGGACATGAAAGGGAAGCAGTGTCTGGGAAGGGAGTGAGACGGGGTTGTAGCCTATCCCCGACGTTATTCCATCTGTACACTGAGCAAGCACTAAAGGAAAGAAAAATTTGGAGTAGGTATTAAAATCCATGGAGAAGAAATAAAAACTTTAAGGTTCGCTGATGACATTGTAATTCTGTCAGAGACAGCAAAGGACTTGTAAGAGCAGTTGAACGGAATGGACAGTGTCTTGAAAGGAGGATATAAGATGAACATCAACAAGAGCAAAACGAGGATAATGGAATGTAGTAGAATTAAGTCGGGTGATGCTGAGGGAATTAGATTAGGAAATGAGACACTTAAAGTAGTAAAGGAGTTTTGCTATTTGGGGACCAAAATAAATGATCATGGTCGAAGTAGAGAGGATATAAAATGTAGACTGGCAATGGCAAGGAAAGCGTTTCTGAAGAAGAGAAATTTTTTAACATCGAGTATAGATTTAAGTGTGAGGAAGTCGTTTCTGAAAGTATTTGTATGGAGTGTAGCCATGTATGGAAGTGAAACATTTACAATAAATAGTTTGGACAAGAAGAGAATAGAAGCTTTCGAAATGTGATGCTACAGAAGAATGCTGAAGATTAAATGGGTAGATCACATAACTAATGAGGAGGTATTGAATAGAACTGGGGAGGAGTTTGTGGCACAACTTGACTAGAAGAAGGGATCGGTTGGTAGGACATGTTCTGAGGCATCAAGGGATCACCAATTTAGTATTGGAGGGCAGCGTGGAGGGTAAAAACCGTAGAGGGAGACCAAGAGATGAATACACTAAGCAGATTGAGAAGGATGTAGGCTGTAGTACGTACTGGGAGATGAAGAAGCTTGCACAGGATAGAGTAGCATGGAGAGTTGCATCAAACCAGTCTCACGACTGAAGACCGCAACAACAGCAAATGGAATCCCAGACGTACTCGATGGCCGACTTATCAGGTAAATGAACAGCCACGCAAACGAAAGTACTCTACAGCAACTCATGTAAATAGATTTTTGTCGTTAATAATAATAATGTCTTTTGACGAGGGCCTCCCGTCGGGTAGACCGTTTGCTTGGTGCAAGTTTTTCGATTTGACGCCACTTCGGCGACTTGCGCGTCGATGGGGATGAAATGATGATGATTAGGACAACACAACACCCAGTCCCTGAGCGGAGAAAATCTCCGACCCAGCCAGGAATCGAATCCGGGCCCTTAGGATTGGCATTCCGTCGCGCTGATCACTCAGCTACCGGGGGCGGACTGTCATTACCATAGCATCTAACACATGTGTGACCATTAAGATAGCATCTAACACGTGTGTGACCATCACATCTCGAAGTGGGACTGTGTGAAAAGATTACGTTTAGCTATTCAGCAAGCTAGTGGCATCATCTCGTACGGGCCTATTGCGATATCGAGCGTTTATTGTTCTCCGGACATTGAAAGGCAATAGTATTCATGTCACCATGAAGCCCGTGGCAGACTACGCAGACCCGTCGATGCAGAAAGGTCCACTACCGGCCGAGTGTAAGTAGGCTGTTTATGTTTTCTTATTGGCAACGTTACGTAGCGCTCTGTATGAAAACCACTGGCTGTGCTGTGTGCAGTCTGTGGCTAGTTTGCTTTGTTGTCTGACATTGTAGCGTTGGGCAGTTGGATGTTAACAGCGCGTAGCGTTGCGCAGTTGGAGGTGAGCCGCCAGCAGTGGCGGATGTGGGGAGCGAAATGGCGGAGTTTTGAAATTTGTAAGATTGGATGTCATGAACTGCTAAGTATATTATGACTTTTCAACACTATTAAGGTAAATAGATTGTTTGTTCTCTATCAAAATCTTTCATTTGCTAACTATGCTTATCAGTAGTTAGTGCCTTCAGTAGTTTGAAGCTTTTATTTAGCTGGCAGTAGTGGCGCTTGCTGTATTGCAGTAGTTCGAGTAACGAAGATTTTTGTGAGGTAAGTGATTTGTGAAACGCATAGGTTAATTTAGTCAGGGCCATTTGTAGGGATTATCGAAAGTCAGATCGCGTTGCGCTAAAAATAATGTGTGTCAGTTTAAGCACAGTCCTGTCTAATTTTCGAAGGGGATGTTTCATATGTCGACCCTTAGCCGAGGATACCTCACTGGAATCTTCTGATTTTTTCATGTAGTTTGTGTATTTAGTGTAGCTTTTGTTTATTGCTAGCGCGTAATTGTAGAGAGAATTTCCTTTGTAGTTGCAGTCTTTCATTGTTGTACAGTAAAACAGGTGTGGCACGCATGTAAATTTGCACCAAGTATTTCGCAGCTGCGCTTGCAATTAACGAGATATTATTTTCAGTGCTATGTTAATGTGTTCCCTTATTTTTGCTCTTCAAATTGTGTGTCGTGTGAAATATTGTGACAATAATGGCGTGTGAAAAACGTAACACTAGGCTCCAAAGTAAACTGAGAAATAATAGTGACGACGAGCGTAGCTTATCAGAACCACTGTGTAATGAATTAACAGACATTCAAACTAGTATTTTGATAATTGTGAATAGGGAAATGGAGCGGGCTGCAAATAATGGTGTAGGCAGTGAAACAATTAATGAACAGGGAAGCATTATCGATCGATCGGTCGGCAACAGCTTGCCTCAGGAATCCGAAATGACAGGACACAATCTTGCAAATACTGTTGATTCAGGTTTTGGGGCCTCACCGTTTTCTCAAATAAGTCTAAACACATTTTCTGCTTGTCAAAATGTGAATGCTGCCGGTGCAAATGCACTGCCGAAAAGCATAGAGGAACAGATTCCAGACACTAATACATTATTATTGCAATTAATGCAGCAAATGAAACAAAATCAGAGACAAACACAGCAACAGTTAGACACAATGGAACAAAATCTTCAAAAGTTAGACACATTGGAACAAAATCTTCAAAAGTTAGACACAATGGAACAAAATCTTCAAAAGTTAGACACAATGGAAGAAAATCTTCAAAAGTTAGACACAATGGAACAACACCAGAGACAAACACAGCAACAGTCAGACGCAATGGAACAAAAGCTTCAAAAGTTAGACACAATGGAAGAAAATCTTCAAACGTTAGACACAATGGAACAACACCAGAGACAAACACAGCAACAGTCAGACGCAATGGAACAAAAGCTTCAAAAGTTAGATTCAGTGGAACATAAGCTTGAACAAACACGTGAAGATTTAACTACTGAGTTACATAACATTGAATCGAAATGTCAAATAGTCTGTAATGATGTAAAAACACAAATTTGTGAGCATTTTCAACCTATTTTTTCGGCATGAAAATGCATTACAGAATCACGAAGCAGCCATAAAAGAACTGCAAACTATTGTTCATGAAAATCATGAGACCCTGCAAGCTAAAATTGACTCAGTTGCATCTACCGATTCGGTTACGCAACTTGCAAAAACTCTAGAAAACTTAAAGAACACAGTAGATACTCTGAAAACTGGTTCAGAAAGACACATGGAGGAAATTAGTTCATTATCAGAGAAAGTAGTTGAACTTTCGGATCAGCTAAATAATTTATCTACGAAGGTAGATGATAATCTGAATGACACAAAACCGGTAGTCTTTAATGAGTCAGAAGAGTGCGAACAAATTAGGAAATTCAAACAAAATCAGAATCAAATTAATACGCAACACCAAAGAGAAATCCGGGAAGTACAAGATCAGCTGACACAGATAATACAAGAATTACGTATTTCAGAGGACACTCGCGCCCCAATACGGGAAGAGGGACATAGAAATACGGAACAGCCACAAAATAATAACACAGCGCATTTCGGAAATTATGAAAGTAATTGGCAAGGTGCACCGAATTTTGAAATGGAACCGCCGAAACGACGTAACAATGACCGATATGCGACTCGCCGACATCATGATTTTGACTATAAGCTGTTCATTACTACACGTAAATTTAAAACATTTAAGAATTCCGGCAACGACATTCATCCACAAGCGTGGCTCCATCAATTCTCTCTTTGTTTCCTCCCAACTGGTCATTAGAGCACAGATTAGAATTTATGTGTGGCTATTTAGAGAATGAACCAGCTGTAAGAATGCGATCGGTCATTCACGATTGTCACAGTGAAGGAGAATTTTACCATGCCTTCCTCTCAGCATATTGGTCTCAAGCTACACAAGACCAAGTAAAACATAGCATCATAATGATGAAACATTTCGAAAAATCTGAATGTCCCAGTCTTGTGAAACATTTTGAAGACATGTTGCACAAGAATCAGTACCTGTCAAACCCATACAGCCCCTTAGAACTCATCCACATTTGCTTAATCAAATTACCTGAACATTTAGGACATATTATTTTGGCAGGACGTTGCAAAGACGACATTGAAGCTTTTCAGGGACTCTTACAAGAATTAGAAATTGACACTGACAATCGCGGAACGCGAAAACAGGAACACAACAATTACAGGTCACATCCGTCACATTTCCGCGATGAAAGAAATAATAAGTGGACACGACAAGGCTTTTTTTACAATGCAAATTGTGACCAAAACAGACACCACCTATATGACAACCACTGGCAGAGTAATAGTTACAGAGGAAGATCGCATTTCCGTAGTAATGAACATGACAGAGATAACAATAGAAACAGACAATATGGGAACCAAAACAATTATTATCAAGGGAGACAGAATAACGTAAGAGATGGAAGAGAGCCACCGTGGTACAACAACCGAGTTAGAAAACTGCTGCGGAAGCAAAGGGAACTTCACAGCAAACATAAACATAGCCAAAGCCTTGCAGACAAACAAAAATTACGCGAAGCGAAATGTAGTGTGAGGAGGGCAATGCGAGAAGCGTTCAATGAATTCGAAAGTAAAGTTCTATGTACTGACTTGGCAGAAAATCCTAAGAAATTTTGGTCTTATGTCAAAGCGGTAGGTGGATCAAAACAAAATGTCCAGACACTCTGTGACCAAAATGGTACTGAAACAGAGGTTGACAGACTAAAGGCCGAAATACTAAATGTCTTTTTCCAAAGTTGTTTCACAGAGGAAGATTGCAATGTAGTTCCTTCTCTAGATTGTCGCACAGATGACAAAATGGAAGATATCGAAATAAACGACAGAGGGATAGAGAAACAATTAAAATCGCTCAAAAGAGGAAAGGCCTCTGGACCTGATGGGATACCGGTTCAGTTTTACACAGAGTACGCGAAGGAACTTGCCCCCCTTCTTGCAGCGGTGTACCATAGGTCTCTAGAAGAGCGTAGCGTTCCAAAGGATTGGAAAAGGGCACAGGTCATCCCCGTTTTCAAGAAGGGACGTCGAGCAGATGTGCAGAACTATAGACCTATATCTCTAACGTCGATCAGTTGTAGAATTTTGGAACACGTATTGTGTTCGAGTATAATGACTTTTCTGGAGACTAGAAATCTACACTGTAGGAATCAGCATGGGTTTCGAAAAAGACGGTCATGTGAAACCCAGCTCGCGCTATTCGTCCACGAGACTCAGAGGGCCATAGATACGGGTTCACAGGTAGATGCCGTGTTTCTTGACTTCCGCAAGGCATTCGATACAGTTCCCCACAGTCGTTTAATGAACAAAGTAAGAGCATATGGACTATCAGACCAATTGTGTGATTGGATTGAGGAGTTCCTAGATAACAGGACGCAGCATGTCATTCTCAATGGAGAGAAGTCTTCCGAAGTAAGAGTGATTTCAGGTGTGCCGCAGGGGAGTGTCATAGGACCGTTGCTATTCACAATATACATAAATGACCTTGTGGATGACATCGGAAGTTCACTGAGGCTTTTCGCGGATGATGCTGTGGTGTATCGAGAGGTTGTAACAATGGAAAATTGTACTGAAATGCAGGAGGATCTGCAGCGAATTGACGCATGGTGCAGGGAATGGCAATTGAATCTCAATGTAGACAAGTGTAATGTGCTGCGAATACACAGAAAGGTAGATCCTTTATCATTTAGCTACAAAATAGCAGGTCAGCAACTGGAAGCAGTTAATACCATAAATTATCTGGGAGTACGCATTAGGAGTGATTTAAAATGGAATGATCATATAATGTTGATCGTCGGTAAACCAGATGCCAGACTGAGATTCATTGGAAGAATCCTAAGGAAATGCAATCCGAAAACAAAGGAAGTAGGTTACAGTACGCTTGTTCGCCCACTGCTTGAATACTTCTCAGCAGTGTGGGATCCATACCAGATAGGGTTGATAGAAGATATAGAGAAGATCCAACGGAGAGCAGCGCGCTTCGTTACAGGATCATTTAGTAATCGCGAAAGCGTTACGGAGATGATAGATAAACTCCAGTGGAAGACTCTGCAGGAGAGACGCTCAGTAGCTCGGTACGGGCTTTTGTCAAAGTTTCGAGAACATACCTTCTCCGAAGAGTCAAGCAGTATATTGCTTCCTCCTACGTATATCTCGCGAAGAGACCATGAGGATAAAATCAGAGAGATTAGAGCCCACACAGAAGCATACCGACAATCCTTCTTTCCACGAACAATACGAGACTGGAATAGAAGGGAGAACCGATAGAGGTACTCAAGGTACCCTCCGCCTCACACCGTCAGGTGGCTTGCGGAGTATGGATGTAGATGTAGATGTATAACGGTCCACCACGCAGTTACGATTCTGGGAGAAATTCCACCACATGACCGACAAACAAGAAACTATATAAACTACCGACAAAACGACAGACCCGAATTCGATCAGAACTGGCGAGCTTCAAACAGGGCAGGGCGTTCTCGTCAAGGTGAATTTGTAGAAGTTAGGTCTCCTAATCCCAGTAACGACGCGCGGCAACAAAGAGACAGACAATTTCTCACACCGCAGGCAGCCACGTGCGCCCGCTGGCTCAGCGAAAAATAACAGACGCCAACTTCGAGAAAAATTTTAGCATTCTTTACCGGTGTATACAACATGATATTTACTTTGAAGTTGAAACTCTGAGTACTATGAAGAGTAAAGGATTGCACCACATTTCACATGTAAAACCGTTTATTGAAAGATAATCTGCTTTTTAACTTTGTCTTTGCCATAAAACTTTTCACTTCACATTTCTAGTATGCTTTGTCAAACTTAAGAAACTGTTACCATGCAACAATGTTTGAAGTTAAATATCCAGTCAAGAACTAAGAGAACTTATTTAAACGGAAATTACGAATGCATTGTTATAGTGAACAGACGACACAGTGTTGTTATTTGTACATTCTTGCTTGTTAGTTGCACGATTACGTAACGACTGTAAGGCTCACATTCTTAGAACATTTACCAGTACTGCTAATGAGATTTTAATGCAACATTTTGGTTTACTTGAAAATACATTCTGGAATTAAAGTACTTTCTGTGAGATACCAGATGACGCAGTGGTTAGTTTACGTGACAGTTACACGATTTTATCATGACGCTACTAATGAGTGACAATTTACAATGTTGCTTTTGCGGTGTTTCTGTTTTATATCTGCACAGTTCTTCTGAATTATTCTGGAAAGTAAAACATGTTTTAGTAGTAACTTTTGTGGTATAGCTACAATGACACAGCCTCTTTCGTAGCACAACAATACATTACATTATAGTACTTTCTTGATCACGGTAATGTACGTAATAACTACAATATCTATAAACAAAGCATTTCACTTTCGTTTATGATGAGGTAAGTACATTGACTTCAGCAGAACTTTGCTTACAGAGGACGATAATTACGACACTTCCACAAAATTATCTTACAGCAAGACGCACATTTAGCGCTACAGGACACGCATTTGAGTGATTAATTTTGTACTTAAACCATTTATTTTTCAAGATTTTTGAATTACAAAGAAAGTTTTCCGTGATACATTTCATTCCATTGCTGTAATCTGTAACACCTGAGGGTATAATTACATTAATCCTCAGAGGGTACACGCTTACTTTGTGTACCATGTGTTTGGCAAGCACAAGGAGCCCTAGCCAATACGGTATTTGCTTACACAACTTTACACATCGGTACCATATTTCTCTAACACATAATTACACAGCTATCTGATCATTTAACTGAGAGTGGCAAACTTTTTTACTATGGCAGTGACAGATGTTTACGTAATTACACCGTTGGATAACTTCACACTTACGAAATTGTAGCCGCGCGGGATTAGCCGAGCGGTCTAGGCGCTGCAGTCATGGACTGTGCGGGTGATCCCGGCAGAGGTTCGAGTCCTCCCTCGGGCATGGGTGTGTGTGTTTGTCCTTAGGATAATTTAGGTTAAGTAGTGTGTAAGCTTAGGGACTGATGACCTTAGCAGTTAAGTCCCATAAGATTTCTTGAACATTTGAACGAAATTGTATTTTGTCTGTACTTTGTGAACTGTTCATATTTTTTCGGACCCATTGTGATATTATGAGAGCTTTGAATGATATATTTGGTATGGGATCACGATTTTTAAAGTACGTTTGAGGCAGATGACACTTTTGACATGAGCAGAGAATTTTTTTAGGTTTTGAAATTATTGGAGGAAGCTTCGACGATTTTGAGAGTTGACTGAGGTGTTATGATGTTATTATTACAATGACTATGTGTATTATGCTGTTGCGGTATGTTTATGATCAATAAGCGATGCTATATGAGTTATTTGATTATGCTACGTATCTGTTATGATGAAATATTGAAGAAGTGTCGACGAATATGTATATGTGTAATAAGGTAAGGAATAATGAGTAGTGGCTAGGGACTCTGGTTTGTGGAAAAAGGTTGTTGGAAACCAAGAATCGTACTTTAAGAGTTATGAAATGTATGTAAATGCGTGAATGTATTACAATGCCGACGAAAATTTTTTGAACACTGTTATATTCATAGGATTTTGTTTCTACACATTTGCAACACAAATTCTCGACCTGTGAAATTTTTTATATGAGACTGTCACTGTAATGCAAACTGGTGTCGTAAATATTTCAGTAAGAAAGCTAAGTGACCACCTTCACGTAATGAGTCGTGGGCACCCAGCTGTGCGACAGACGCCCAGAAAAAAAGCCATTAGTGTGTGCCTTTCAGAGGCACAGGTGGAAAAAAAAGAGGCCATTAGCCTCGCTATTGACATTCCTTTGTACAAAGCATCGTAAATACGACACCCTCAAACTTGAAAACATGATTACACTGTAGAATTCTTAATTTATGATAATTACTGAAATGAAATGATGAGAAACATTTCATGTCTATTGTCTTGCTAGTTGAAAGATTGTTTACTGCATTATGAAATGCCATATGGCTAGTGAATGGCGTTTCACGCCTTGCTTTGCCTATTTTGTTTATCTAGTTCCTAGCTGCACTGCAGCATTGGTTAAAATAAAATTTTATAGATGTACTACTATAAATATTTTATGCCTACAGATCCAGTAAAAAATAACTGTATGATGTACTTAAAAAAAAACGAAGGAGCACAAAAACATTTCACAGGAATTGCATACAGAATTTTCTTTTCAAGTACTTGATAATTTCTTTTGTAGAATAATTTGTGGTGCACCACTTTAATTACATAGACATTAAGATGTGAATATACATTTCCCTTGTCTGCATTGTTGTCTTTAGCGTAATATTTTTTCTGCTTGAGCTTTGTCATGTTTAGATATAAATTATTGCATTTGCTGCTGCTGCTTGCCAGGCATAGTGCTACTAAATTTCACTTTGAATTACTCTGTGAAGCCAGTTTTACTACTGATTTATTTTTCTTTTTGCTGCACATTGGCTCATATTAGTGATAATGTTGCATTTGCTCTGCAAATTTAGATTTACTGCTGATAGCTTTGCCAATTTGAATTTTTTGTCATTCATGTTTGTGTTAATTGTTTTGTGCTGCTGCATTGCCTCGTCCCTTGGTATATATATCTGAGCTCAGTAGATTTAAGTAAGCTTAAGAGGGGGCAGACTATATAAGAAACTGACTATGGACACTATGGAAAGAATGCATTGAGAAGTTATATGAAAAAGATTTGGGCCAAAATGAGTAATGTACACTGAGAAATAATTATTTTGAAAGAAATATGAATAGAATACAGAAAGCAGGTATAGATAGGACTTTTAGGGAATAATGATGAATGAAGGGAGATCTCCAAGAAGTAAAGAAAGTTTTGTTTGCGAAATACTGCAGTACAACAAACCCTGTCCTTTCCTTTTGTATTATTCCGCTATATGTTTGTGTACCCTTGTGTATTTGTGTTCATCCTGTCTTTATGTGTTTATCTGATACGATTTATGTTGTAGAATTTTTCTAATACTCAGCTACATTCACTATAATGAGGAATACATTTATCCTCAAATATAATTTGCATTAATAATACGTTATTTACCTTGTAAATATGCTTAGACATTATTTATTCTGTTTTGTTTTAATGCTCATGTGTAAAGTTGATGTTTCAAAAGTTATTCTGATCTTTTATGTATGTACTCATGTAATAATTCCTGTAACACTGATGTATATGTATATTTCTATTCTTTTGTAAAGCCTGTACTACTACAAATGTTATCTGTATTGTTATGTTCTTTAATGATATATTTTGTACCTTTGTTATCGTATTATCATGTTATAATATTGTAATTGACACCAGTTTATCAAATTAACTAACTTGAAAGTTACATTTCACTGCACACGTTTCTGTTGGTCATAGTATATGGACAATATGTGAGAAGTAGGGACTGTTAGTGTTTGCACGTGTGTTAATAATTCAGCAAGGGGCTGGATAACAGCATTGCTGGTTCTAAGGACAATTCCAAAAAACTTTGTGAGTGCACAAGTGGTGGTTCATGGACTTGCTATATTATCCGCAAGACTCTTCAATGGTGATTGTACACCCGCACAGTCACAACAGATGGCTGCTGGCCATCTCTACAAGGACTACAGTGGGTCTGCATCTCTGATGGCCCACCAATATTATTTCTACAAGGACTGCAGTGGGTCTGCATCTCTGGTGGCCCACCAATACCGTAATCTCTACCGGGACTACAGTGGGTCTGCTCCGTGATGACCTACCTACCAATGTTCTTCAAAACGTCGAATGGCTCTGCTGTGGGTTTCCTCTGTTGTGGCCCATTACCTGTCTCCATGTCGAGAGTCAGCACTGTCTTTCCATTGGAAGGACAACACTACTTCTTCAAGACTGCATGGAAATCCACTACTTCCGTGTGCATTTTCTTTTACTGCTCAGACTTTGAGAAAAACACTGCAATTTTACTGTGATGAATGATCAGGATTGTCTTTATGGACTGTGAGAAAATTTTAGCTTTTGACCAACATTGTATCAAGAAGTGTGTGCATTGGATATCTTTGTTATTGTAATTATGAAAAATTTTATCAAATCATTATTGGCCACTGCCCAAAACAATTTGTAAAATTTTTTGAGGGGAGCATGGGGGCTATGTAAGTAGGCTGTTTTCTTATTGGCAACGTTACGTAGCGCTCTGTATGAAAATCACTGCTGTGCTGTGTGCAGTCTGTGGGTAGTTTGCATTGTTGTCTGCCATTGTAGTGTTGGGCAGCTGGATGTTAACAGCGCATAGCGTTGCGCAGTTGGAGGTGAGCCGCCAGCAGTGGTGGATGTGGGGAGCGAAATGGCGGAGTTTTGAAATTTGTAAGATTGGATGTCATGAACTGCTAAGTATATTATGACTTTTCAACACTATTAAGGTAAATACATTGTTTGTTCTCTATCAAAATCTTTCATTTGCTAACTATGCCTATCAATAGTTAGTGCATCAGTAGTTTGAATCTTTTATTTAGCTGGCAGTAGTGACGCTCGCTGTATTGCAGTAGTTCGAGTAACGAAGATTTTTGTGAGGTAAGTGATTTGTGAAACGTATAGGTTAATGTTAGTCAGGGCCATTCTATTGTAGGGATTATTGAAAGTCAGATTGCGTTGCGCTAAAAAAATATTGTGTCACTTTTAGTGAATGTTTGAGTACGTTCAGTTTTGCTCAGCTGTTTGAAAAGCAAATAATGTAAGAGGTTTATCAGCACAGTAATTCATAAATTTTTCGAAGGGGACGTTTCATACGAGTAACACTGAGGACACATTACTGTAGTCACATTGAAACGTTATCAATGTAATTATATGCCACAGCGCTTTGGGGGCTCAGTAGCTGACAAGCATCAACACTGGGGATCTTGTAGCAGAGGAAATTAGGGAATTCTGTTATCTTGGAAGCAGAACAAAGATTGAAGGAAGGAGCAAAAAGGGCGTAAGAAGAAGAGTAGCACAGACAAAGAGTCCATTTCTATCCAAAATAAGTCTGCTGGTACCAAACATTGGCCTTAATTTAAGGGGGAAATTTCTGAGAATGTACCTACGTACGTATACGCACTGTAGAGAAATGAGCTGTGTGGAAACCGGAAAAGAACAGACTCGAAGCTATGAAACGTGGTGTTGCTGAAGGATGCTGAATATTGCGTGCACATAAAAATTGAGGGTGTTCTCCACGGTATCGGCGTGGAAAGGAATATCAGGAAAACAGTATCCAAAGAACTGGGGCGATAGGACTTTTAGTAAGACATAAGTGAATATCTCCTACGATAATGCGCAGGAAAAGAAATGTATTAGAATATGCATAAAAATATCTTGGGTTTCCGGGTTCGATTCCCGGCGGGGTCAGGGATTTTCTCTGCCTCGTGATGACTGGGTGTTGTGTGATGTCCTTAGGTTAGTTAGGTTTAAGTAGTTCTAAGTTCTAGGGGACTGATGACCATAGCTGTTAAGTGCCATAGTGCTCAGAGCCATTTGAACCATCTTGGGTTTAGTTGTTACCCTGTGATAAGCAGACGTGGGGAAATAGTGGTGGGTCATATGAAATAAACCATAATACTGTTGTCTTCCCCCTGTGACCCCTCCCCAAACAGAAAGCGAAAACGTTCGATTTTGTCTCTTCGGCTGATGCTGCGGTAGTCTCTTCGTCGCACAGATGTCTTGCACAGGTATGAAGATGAAGGGTGTAGATGACTTGTTGAGACAGCAGACAATATAACGCTTCTAATAATGTGTATGCAGCATTTTAGTGAGACGGATGGAAATACAGTTTTCGCAAATGTCAATCACCAGTAGGAAATGGTAGCCTCGATTTCGCTGACTTACAGCTTCTTTATGGAATATATGCAGGGGAAGTTCAGTTGTAGGTAAGTGTTGACTAGCCACTATTAAGCTATTGATTCAGATCCAAAGCCTTTTCAATTATCTGGCTATCGCATTTCGCTGCCGTGCTCCGAGCGGTAAAGATGTGTCGTCGATGAATATCGAGAATGTCATGGATTGGTTGAGTAGATACATCCAGAATTTGGCTACGGATGTTTTGGTTTGCAAAGAATCACACACAGTTTACTGAATATCTTTGTGGTGTGATTTTTTGTAGAGTTGCATTTAGACACTATCAAGCTGAAATAAAGTAAATTAAACGAATAAGTCAATATGAGTCTTCAAAACTGTTAAGTCCTTTCTGATGCTCCCATTATCTTACGTATAAGTTAATAGTCAATCACATTTCTAGTACAGATGCGCAAACTAGTTCAAAGAAAGACGTGGAATATTGCCGATTAAGAGGAATTTCTAGAAACACTAAAAAGCAGGGCACGAGATGTTTTCCTCTAAAATAGAAGGACGTGATCTTAATGTACCTGAATAAACGTGCTGGACACATGTTGACTTGGACATGACATGTGTCTCACAGTCAAGTCATCATCAGTACATGCTACATACACGCAATTTTAAAGAACAGATGTCACCATGTAGACTAGAAACTATATACTTAGTAAACTCAGTCTAAGTAAGGTAACAGTGATTTGGCTCCGGAAATTCGCAATAACGTCTTATGCTGCTATAGCAAAAACGCCCAAAAAAAGGCGTCCGTGTTCACTAATGGGCCAGGCAAACACGACTCCTCTCTAGCAGCTTCTGCTGCTTCTGCGAACAGTTCCTTGGCTGACGAGATCAGTCTTCGCTTCTCTTTCTACCACGCTGAAGCGTAAGGCGATCCCACAATGAAGAGATGGGCCATACAGCATATAATTTCGGTAAGCATGCACATCGCTCCTCCGCCTCCAATTTCAAGAATCACGAAGACGTGCGTTTAGGCAGCTAACAGTAAATTATTGTTTGATACGTAATCTATAATACACTGTAGTTCAAACCTAAAGACTGATGATGATGATGAGTCCCATACTTCTTTACAGAGCGTAGGGGAGCGACGCGGGAGAGCCGCGCCGCCTTCCTAGGCAAGGTCCTAGTGGAGGTGGTTTGCCATTGCCTTCCTCCGACCGTAATGGGGATGAATGATGATTATGAAGACGACACAATAACACCCAGTCATCTCGAGGCAGGGAAAATTCCTGACCCCGCCGGGAATCGAACCCGGGACCCCGTGCTCGGGAAGCGAGAACGCTACCGCGAGACCACGAGGGGCGGACACCTGAAGACTATGAAACCAAAAATTCACATCAAGATTAATCGATCTGGCTGCGAGAACGAAACTCTGCTGGACATGAAGAGATACAAAACGAATTCTTTGCAATGGCCATCAATAGACGGTTATACACCCAAGTTGCCGTTGATATGCGTATACATATAAGAATTTTCAAACTTTTGTAGTTGCACAATTTGTTCTCCACGTCACGTAACCCACTATATATATATATATATATATATATATATATATATATATATATATATATATATATAAGGTCCACTGAAAAATTAATGTATTTAAGATCCGTTTCTTTTTATATGCAGTTCTGACAAAGCCGATTTTGTTTGGTTCTCAAATTGCGAAACCTTCTAAACTTTTCACGCTACAGAAGGCCGTAGAAGCATGGTCTTTTCCGAATGTACTTCTAACCAAAAAACGATTCTGGTAGCTGGAGACCGAAATTTTTGTTAATCCTTTTTGAGTTCTTTCTTGTGGTGACGCTTCCACCAAAACTCTCATTCCCTAACACATATTTCTTTATTTCTAAGTGAGAAGTCAAATACCAATATGCACACATTCAGCAATTTTGAGAACATTTCTCGTGGAGAACAGCGGTTTTTTAGTACTTTTAAAGGAACACAAACGGTCTTGACCACAGGGATTGTTTATGTTTATTTCATAGATTTAGCTTCAAAAATGTTTTACTATAACGAAATATTTTCATAAACATTTCCACTCCCTATTTAGCATCAATGGGGATTGATTTTTTATTATTTCTAATCGAGAGGTCAAATACCAGTTTTCTTAGATGTAGTTTTACGCATGCTGCAGTAGGTCTTTAATAATGATTTATTTCAGAAAAAGTTGCACCTGGAGATAGTGACAGCAGCAATTTCGGTAACACACTCACACTCATCACTGAGTAGATATCAACCGTTTGGATGCTGGAGTGAAATGTCTCATGTCATTATACTAATTTTTACTTCTCTGTCAACGGTGAAGGCCACCAACCGCAGAATACAGAGTGTGATCTGAGCAACAGCGTGGTAAGTAAACAGAAAACGCTGACAAACAATACTATTTGTTAAATACATTTCAGTCATCTGATACAGTTCAGCAGCCCATGATGGACTGAGTGACAAAACAACATTCCTTGCTATTGGGGCAACTGACCCTTAACATAGACAAATGTAATGTATTGCGAATACATAGAAAGAAGGATCCTTTATTGTATGATTATATGATAGCGGAACAAACACTGGTAGCAGTTACTTCTGTAAAATATCTGGGAGTATGCGTGCGGAACGATTTGAAGTGGAATGATCATATAAAATTAATTGTTGGTAAGGCAGGTACCAGGTTGAGATTCATTGGGAGAGTGCTTAGAAAATGTAGTCCATCAACAAAGGAGGTGGCTTACAAAACACTCGTTCGACCAATACTTGAGTATTGCTCATCAGTGTGGGATCCGTACCAGATCGGTTTGACGGAGGAGATAGAGAAGATCCAAAGAAGAGCGGCGCGTTTCGTCACAGGGTTATTTGGTAACCGTGATAGCGTTACGGAGATGTTTAATAAACTCGAGTGGCAGACTCTGCAAGAGAGGCGCTCTGCATCGCGGTGTAGCTTGCTCGCCAGGTTTCGAGAGGGTGCGTTTCTGGATGAGGTATCGAATGTATTGCTTCCCCCTACTTATACCTCCCGAGGAGATCACGAATGTAAAATTAGAGAGATTAGAGCGCGCACGGAGGCTTTCAGACAGTCGTTCTTCCCGCGAACCATACGCGACTGGAACAGGAAAGGGAGGTAATGACAGTGGCACGTAAAGTGCCCTCCGCCACACACCGTTGGGTGGCTTGCGGAGTATAAATGTAGATGTAGATGAAGTATGCTACCTCAGCAGCAATACCGCGCCTGTGCTTCGTAGAAGTTGTAATAATCATGTTTTGCAGATTATTCATAAGTGTGAGGAACATTTTCCTGACTTAATACAAGAATGTTTCAGTCACTTATGAGGATCTATAATAATTTCCTCTTGTCACACATCTGGGGAGAGAATTTGGGCTTCCATCTAACAGTGTCAGTACCAGAGATGGTATTTACATAGTTGTTTCTCGTCCTACAGTAAGTCTATAAGTACGCTGCTGAATGCTTTAGCCCAGAATACATCTAATTTAATTAGTATTAGTACGTGGGAAAGAATAAGTTGGATGGACAGAGTAAAAAATAAAGAGGTACTGAGAAGAGTCGGAGAGAAAAGACAGTTACTAGATGTAATAAAAAGAAGAAAAAGAAATTAGATTGGGCATATATTAAGAAAGAATGACGGACTGATAAAAACAGTTTTAGAAGGTTATGTAGAAGGGAAAAAGAAACAAGGAAGAGATTTCAGATACTGGATGGCGTGATGGACGTTACAACATACAGCAGCCTTAAGAAGGAAGCAATGGATGGCAGAAAATGGAGAGGCAAAGGACCTACTAACATAAGAGAAAACTGAAGATGATGATACGGGACTGCAATCAAATTTCCAAAAAATATCAGTCGTGGCTATCGTCATCTAATATTAACACCATTTGTGTGGTACTGCGTAGAGCATCAGTTTCTGTTCGGATGTGTGTAGGTGTTTCATCTACGTCTACTCTGTGAAAGTCATGGTAATATGAGACATACAGGATACCTTTCATTACATCATATCTTCAATTTACTTCCTGCCAGATTAATGGATGGAGTGTGACTGATTATATATCCCATTGATAGCCACTGTAAGCCAAATTTATCCTTATGGTCACTACTGGAGACATAAATTGGTAATTAAGTAGTATGATATAATATTAATTGATTTCTATCTGAAAACAGTTTCTTGGAAATCTGAAAGCAGAATCTGGAGAAGTATTGCATACTTTTTGTCGTCTTCCTGATCTGATGTTACATCTCTTTCCCCCATCTCTCGCGAGTCAAACAATCCTCTGACAATTCGGTTCCCTTTCGATCGTTCACGCTCAATTCCCCCGTTGTTACTGTCTGATACTGACTGCAAGTGTTCACTTGTTTTGTATCCGACACGTAAGTATACTAAAATCAGCCTGATTTGGCTACAAACTAACGATTCATAGAATGCTACGAATAAATCAAAGACAGCTTCGCCTGCGTTATCAATGACTTAGCCTGGTCGTTGTTTCACGATACAGCGTAGCACATTACTACTACCGGATGCTGGACAACACGACTGGACGCAGTTGTGATTCTATAAACGCGGGATCATAGGTAACTACAGCTTTATGTTTCGTGACGTGCACACCTTTACGTTTCACTGCATTAAGAGATAGTTATAAGTTTTTCAACAAGCTGATAAGCTCTTAAGATGTGAATTGGTACCACTGGAATAATAGCTTCCTGTCAAGAACACGCTTTGTCATTTGAGCAATGACTGCACTTAATAACGTGAAAACGTCCTGACCAGAGCCTCGCGTAATGTCAGGTGCTACGCCGAACGCTGGGCAAGAGCAAATAGCAGCTTTCCAAATTAATTTATGTTCTACCCTAGATGAAAAAATCACTTTCACAGAAGGCGATTTTATTGGTTGTTGTCTCTTTTGTCGCAAAATGTCTCAGCCATGATCTTCTTCACGGTAAATCCTTTTTCCGGAATTACTGTGCAAACGTAGTTCTGCGGGCTGATCTTGCAGAGGATCGTGGGTCCGTTGCTATGGTCTTCTTCTTTCGCTGTCCACTTAACTGCTGATCGAAAAGTGTCATTTTAGAACCTTATTTTTCAAGCAGTATTTTGAAAAGAAACGGACGAAAACCTATGTGCACTGAAAGCGCCATAGAAACTGATATAGGCATGCGTATTCCAATACAGAGACATGTAAACAAGCAGAATACGGCGCTGCGGTCGGCGACGCCTATATAAGACAACAAGTGTCTGGTGCTGTTGCTACGATGGCAGGTTATCAAGGTTTAAGTGAATGTGAACCTGGTGTTACATTCGGCGCACGAGCGATGGGTCACAGCATCTCCGAGGTAGCGATGAAGCGGGGGTTTTCCCATACGACCATTTCACAAGTGTACCGTGAATATCAGGAAGCCGGTCAAACATCAAATCTCGACAGCGCTGTGGCCGGAAAAAGATCCTGCAAGAACGGGACCAACGATGACTGAAGAGAAGCGTTCAACGTGAAGTATAACCCTTCCGAAAATTGCTGCAGATTTCAATGCCGGATCATCACAAAGTGTCAGCGTGGAAGTCGAACGCCCACTATATACCTTTGATGACTGCACGACACAAAGCTTTACGCCTCGCCTGGGCTCGTCAACACCGACATTAGACTGTTGATAACTGGAAACATGTTGCCCGGTCGGACTAGTCTCGTTTCAGATTGTACCGAGCGGATGGACGTGTACGGGTATGGAGACGACCTCGTGAATGCATGGACCCCATACGTCAGCAAGGGAGTGTTCAGCTGTTGGAGGCTCAGTAATGGTGTGGGGTGCGTGCAGTTGGAGTTATATGGGACCCCTGATACGTCTGAATACGACTCTGACAGGTGCTAAGTACGTGAGCATCCTGTCTGATCACCTGCATTCATTCATGTCCGTTACGCATTCCGACGGACTTGGGCAATACCAACAGGACAATGTGACACCCCACACGTCCAGAATCTTTCTACAGAGTGGCTCCAGGAACACTTTTCTGAGTTTAAACACTTCTGCTGGCCACCAATCTCCCCAGACATGAACATTATTGAGCATATCTGGGACGCCTTGCAACGTGCTGTACAGAAGAAATCTCCACCTCCTCGTACTCTTACGGATTTATGGACAGCCCTACAGGATTCACAGTGTCAGTTCCCTCCACCACTACTTCAGACATTAGTCGAGTCTATGTCACGTTGTGTTGTGCCACTTGTGCGTGCCTGCGGGGGCCCTACACAATATTGGGCAGGTGTACCAGTTTCTTTGGCTCTTCATTGTATAATAAGTTCGTAACAACTGGACGAACTGATGAATCAGTTACGGACATTCCAATAACAACTACCAATTACACTGTTTAAAATAACTGAAGAGTGATGTGTTTCACTTGTTTCTCCCTTAGACTGGCCATCTTTCGTAATAAAAGAAAAAGCATTTGCTATATGCGTACGGTCATATTTCCTCCTAATAAACGTGCCTCTTCCAAATGTCCACTACCTGCAGTCCGCTCCGCAATGTTCGCTTGGGAACTCCCTGATAAGAAACTGCATTTACTGACAGCAGCAACTCGTGTCAGGTTTGTAACTGCTTGACAGTGATAAGGCAAGATACTCGTTTCCGGTTTCTGTCGGTTGGAATCTTCGATCACAACTCTTACGTTCCTCCTAAATATTTTTAACAGCCTGCTTAATTACGCCATCAAATCGTGTACCTTCGTTCTCGGTGATGTCGTGGCACGTCCAAACACGATAGCTCAATTCTGCCATTCTGTCTTTAGGATGACGCATCTTTGTGCGCTCATTTTAGATAATCGACGGACATATTCGCTCCACTCCGCTGGCATGCCTTACGTCAGCGCTCGAGCCCCACATAACCGTCTGGTATCAGTTGTACACTAAACCTCCACAGCAACCAGTATTTTCTTTTAAGGGAGTATTCGTTGCGATTACGAAAGAGAGGGAGTTTATCAAATGGGCATCGACTAAAGCAAATTCTCGCAGACAGAGAAGAAATATCACTCTTTTCAGCAAGTGCGGTGCAGAGTGGAATATATCTCATTACCGCCAGTAAAAACACGGGCACATCGCTTTTGCTAGTATTTTTTTACGAGATGAACATGTTCATGGCGAAGGTAAAATCGGTAAAGGCCTTGACATGTTGCCCAGGTAACGAGAGAAGCAATATTAATAGAGACATTAAATGAAATTAAGACCTGCTTATGACATGCCAGAAGTGCCGGAACGTTGATGAGCACATTTACATGTGTAATCTGCAAGCCACTGCACAATGAATGGCAAACTGTTCACATCACACCAGTTTACCGATTTTCTCTCCTGTTCAGTTCGCGTATTGATCGAAGGAAACACGTCTATTTACGCTATCTGATCAAACGTATCCGGATGTCCTTATGCAATGAGGAATCGACCACCAGATATCGCGAGTGGTGGACTCGCCAGTATAAAATCAGGGAGGAAGTATCGCGTTGTCAGTAGAGACGCAATGGGTCGGTGAAGAGAGCGCAGTGATTTCGAACGTGGAGTTGTCATTCGATACCATCTGAGCAACGAACCCGCCAGCGTCATTTCAACACTTCTAGAGCTGCCAAACTCGACTTTTGGTGACGTGATTGTTAAGTGGACACGAGGAGGAATTGTTGTTGTTGTGGTCTTCAGTCCTGAGACTGGTTTGATGCAGCTCTCCATGCTACTCTATCCTGTGCAAGATTTTTCATCTCCCAGTACCTACTGGAGGAGGAATTACCACAGCTAATACTGCAAACAAGGGAAACTTTAGCATTGGTCGTATAAATTTTAAATCTTTTTTTACTGCCTACCGATTTCGGCCACAGAGTGATCGTCTTCAGTGCAGGACTCAGTCCTGCGGACACATATGATGCACAAAACATAACTTCAAACATAGGTGATCATCGCATTAAATCGTCGGAAGTTATCACTCGTGAGTTACAAAGTGCTACTAGCACAATGACTGTGCGTGGAATTAGAAAGAAAGGGTACAATGATGTAGCAGCTCATTTATGTAATCAATCCAAAGTAACGCGCGAAATGGTGCAATAACTGACGCCACTGGACAGTTGATGACCAGAAATGAGTGATTTGAAGCGATGAATCACGCTGTACTCCGCGGCAATTCCAAGTGGTCTGGTGAAAGTCGACTTCGCTCCAGACCCCACCATCCAACATCACTATCTTTTCTGGTTTTGGCTGTTGTGGGAGAAGGGGCTGCCATTGCTCCACAGATATTCAGGTACCTCACTGAAAATGTCCCCATCAGAGTTCAGGCAGACGTCAAGGCGAAGGACGCACCCCATACATCGTCTCGTAACAGATACCCAATACTTTCGATCAGATAGTGCACATGCGTCTGTATGCGTTATGATCTCTCTTACCTTATTCTTGTGATATCTGTGCGAGATATACGAAAACTGGGCGGCAACATAGTGGTCCCAGAATCTTCCTACAGTACTGGTCCTCTTAATGTATCCAACTGGGTTTCGCTAGTACTGTGTCATCTTTCTTCCAAGGATTCGTGTTTAGCTTCCACGAGAATTCCTGTACACCTACGTATTGGTTATACCCATCTGGTAGGTCCTACCAGGGCGCCTATAAATTCGTTCGATGTTTAAATTTAAGACTTTCTTATTGCGGGACAGATGTGCCGGAATGTCAGCGGCTACAGATCTGGGGACGATGTACGTTTCTCCAACTGGGGGATCCCGCTTCTATTCGCGTACACGAGGTTATTGGCAACGTTTCGTTTCCAGTGGAGAGTAGTGTGCTGCCTGCTTTGGTGTTAGAGTCGTGCTTTCATATCGGCTACATCGACCTGTCACTGCCTAAGGAGCTGTCTGTTGTCATGCCTACGAGATAAGGGCTACGAACACTGGAACAGTACTCTGGAATTTGTGACACTGGCATTTTGTACGCGATCTCCTTTACAGAGGTAATGAACAGTGAATTTTTTTCCAGAACACTTCCAACAAATCAGTCTTCTATTCGCCTTTCATAAAACTGTTTCTACGTGATCGTCCCATTTCGTATCACTTCTTAGTATTAACCCTAACTATTTATACGATGTGATGTGCCCAAGACGTTTATTAGTAAAAATATACGGTTCTTTTTCTTTGATATAGGCATTATTTTACACTTGCTCGCATTTGTAAAAAGAGCTGACATTCACTACACCAAGCAGAAAATTTGTCGAAGTCTTTCTGCGCTGCCATACGATTGCGAACGAGGATATCTACTACATCGAGATACATACTTCGCAGGCCACCGTAGGCTGTGTGGAGGAGGATACCCTGCACCACTATTGTCATTTCCTATCATGTTATACTAGCAGATGCCGGTTTTCTATACTTTCGCAGCAGTGGACCTCGAAGAGAACTTCGCCATCCCTCCAGGGATTCCTATTTGAGTTCTCGAACATCTCTGTAATACTTCCGTGTTGTTCGAACCTACCGATAACAAATCTGACAGGTCGCCTCTGAATTTCTTTGATGTCTGTTTTTAATCCGACCAGGTGCGGATCCCAAACACTCGAGCAGAACTCAAGAATACGTTGCACTAGTATTCTATATGCGGTCTCCTTTACAGGTGAACCATACTTTTCTAAAATTCTCCCAATAACCCGAAGTCACCATTCACCCTCCATACTACCGTCCTCACGTGCTCATTCTATTTCATAGTTCAAATCAATTTGTGTCTTCCTACAGTCTCTGAACGACAGCGCCTTCCCGTACACCACAGCATCATCAACAAACAGCCATAGATTGCTGCCCACCCTCTCCATCACATCATTTATGTATGTGGAGAGCAAGAGAGGTCCTATCGCACTTCTACGTCTACATCTACATGGATACTCTGTAAATCACATTTAAGTGCCTGGCAGAGGGTTCATTGAACCACCTTCACGATTCTCTATTATTCCAATCTCGTATAGCGCGCGGAAAGAATGAACACTTATATCTTCCCGTACGAGCTCTGATTTCCCTTATTTTATCGTGGTGATCGTTTCTATGTAGGTCGGCGTCAACAAAATATTCAGAGGAGAAAGTTCGTGATTGGAATTTCGTGAGAAGATTCCGTCGCAACCAAAAACGCCTTTCTTTTAATGATTTCCAGTCCAAATCCGGTATCATTTCTGTGACACTCTTTCCCATATTTCGCGATAATACAAAACGTGCTGCCTTTCTTTGAACTTGTTTGATGTACTCCGTCAGCCCTATCTGATAAGGATCCCACACCGTGGAGTAGTATTCTAAAAGAGGACGGACAAGCGTAGTGTAGGCAGTCTCCTTAGTAGGTCTGTTACATTTTCTAAGTGTCCTGCCAATAAAACGCAGTCTTTGGTTAGCCTTCCCCTCAACATTTTCTATGTGTTCTTTCCAATTAAATTGTTCGTAATTGTAACACCTAGGTATTTAGTTGAATTTACGGCTTTTAGATTAGACTGATTTATCGAGTAACCGAAGTTTAACGAGTTCCTTTTAGCGCTCATGTGGATGACCTCACACTTTTCGTTATTTAGGGTCAACTGCCAATTTTCGCAACATTCAGATATCTTTTCTAAATCGGTTTGCAGTTTGTTTTGATCTACAAACAACCGAAGACTGCTGCTCAGATTGTCTCTCAAATCGTTTAAATAGATGAGGAACAGCAAAGGGCCTATTACACTACCTTGGGGAACGCCAGAAATCAGTTCTGTTTTACTCGATGACTTTCCGTCAATTACTACGAACTGTGACCTCTCTGAAAGGAAATTACAAATCCAGTCACATAACTGAGACGATATTCCATAAGCACGCAATTTCACTACGAGCCGCTTGTGTGGTACAGTGTCAAAAGCCTTCCGAAAATCCAGGAATACGGAATCGATATGAAATCCCTTGTCAATAGCACTCAACACTTCATGTGAATAAAGAGCTAGCTGTGTTTCATAGGAACGATGTTTTCTAAACCTATGTTGACTGTGTGTCAATACACCATTTCCTTCGAGGTAATTCGTAATGTTCTAAAATCCTGCTGCATATCGACTTTAACGATATGGGCTTGTAATTAAGTGGATTACTCCTACTACCTTTCCTGAATATTGGTGTGACCTGTGCAACTTTCCAGTCATTGGGTACGGATCTTTCAAAAATGGATCAAATGGCTCTGAGCACTATGGGATTTAACTTCTAAGGTCATCAGTCCCCTAAAACTTAGAACTACTTAAACCTAACTAACCTAAGGACATCGCACACATCCATGCCCGAGGCAGGATTCGAACCTGCGACCGTAGCAGTCGCGCGGTTCCAGACTGAAGCGCCTAGAACCGCTCGGCCAATCCGGCCGGCACGGATCTTTCGTCGAGCGAATGGTTGTATATGATTCCCTGGGGCACTCCTTTGTCCGTGATGAACAACTGCCGTCGAGGACAACGTAATGCCGCGCGGGATTAGCCTTGCGGTCTGAGGCGCTGCAGTCATGGACTGTGCCGTTGGTCCCGGCGGAGGTCCGAGTCCTCCCTCGGACATGGGTGTGTGTGTTTGTCCTTAGGATAATTTAGGTTAAGTAGTGTATAAGCTTAGGGACTGATGACCTTAGCAGTTAAGTCCCATAAGATTTCACACACATTCGAACATTTTGAACAACGTATTGGGTTCTTTTTCTGAAGAAGTCTTCCAGCCACCCACATATCTGGAAACCAATTCCGTACACTCGGACCTTCATCAACAGTATGCTGCGCCTGGAACCATGTCAAATACTTTCCGGAAATCTAGCAGCACAAAATCTGCCTTTTTCCTGTCATCCATGGTTCGCAGAATATCTTGTCACAAAAGGGCAAGCTGACTTTCGCTCGAGTGCAGCAAAGCGATGCTAGGGATGCTGATCTCTCTAATTTTACGGGCCCGTTATTGGTACTTCTTGTATATACAGAAGTCACCTGCGCTTTTTTCCAGTTGCCTGCGAGATTACACTGGACGAGAGATTCGCGATAAATGCATGCTAAGTGAGGGGCCAACGGCACAGAGGACTGTTTGTAAAAACGAGTCGGGATCCCATGCGACGTGGCGACTCATTTGTTTTCAACTCTTTCAGTTGTTTCTCTCGCCCAGGTTCAAATGGCTCTGAGCACTATGGGACTTAACATCTGAGGTCATCAGTCCCCTAGAACTTAGAGCTACTTAAACCTAACTAAGGACATCACACACATCCATGCCCGAGGCAGGATTCGAACCTGGGACGGTAGTGGGCGCGCGGTTCCAGACTGAAGGGCCTACAACCGCTCGGCCACAGCGGCCTGCTGTCGCCCAGGGATGCCTATTGCTATGTCAATCATACGGGAGTTAGTGTGGTAGTTTCTTGTGCGTGAACTATTTGTCAAACGTAAAATTTAAAACTTCGGCTTAGCTTTTGTTGTTTTCTCCTGCCACAACAGACAGGTCAATGAGGGACTCGATAGGAGCGTTAGAGCGTCTTAGGGATTTTAAGTAGGACCAGACTTTTCTCGTGTTCTCGGCAGGATCGTTCACGGTACATCGACGGTGGTGCAGATGTGATATTTTTATGTACGGTGATACGCACGATTTCCCAACAACTGGCGGCTCCACTCCTGTCGACGTCAGCCGAGTTGTGGGCAGCGTGCGTGTGACAGGTGGCGGCGTACCTAGGGCGGGACGGGGCAAGGTGCGCTGCGAGGGGCCAGTCTGGGGACGCGAGACGCAGTCGGCGGCGGCGAGCGGCGCTGTGCGACTGCAGCTGCCGCGCGCCGCTCCGGCCAAACTAGTTTCTCTGTTTCCTTTTGTTCCCGCACGGCTCACTATTTTATAGGTTTTACTTGTAAATTGTTTTTGTGGTGAGGAGCAGGAAGGGGCGGCAGTAGAAGGGTACGGGTAGGGAGGCAGAGGGGGGGGGGGCACCGAGGCCGGCTAGACAAAGAGCCCGCCGCAAAATGGCGGCGCCGCCGGAATGTGAAACCGGCCGCAGCCCGGCCAGCCGGCCTGGCATGGCCTGGCCTAGCTCGAAACTAGTTTTCCGTTGCCGACGCCGACGCCGTCCGGTCGCCACCGCCACCGCCGCCGCCTCGCCACGTTTCGCCATCCCTAATTCATGTGTGTGTGTGTGTGTGTGTGTGTGTGAGCGCGTGTGGGTGGCTAGGCACGAGGCCGCGGGAGCGCGGAAGTGCGCTGCCCGCACGTGTACACAACTGGCCACACACAGAGTCCCGCTGCCGACTAGATTCTCCTCCGCCACTAAAGCCACTGAGCTTGTACAGCTCTCCACTGAGAACGAAACAGCACCAATCACTCTCCGTTATTCGATAAACACTCAACTCGCTCCCCCCCCCCCCACCCCCTCTCGTCACCCAAAAGAGCATCAACATTTTGGCACGTCTGTTCCGTCCTCAACGGGTCTTAACTGACATCGACCGAATTCAGATACCGCACTGTTAGGACCTTAACGGGCCGGAATGGCCCGTACGGAAGTTTAACAGAAAAGCATGGGGAACTTACACTTATGTGACTAAGTCAGAGGATAGACACGCACATATATACATCTAAATCTACATGATTACCCTGCAATTCACATTTGAGTGCTTGGCAGAGGGTTCATCGAACCACAATCATACTATCTCTCTACCATTCCACTCCCGAACAGCGCGCGGGAAAAACGAACAACTAAACCTTTCTGTTCGAGCTCTGATTTCTCTTATTTTATTTTGATGATCATTCCTACCTATGTAGGTTGGGCTCAACAAAATATTTTCGCATTCGGAAGAGAAAGTTGGTGACTGAAATTTCGTAAATAGATCTCGCCACTACGAAAAAGTCTTTGCTTTAATGACTTCCATCCCAACTCGCGTATCATATCTGCCACGCTCCCTCCCCTATTACGTGATAATACAAAACGAGATGCCCTTTTTTGCGCCCTTTCGATGTCCTCCGTCAATCCCACCTGGTAAGGATCCCACACCGCGCAGCAATATTCTAACAGAGGACGAACGAGTGTAGTGTAAGCTGTCTCTTTAGTGGACTTGTTGCATCTTCTAAGTGTCCTGCCAATTGTTCTTAATTTTAACACCCAGGTACTTAGTTGAATTGACAGCCTTGAGAATTGTACTATTTATCGAATAATCGAATTCCAACGGATTTCTTTTGGAACTTATGTGGATCACCGCACACTTTTCGTTATTTAGCGTCAACTGCCACCTGCCACACCATACAGCAATCTTTTCTTAATCGCTTTGCAACTGATACTGGTCTTCGAATGACCTTACTAGTCGGTAAATTACAACATCATCTGCGAACAACCTAAGAGAACTGCTCAGATTGTCACCCAGATCATTTATATAGATCAGGAACAGCAGAGGTCCCAGGTCGCTTCCCTGGGGAACACCTGATATCATATCAGTTTTACTCGATGATTTGCCGTCTATTACTGCGAATTGCGACCTTCCTGACAGGAAATCACGAATCCAGTCGCACAACTGAGACGATACCCCATAGGCCCGCAGCTTGATTAGAAGTCGCTTGTGAGGAACCGTGTCAAAAGCTTTCCGGAAATCTAGAAATACGAAATCAACTTGAGATCCCCTGTCGATAGCGGCCATTACTTCGTGCGAATAAAGAGCCAGCTGCGTTGCACAAGAACGATGTTTTCTGAAACCATGCTGATTACGTATCAATACATCGTTCCCTTCGAGGTGATTCATAATGTTTGAATACAATATATGCTCCAAAACCCTACTGCAAACCGACGTCAATGATATAGGTCTGTACTTCGATGGATTACTCCTACATATACTCCTACATATAGATGACGGTGTTATCACGTACAAAAGGTATAAAAGCGCAGTGTATTAGCAGAGCTGTCATTTGTATTCAGGTGATTCATGTGAAAAGGTTTCCAACGTAGTTATGGCCCCACGACGGGAATTAACAGGATTCGATCGCGGAATGATAGTTGGAGCTAGACGCACGGAACATTCCATTTTGGAAATCGTTAGGGAATTCATTATTTCGAGATCCACAGTGTCAAGAGTGTGTCGAGAATACCAAGTTTCAGGCAGCAGCTCTCACTAAGGACGACGCAGTGGCCTACGGACCTCACTTAACGACAGGGAACACCAGCCTCTGCGAAGAGTTGTTAGTGCTAACGGACAAGCACCTCTGTTTGAAATAACTGCAAAAATCAGTGTGGGACGTACGACAACGTATCCGTTAGGACATTGCCGCGAAATGTGGTATTAATGGGTTATGGCAGCAGACGACCGTCGCGAGTGCCTTTGCTAATAGCACGACATCGAATGCAGAGGGCTCGTGACCATATCTGTTGGATCCTAGGCGACTGGTCAGATCAGTAACGACTTCAAGTGGTAAGAGCTGATGGTAGCGTTCGCAAGGGACTAAGACCCCACGAAGCTATGGACCCAAGATGTTAACAAGGCACTGTGCAAGCTGGCAGTGGATCCAAAATGGTGGGGCCATGTTTACATAAAATGCATTCAGTCCTCTGGTGCAATTGGAAATGGTTTGGGGAAAAAAAAAGTTCAAATGGCTCTAAGCACTATGGGACTTAACATCTGAGGTCATCAGTCCTCCAGACTTAGAACTAATTAAACCTAACTAACCTAAGGACATCACACACATCCATGCCCGAGGCAAGATTGGAACCTGAAACCTAGCAGTCGCGCGGTTCCGGACTGATGCGCCTAGAACCGCTCGGCCACATCGGCCGGCTGAAATGGTTTGCAGACACCATTTGCAGCCGTTCATGGACTTCATGTTCCCGAACAAATACGTGTCATTGGGCCACAATTTTTCGCGATTGGCTTGAAGAACATTGTGGAGAGTTCGAGCACATTATTTGACCACCCAAGGCCGGCCGGTGTGGCTGTGCGGTTCTAGGCTCTTCAGTTTGGAACCGCGTGACCGCTAAGGTCGCAGGTTCGAATCCTGCCTCGCGCATGGATGTGTGTGACGTCCTTAGGTTAGTTAGGTTAAGTACTTCTAAGTTCTAGGGGACTGATGACCTCAGATATTGAGTCCCATAGTGCTCAGAGCCATTTGTGCCATTTGACCACCCAGATCACCCGACATTAATCCCATCGAAGATTTATGGGACATAATCGAGAGGTCAGTTTGTACACAAAATCCTGCACCGGCAACAATTACTCAGTTATGACGAATGTAGATGAAGTATGGCTCAATATTTCTCCAGGCGACTTCCAAAGACATTTTGAGTCCATGCCACGTCTAGTTGCTGTACGACGCCAGGCAGAAGGATGTCCGACACGATACTAAGAGGTGTCTCACGGCTTTTGTCACCTCACAGTAAAACGTCATGAAAGACGAAACAGTTGTCGAGAAGCCCTGTCGTGTAAATTTGCTGAGCCTATATTCAAAGAAGACTGAGCGACTGTTCCGTTACCACCATTGCGAATATTCCGTAAGGATTATGAGAACGAGAAAGCTTAGGGCGCATTCAGAGAAAGAGAGACATTCATTTTTCCCTCGCTCAAAACGCGATTGGAATAAAAAAGAAAATTGATAACATTTTTGTGTACCTCTCACCATGCAGAAAGCTTGTGGAGTAGACAGGATGTAAAGGGTATAATGAAGTTATTTCTGCTGGTGACTGAGGACGTTGTACTGAACAACTTTACATCAGTATTTACGTCATTTGCAGACTAACAACGATACCCATTACAAGTCGTATCTTTTTAGGTTTGTTAGTACCTCCAGGTTCATGTACAAGTGCAAGCCACTAATGTTTATTTCACCCTGGACAACAGCTCGGGTGTTTGAAGTGTGCGTAGATGGACGCAAACGTTTAGTCTATACTGACAGGCGGAGTCCAGTGCGACAGTGCAGAAAATATCAGGTGTAAGTAGGCTGTTTAGGTTTTTATGTTGGTAACGCCACGCAGCGTTCTGTATGAAGATCACTGACTGTGCTGTGTGCAGTCTGTGGCTGGTTGGACTCATTGTTGGAATATTCGCTATTGTAGTGTTGGGCAGTTGCATATGAACAGCGCGTAACGTTGGGCAGTTGGAGGTGAGCCGCCAGCAGGCTAGTTAGAATCTTTTATTTAGCTGGCAGTATTGGCGCTCGCTGTATTGCAGTAGTTCGAGTAACCAAGATTTTTGTGAGGTAAGTGATTCATGAAAAGTATAGGTTATTGTTACTCAAGGCCGTTCTTTTGTAGGGATAATTGAAAGTTAGATTGCGTTGCGCTAAAAAGTATTGTGTGTCAGTTTAGTGATGATCAGAATAAGTAAAGAGAAAACTGTCTGAGTACGTTGAGTTTTGCTCAACTGTTTGAAAATCAAATAACGTAAGAGTTTTTCCAGCACGGTCATTCATAATTATCAAAGGGGACGTTTCACAGATCGTAAAATTTTTGACGTGTTTGTAGGAAGACCGTGAACGACCCACAGAAAAAACAACGAAGACACTAATGTACGTACATATTAAGGTACCACATATAATACTACCTGCATGTATACCAGTCACACCCTGTATATACATATGTAGATGTTGGGGAGATGCAATGACGTAAATGAAATAAAGGTTCAAGTGTGGGTTTAAAATTCAGGGTGAAGGGATATCAATGATAAAGTTCGTTGATGACATTGCTATCATCAGTAAAAGTGAAGAAGAATAACAGGAACTGCTGAATGGAATGAAGAGCCTAATGAGTGCAGAATATGCAGTGAGGGTTAATCGAGGAAAGAAGATAGTAATGAGAAGTAGCTGAAACGAGAAAATCAAGAAACTTAATATCAAAACTGATGATCACGAAGAAGATGAAGTTAAGGAATTCTGCTACTGTGGAAGCAAAATAACCTATAACAGGACATAAAAAGCAGACTAGCACTGTTCAAAAGGGCATTCCCTACCAAGATAAATCTACTAGTATCAAATATAGGCCTTAATTTGAGGATGAAATTACCGAGAATGTACGTTCGGAGTACAGCATTGCATGGAAGTGAAACATGGGCTGTAGATAAACGAAACAGATTATACTCGAAGTATTTGAGATGTGGTGCTACAGAAGACTGTTGTTCGTTAAGTTCACTGATACGGTAAGGAATGAGAAAGTTGTCGGCAGACTCGGCGAGCATAGGAATATATCGAAAACACCGACAAGAAGAAGGGAAAAGAGGACAGGACATATTTAATAACATCAGGGAATAATTTCAATGACTTTGAGTATAAGACCGCTTCAGCTTTTTGTCCTTTATATAGAAGCACGACCGGTTCCGCAGCATTTTAATCTGCATCATCAGGCGCAATAAAATCAGGACATGTTCCGATCGGGAAAAGAGAATGGGATGACCCAGCGTTCATGGTCAGCAATTTTCCGCTAATTAGCGGACGTCAAATATAAAATAGCATAAAATAATATAGAACGTTCCCGTGATACAATGAGTACCAGTATGTGGTGAACTAACGCGTCCCCATACCGAAAACGCGATCACTTTAGGCTGTTTTATATTTGATATCCACTACTTAGCAAAAAATTTCTGAACATGAACGCTGAGTCATCACATTCTCTTTTCCCAATCAGAACATGACATGTTTTTATTGCACTTGGTGATGCAGTATAATGGTGCGAAACCGGTCGTGCTTATAAAAAAAGGATTTACCGCTGAAGCGGTCTTATGTTCAAAATGGTACATCCAGGCTGTGGCTGTTCTGACTATAAAGTCTGCTTCGTAATTTCCATGGCACTAGCGAGAGCTGTAGAGGGTAAAAGCTGCACAAGAAGACAGAGATTGAAATACATCCATCAAATAATAAAGGACTTAGGTTTCAGGTACTAATGTGAGATGAAAAGGTTGGAACAGGAGAGGAAATTCAGGGGAGGGTTGCATAAGACCAGTCAGAAGGGTAAAAAAAAAAAAAAAAAAAAAAAAAAAAAGGAGGCGGCTGCTAATACGGGGCGGGAAATGCGTTAACTTATCCTCCATGGAGGGGTCAATCACGTTCTGAAGTCTAACCTGTCTGCTGTGCTGCTCCTCACTATTATAATAATTTTTGTGTATGTTAGTTTTCCTTATGTAAGGCAAGTGGGCCAGTTTATGTATTTATTGTGGAGACGGATGTGCTTATATGTTTTTAATGCAATTGTGTAGAAATGCCATCTTTACTCCATAATGCTACTTTAGTTATTCAGAGTTCAGTCATGCTATAAGAGGGTATACAGATCTTGTGTAACGGTGTCAATGCCGGCAAAGCCACCTCGGCGGTAGTTTCTGACCACTTTGTGTAGGGGGAAACCCTAAAAGCAGCGGCGAAGAAAGGGCTCCGGGGCGATACTTGCAGCTAATCGTTATAACAGTGGTCTACATGCGACAGATAGGAGAAGAGACGAAAAAGAAAGAAAAAAGAAGGAAAAACAGAAAGCAGTTGAATATAAGACAGACAGTCAGTAACAAGAAGAGCGCTAAGAGCAGGAAACTCAACCCTAGGAAAACACTTTTTGATGATAACCATGAAGACAGGGAATGCATGTACTGGGTAGAAAAATTTTCAAGTTCAAGGCCAGAAGAGCAGTGGATTCAGTGCCTATTGTGCTCCCTCTGGGACCACGATCTCTGTACGGGAGTTGAGGAACACAGTTTGATATTTATTTGTGAAAAGTGTAAATAATTTAATTTAAATCGTGTTTTACAGGAAAATATATTTAATTATTTATTAAAACAGTTTTTATACCTTATATCTGAGATTAAAATGAATTGTTTAAATTACAAAATTTGCTCCTAAGGTAGTTAAACTATTCAATATTGTACTTCAACAGTTGCTGATTATAACCATTCATTTCTATGCATTTCTGTCTAGTACTCCTCAGCTTAAAAAACAGTAATACCTTAGCCTGGCCACTTTTCCCGGCTATGCTCTACATGTGCCCATTAATGTATCGCCACTTCCGACCCGTCGTCAGCAAGTCCTTAATTAAACCCGTGCATGTCACTTGTTGACTAATGCATGTGTGCGGGGGCGCAGGGGAAAGCGTAGCTCTGTGCCATTTTCGCCAAGTGTTCGTATTCTGTTCTATTACAGGCTGTAGACTAGCGAATGCGACAGAGATTATGGAGATCTTAGTGCACACAGGTAATATTACTGAGGCTGTTTCCAAATGTTCTGGAAATTAAGCACAGAAAACGGTGGCAGCATCCTATGTGGAACATATGAAATAATTCATTCTTTTGAACAAAGCAAACAACTAACAGCCACTATAATAATAATTATCGCTGTAGCGACACTGATCTGTAAAACCTATATCTATGACAACAAGCTTCTTTCTATCTTTCGAAATATTTATGGTATATTACGGGTATCAACTTTTTGTAGGGCACTCTTCATATTAGCACTTTCTAAATATGATACAACGGCGTATAACCGGTATGAATCTTCTCGTCGCAACGAATTAACAATGAATACTGCATGTTCGCGCTACATCATCAACTGATTGCATGTCAGATGTGTAGACATCGTTTGGGTTAGGAAAAAAATGCAAGAGAAAAGAAACAGCAGTCGTAATGATATTTACATTTTTGAGCTCTGTCTAAACGGAAACGTGGTTGAGTTTCAGTTTCGATTGCCACTTAACTGAAACTCAGAGCGAAATTCTAGCTTCCAGGAAAGTCCTCGTTGCGCAGAACGTGTTTTGAGTGCGGCCTCATTGTTTAATTCCAGGTAAAAGCATCAGTTTATGTTCCAGGTATTAGTGCAGCGCTTGTACCCATGTGGAAATTACCAGATGACGAAAACTGCTAATTGATCTTTTCTTTTTCTCTTGTTGTCAGCAATGATGTGCCTGAAGGAACTCAGCAATTCTCTAAATTTCACTCATCCGGAATTTCGTTGAGAACAACACTTCTGTGAAACAAACTGATTTCATCGGTGTTGCGCACCAGCAATTTGCGAAACTACGTGTTTCGTCCAGGAGGACGCTACGCTGATTGGTTGGAAGAATGTGCTTTCTTTCTTTCGCTTGCAAGGGTGTGGTGCCGTTTCACTGTTCTGTATACGTTATTTGTTGATTCTCTAGTATCACTGAATGACATTTAATATTTTATACGACAGTCAGGGTATTGTCTTTCTTTCTCGTAGGCTCATACACATTTTTATCATCAACTGCACAGTTACCTAAATTAAATTGTCCCGAAATCACTCACTAAATACCTGCTTTCATATCTGAAGACTGTGTTCAATTTACTGATTGCATTTTCTAATTTGTAACGGCACGTGTCTTGGGAATTCACATTCGTGGACCGACTAAATGAGGCCTTATATGGAATAAACAAAAACCGAAATCTGAATGTCCTACTACCAATTAATTCAGAAACATTCGGCAGAGATAAACACGCGCAGATTGTCCAGAAGCTCTAGATCGTGCACAAGAGTAAATTTATATGGATAAACCTGCAGATGCTTCTTGATAATGTGCTGATATGACAACCTTTCAATTCACATTTGCACAGCCGCCAGGCGTTACCCTTTCGTTTTTTACTTTGTTCCTTGTTAACTTTCATATGAGCAGCATTTTCTGGCGTTTACAATTGTTTCAGTAATTTTTTTAAATCGTTCTTAGCTATTCAGATTAAGTAAATACGAAATGATCATTACACTTTTAACTCAGGATTATTTTGACCACACAGGACGTTCCAGGTGACTAAGGCATATCAGTAGAGAAATTATACTTCATTCTTAGCCTTTCATGGCTTATGCCTCAAAATATTTTTGCATATTCGTAGGACTCATTGGTGAATCAAATGTAGCAGAAGTGACTTTTAATCGGTCAAGAAAGGAAGCACAGAAAAATTTTAGAACTGAACAGAAAGACTTCCGTGCTTCAGGAGAAAAAGACTGAAGAAGAGTGTAAGACTCTACATCCAGACTTATCAGCAAGTCTAACGTTAAGTGGTTTGCAGTAACCCGGTGAGTGCCTTATTATAAAGAGTGAAATTATTGTGACGAAATCCAGTAACTGATTTATCCAAACATATCTTTGGGCATCTCATTTAATAAACTGTGAAACTAATACTGAAAATACTGAAAACGATAATACGTGACCCATTACCGTTGGGTATAAGTATCTGTAAACAGTAAGTAGAAAAGCAACTTGCAAGAAAATAACTGCAAGGGAGCTGTTGTATTACAGATTGTACAACATCCCTCGTGTGGAAAAATAATTGCCTACCACAACAGTGACACTTTTCAATTTGTCTATTTTCACTCTCTTGCATCTTATGGTATCATGGTTTGGAGAAACTATGCGCATTCACAACAGATATTCTTAGGGCATAGAAAAGGTGATCCATTTAAAAACACCAGAGGAAAAAAAGTAATATGAATTCCTTCACACCTTCTTAACCTCTGGGCAGAGAGTTTTTTTGTGTGGAGGTTATGAAAAATGAAAATATCGTCAATATACCTCTGAGTTCAAAGCATTATTTGGAAGTTTTGCTGGCAAAACATTCCTTTTATACCACACGAGAGTTTCCCGCTGTAGCGTAGAGCCTTGACAGTAATTTAGTACACACGTGAAGCACAGATATTGTTTTATGACCAAGTATGATTGGCTGATATAATCCCTGAGAAGAATAGATAAAACTACCTGAAGTCCCATTTTCCCGTACAGCGAAATCAAACTGCACCAGAAAGCGGTGTCTGTGGTTAACTGTGAGGCGTTGTAGACGTTATAACTCGGTCACTTATTGGAATTGCAAGCTACTTGGGTCCAATGATTAGAATTCAGTTGCGCTCCTGTATGAATACTGTCAGATACATCATTTATGTTAGTGCTCTGTAGTTTGGAAAAACGACTTATTCAGACAGGTGACGACACATACCGAAGCAGTTATTGTTAAAGCGGAGTATTTATGTGGATAAGACGCCGTATATTAACCTATTTTGTACATTTAATATAAAAACTGCAAATCAAACGTAAATATTTTTATTTGGTGGTGTGCTTGTTAGGATACCGGAAATACTAACTGCCTTTTTTATGCGCCTTCATATGAGAGCAGGGTTGCTTACTGTTTGCTTCGGGTGTGTTGATACCTCCTGTTTTATAACGTTTTGTAATGTTTGACGCGATATTTTCTTGACCAGAGTTCCTTTTAATCCATTCTCTCATTTATTCATAGTGTTCCATTAAACTCATCATGAAAGAAAGTCTTCTAGAATACGGAACAAGTGAGGACAAAAGCAATAAGCTCTTATTACTACTAATGTTGATCTACTCACCTTAATTACCACGGATATTACTTCTAGACTATTTTGCTAACGGAATAACAGCTACTCTAAGGAAATCCTCGCTCTTTCTCTTATATTGTTCTTGTAATTTGGTATCTACTATTTCATACCAGCGACGTATATAACTGTAATGATTTCAGCAACATATAATGGATAACTGTTTAACACGAACTGCATTCCATTTTTTAAATACCGAAAGTACCCTCCGCCACACACCATTAGGTGGCTTGCGGAGTATGATGTAGATGTAATACATTTGATCTTCATTTTTTCCTCGTAATCACAGAAGTAGCACACTCAATTTTGAAGGACAGTTTAGCTAACTACAGGCGCTATGTAGCGTTTGTTTCGTTATGATAATTTGTTATTGCTTGTCAATACAATTAAAGGTTAGTCTAGTGTATGGAATAACTCATCTGTAACTTTGGTCTGATTTACAGAAGACTGGCTGCAGTGGAAAAGTAAGGTACCATTAAAGACATTGCCTTTTTGAGATGTACCCTTTTGACTGTACGATTTCCATTCTTGTAATTTGTTTGATTTTTTTATTTGTCGTATGCTAACAAGAAGGATGTTTACTATTGTTGGACATGTGTAAAGAGTGATGGCTATGGTGCGTCAGAAAGATGAGTAATAAATATTTAAGCTATATTTCACACTGTAACTTCGCAGAACTTCCGTCTTTGCTGGAGCTAATGATTAAAGATTAATACAAAAAAGTGATTGTTTTACGATCTCTAATGAACGTCTTAGGGAATAAAACAGAATTAAGTCTCACATTACGCTAACAGCTCCAAGGACGTTGCTCATTAATAAACATTTCTTCTTTCAGGCAGCTTGTAGGCAAAGAGCGGACGAACTTACTTACTACAGGAACAAAATGTGTAGAGCATACAATGCTTGCAAACGGATGGTTCCTATTAATATTTTCTCCAACTCGTATTTTGCTGGAATATGGACAGAATATTTACAAAAAGCCAGCGGTTTTAGCTGTCTCAAGGGCAGATGCAGCTCGTGATAATTAGAAATATTTAATATCATCGAAAAGTGAATAGCAAATTCCGAACTAGTTCTTCGCTGAAAAGCGTTTCCTGCTTCTCTTGACCTCCTGTGTTCGCCGAGAGATGTAAAGCATACTCAATTCGAAACGAAATTTTTCACGTTTCACAGTCCCATAATTACATCACCTACGAATTACGGTTGTTTTTACGTAGTTCATACATCAAAGATAAGTTTTTTGTCTAGTCTGTCTGAAAAAGTTTTACCGCGACGTCAAACAGCAAAAACATATGACGAGGTATGGTTTTTACAATACTCGGATCATGGTTTTGTATTTAGAGTGAGTTAACTTCGAGGTAAATAACGCTCATGGAGGCATCATTCACTTCTTTTTTATTTTGTTTGACTATGCATTGTTCTTTTTTGGTGATTTTACTTGATTGCAAGATGTACCGTACTTCTTCCAAAGAAATAAAGAACGAACGTCTCTCGTTTATCTGCGAAAGGAAAACCGTGGTGTTGAGAAGGGGGGACTTTTACTCAACCTCAAGGATGGGTTCTCCTCTTGGATAGGGTGTTATGTAACGTGAGACACGTAGTGTGGAATATATACTAGTATGCTGACAATTCACCAATCTGAAGAGTCTACCTCACACGTCTTCATTTCACGAAATACCTTTAAGTATAAATTTAGAATTCTCCTTTTCTTCCCATCCAGGATCCCCCTAATAATACCGTTTTATCCCTGACAATTCTTTAAAAATTAATAAATAAAAAGGAAACCTAATTAAATGAGAAATTCTGATGTTTTGAGTTCTTTCTTTGCGCTCTTCTGCTTCTGGATTAGTTGCGATGATTTGTAAATTTATTACTGTAGTGTGCTTTATGCCCTTGCCATTGTCCTCGGAACTGCAGTTTTCTCTGTGGAATTTTGGCCTACTTCGAAAGGTAGCTCCAGCCTTTAATTTCGGAAAAACAGCCCTCGATGAAATATAAAATATCGGGACTTTGGCAGGCCAACGAATTTGGGGGATTTTGGGACTGACTTTAACCATATCAAACAATAATTCCTGAATTTAGACAATTTAACGATTTGAATGCTACAGAATTGCACTATTGAAACACTTTCTTATGCAGCAGTCAACTGGAGAACATGAACCAGTCGGAAATAAGTGAATAACAGTGATGTATGCGCTGAAAATATTTTCCTCGATACAGCTCTTACAAATAGACAGGTTAAACCATAAACATTATGAACAGCACGGTGGATAAAACAGCTGTTACTTTCCAGATGTTTCAAACTATTTGAAGAACACTCTGTTTATACTTTTGTGCCTAGCAAGAAAATATTTTAAGATCATTTTTGTAGTAATTTCAGTACATTTACCTTTGCTTGGCGCAAGGCACTCGAGACCGTCACTACACAAGCGCTCATAAGCCTCCTCCACCATCAGATTGATAAGAGGCAAATGTGGGTATCCCGCGTTGTCTCCGTGGTCACTAATGAATTTAGTGACTCAGTCAGCAGGCCACTCTTTATTTATGGATAAAACGTGTGTGCTCTTTGTCTCTACGCAGCCTATATGCGTAACATGATTTCAACAAGTTGTTGTGTCTCACACTTTTTCGAAACTTGTATATGAATCAAGAACCTAGTATCTGAAGAGCTTCTACACAAAAAAAAAAAAGTTTAAAATTTCCTCAAAGCAAAACGGAGGCAGTTGGTGAAGGCCATCAATTTCAAGTTACATTTATCAGTATGTATATAAATTTTTCGTAAGTCTCTAATGAGATATCATGTAGATTCTACAATCTACGTAGAATGTTAAAGATTTAAAATCGTTCTACGGTATTTTGAGGCAAGAATATAAACTCTCTACACAGTAGCAGATTGTATAAACCATGCAAGTCGTCTTCATTGGAGAAGCTCTGCAATTTACCGAATTCTCCCATTAAGAGAACGCATATATTTGCTCTACTTAAAAATGATTCCATTCGGCTTATTTCGGAAGGAGACAGACATAACGTTACTATGAACCTTTACGCGGGCAAAGCATCGTAAGAAAGGAATGCTTTCTAGTCAAAGGTTCCCGACGGAGAAATATTGTTTTACTTTATGTAGTGAATGAGGTGGAAATATTAACAATTCTCAGCGCCTCAATTTGCAACCGTTTTCTCCTAAAAACATCCCTACTTCAGATCGCCCAGCTACCTAATTGCTATGAATGAGACGAACGGCATGTCACAACAGCTGAATTCGAAAACTACAAAAATCCTCCTATTTCCATTTGCTTGCATTCTTTCAATGTTGAAGCTAGCATCTCAATCATTACAACTTAATGTAATTATAAGATTAATTCTCAAACGGGAAATAAATTTGTGCTACCACCCACTTTATGAATATTGTCTAATTTTGATGAACAGAAATTCATTTTTTACGATAAATATACTTATTCTCACAGTCACTGTATAAAGTGTATGCAGAATCTGATTAGACATTTTTAAATATCACTTCACTATGGAAACCAAGTCACCAATTTGTTGAACAAAGGCGACATTTTTCCCCTCAGGCTTCAATATTTATAAAGATATCTTCTTGGTCATGCGGTATACACAAGTACTTTCGGATTGGATGGACGTTTTCGAGTATCTGTATATTCCAGAATCAGTACGGGCGTCAAAGATCATGAGTAACCGTTGTGCTCAGCTGCTACAGCATAGAGGATGAAACCGAGCTCCACTGGCAAAATTTTATCTGTTGTTCGGGAATATCTGAGTCACGATTAAATGCGAGATAGAAGGTACTTTTCATCGCACTTTGTATCAAAGTATGAGTATTGTCGTACAGGGAGTCTTGGTCTCCGTTGGTTCGTTAGAAAGTAATAATGCAACTGACATGTATTCAGTTTCTTATTCCAGTTATCTATGCTCGCGTGAAAATACCTTCACAACAGTGAAGTATACAAATCACTAAAACGTACAGCACAAAACACACAGTAAGTCAACCTTCAGACAGATATAAAAGTACTGTGACGTGGTTCCTTTCGTTAAGGGAACAGCTCAGTATAGCGATCTTGCGATAGTCTTTCATTGCAATTAGTGAACGCTGCCACGAGTTGCACACCAGCTAACTCTTAAAAAATAAACCTGTCCACACCACTTTGTAGCACTTTTAGCTTACAACCAACACTGCTAGAAAAATAAATCCAAGACAGAAGCGAGTAGTACACAATGCAAGCATGAGGGTGGAGAACAAGGTGATCACTACTGTCGAAATAAATCAGATAATGCTTACAGAATTATAAAAGAAAGTAAGGCACTAACAGAGGTAGAGGAGCTTTGCTGTTTGAGCAGCAAAATAACTGTCGGTGACTATAGCATTTCCCCAAAACAGAAATTTGTTAGCACTGAACATAAAGTTAAGTGCTAAGAAGTTTTCTGGAGCTATGGAGTGTGGCCATAAACTGAAGTGAAACGTGTAAGATGAACATTTCAGACAATAAGACAATTTAAACTTTGAAAATGTGGTGCTGCAAAATAATACTGAAGATTAGGTCGGTAGATCGGATATCTAAGAGGGAGGCATTGAATCGAACTGGAGAGAAAAGGAATTTGAGGAAAAACTTGAGTATAACAAGGGGTCTGTCGGTATGGCACGTCACGAGGCATCAAGAAATCGTCAATCTGGTAATGGAAGAAAGTTAAAGAGGTCAAAATTGCAGAGTGAGACCAAAGCTTAAATACAGTACCCAAGTTCAAATGGATGTAGGTTGCAGTAGCTATGCAGAGTCTAAGAGGCTTGCACAGGGCAGACTGGCGTGCAGAGCTGAGTCAATCGTCTTCGGACTAAAGATAACAACAATAAAAACATAAAACAATGTGTACCCGGAAGCATAATTCGTGATTTGTGATATTCATATTAACTCAATAAGTCGAAAAAAGCTATAATTCGAAACTGGTTTTGTATACGACTTTACAACATTACAAAGATGAGGTCTTAACAAATATTACACAGTCGAAAAATGTCGCCTTAATTCAGTTTAAATTTGCCTCAGGTATGAGGGGGCTGTTTCGTCGTACATTAATATGAACAATAGCAGTTCTATCACATGAACGTTATCTGTAGCAGCTCATCGTAGAGTGAGGCAAACATTCCTTTTCAGCAAGTGAAATATATCCGATTCCCGTCATTAAAAAGATATACACACTGCTCTTGTTAATATGAGATGAACATGTTCAAGCAGACAATGCAATGGATTAATGCCTTGATAGGCTCCCCAGGTACCGAGAAAAAGAGATCGCAATCGAGACATTAAAGAAAGTTAAGGCCTGTTGATGACGGAACATAAGTGCCGGAACGTAAACGCGCACACTTCCATCTACATCTACATCTGCATCTACATTTACATATACACGCTGCAAGGCCTGTACATTGCATAGCTACACTTTCCCCTCCGCGTATCCACCAACTCCCATACGTTAACCAACAAGTGACATGCACTGGCTTCAGTCAAAGAATCATCCTAGCGCAGCAAACACTTACAAAAACTTTGTGAATGTTTTGGAGGACGGAGAACTACAGGAAGCTGCGGACTGTGGGTATCCGTGTCAGTCAGCTGACAATGCCCGAGCTATGCACTCTCATTCAATTCACGGGCATAACCCACCATCTCTGTGAACCCTAGCTACAATAAGAACCTTGCGCAGTGCCGTCGACATCGCTAGATTTTAAATTAGGATACGCTGGACCAGCAGTTTTAGAATAAGTAGGTCAAGCAGTTTCAAAGTTGTGTTAAATTAGTACGCTAATCACGCTGTACAGGCTTTCACGGGCGGTGTTTGCATCCTTCGTGATTTTTGTTATATGACAATTAAGCCACGGCACAAGGCATATTTCTGTGTCTACGTTCCGTCTCATAACGCACGGTCTTCGAGTTGCTGAGTTTTTTTTAAAGTTTGAAACTACTATCTGAATCTTTGAAGTTTCTGGTGATGTTTCCGGAATTAGGAGAAGAAAACTTAACCCTGGCTTGGATCAGGGTCTAATGCACATTAAACAAAAATTATCTTGCAGATGCCTTGACTAATGTGGGCGATATGAGTCGTTAGGGGATTGCCTCACCGATTCTGATAACGATATCTGCGAAGAATGGAGGAGAGAAGACGGCAAAAGAAATATTGATTTAGAAGCCCGCAGAAAGAAGAAATGGAAATAGTTCGATCAGAGCATGGAGGTAATGAATGAAGTATGAACACTGAGCAGATGACGGACGACTGTAGCGGCAAGTGGAGAATGTCGAAATGCATCCAACTGTGTAAATAAATAAAACTTTTCCTGAGCGTGAACGGCCTTTTCCGCTGGTTGCGGCACCAAATTATAATATGAAACTGTGATATTAACGCTGCCAACCGAGTGGTGAAGCGTAAAATATTCTGATTCTTCAAGGCAAATACACAGCGAAGGAAGAAAGATTAGTGATTGATATTCTGAAGAGATCATTAGAAACAGAGCACAACCTCGGAACGGAAGAGAATGAGAAGCAGTCCAGCACTCCTTTGAAATGATACAGAAAGACCGCTGAATATTTGACTTATGAAACCAACTCACACTGAAAGACTACCGTCCCTCGGTGAAAACAAAAGAGAATACATTAGAATTCCAGACTTTCTGTGGGAGCCTCGAAACGTATATAGAGGGAACAGCACACCTCTAAGTACTATAGATTATTTTCTACGTCTGTTTTCGTTTCTTAGTCAGTAATTTGATTATATTATTTTCTTAGTATATGTGATTCCACTCTGCTAATAAACAGAAAGCTCTTTGCTTGTCTGTTATACAGGTTTCGCTTATTTTGTTTATAAGCGATAGCGGAAGCATGTAGTAGATATTTTCTTTCTGAACACACATATTCAAAAATTTGATAATGGACTTTTAAACAGGCTTCAATGTTGCAGTTTTTAGTTGAGGTTTCCTGTTGCCATGTTAAATACAAATTTTTGGTTTTTATGTTACTCGAAATTTGAATATTTCTTGTTTCCAATTACGTTTTTCTGAAAGGAGTGCACAGCGGCAGTCGACAAAGCTTAGGGCAGAAAATACCTGCTTACAACGCAAATGTTAATAGGACGAACTGGACAGTACATGACAACAAAATAAAGTTTCACCGCGGAACATATGCGAAGAGGGGACTGTCTAAAACCTTAGTGGAACCAATATACTTGACAACGTCGGTTGATATGTGCACTGAAATTTTGTGTTTAATCTAACATAGGAAGATACCACCAAAAATGTGACACTGAAAACTTTTGAAAGTAATGTCTAGCTCAAATTTAGCTCTTTTAAGAAATCCCACGATGATGTTTCTTAAATAAAAGTAACGAAACGCGTAAAGAATACACTCAAAGAGCCTTATGTTTAGCTAGAGAGATGGAACCGGATACTAAAAAGATATTCATAATGCTATAGATTCCTGGTTGCAGGCATGAAAGTTCTTTTTATTAAAGAGTCCTTTGAATCATTGTTGCACTGTCTTTGGAGGGTTTAGGATGTAGACACCGGAGATAAACCTCAAGTCCTAAGAAGTCGTGCGAAGGGAAAAGATGCCGGAATGATAGACCACAGCAATACCATGCACAATGCAGCAACCATGGGGAGTTGTCTGGACCTTACAAACTTGAAGCCGACGTCTTCCATGTTAGTAGAGCCAAGCATTAGATTCTGGTGGAAATGTTTTGATAAAAAATAAAAAAAAGTGCCAAGTTGTATCATTTACAGGTTACCAGCCGTTCTGATTATAGTCTAAAGCACGGGTTCCCAGACGGTGGTACGTGTATCACCGGTGGTACGCAAGGACATTCAGGTAGTGGGCGTATAAGTAAATATTTTAAATGTCATTGCTCTCTCATTCACTGAATTTGTATCAGGACCGCTTTCATTTAATTACAAGTTATTTGCTACAAATAAGTACCACATGTGAACATGAAAAACTCTGTGGAAAAGTGCTTCCATGAAACCTTATTACTTGTGTGTGTCACATTATCCTACCATGCATAGGCACCACGCAAAAATCGTGTGAGTGTTGCCATTACTGAGGAAGATGGCGAAAATTATTCCCCCCGTACCGTTCCCAACCTCTGCGGTAGTCGTCGCTGAACCTTTCGCAAACCCCTCTCGTCCCTCCCCCCACCCCCTCCTCCACCACAGGGTTCATTAAAAAGTGATCAAGCTATAGTGGTATGCTTAATTTTCTAAAGATGTCAAGTGGCACGCAGCGAAAAATGGTCTGGGAACCGTGGTCCAAGGTGTAAATGAATCACATTCCATTTGCAAGTGGACTCGTTCAAGCAATGTTTTGTTTTACATACAAGAACTTTAGTTGAGGTGGTTACTTTTACTATAGTGCTTTTATATCTGTAACTTGACTTTATATTCCCTATCAGTACAACTCGAAGAGCACTCCGGTTGAACAGTGTGAGCTGAACGGTGTGAGAAGGAAATATTGCAAATCATCCAGACACAGCAAAATATGTTCTCAGTATTTTCGGGAAGAGGACACAGGCGGAACATCAGTTTTGAGTTTTGTTATTCCGTATTGAGGAAAAGGGTGAATTGCGGAAGCAATCTTCTCGCATGACACACACCGATGAGACAAAACATTATGACCACAGCCTATCTGGTGGTGTTTCGGGCACGTGATGCAGTAAGGAAAGAATGTAAGCAGAAGAGAGACGAATGAAAACTCATTATAGCGAAGATGCGGGCCGCAAATGTGGAAATCAACTGATATAATCAGTTTTGGGAAAGGGCACTCTGTTGTGGCACTGCAGCCGAAAAGGACAATCTCTGAAACGGTGAAGCTGGTAGGCTGTTTGCGTACTACTGTCTTGAGTACCTATAGAAAGTGGCTGAAGGATGGTGGCCACAGGCCGTATGGTGTTGGACGACCGTGTCTCATCACAAAACGTCGAGGTCGAAGGAACCGCCCACTTTGTAATCAAGAATAGGCAGCGATCTGTGGCACATCTGACGACGCAGCACAACGCTATTGCAGGAACAAGTGTTTCAGTAAACACCGTTCAAAGGACATGGGGCTCCACATCACACGACACCTATGTGTTTCTGTGTTGACCCAACGACACTGTCAGTTACGATTGCAGTGGACACAGCATCACTGAGTTTTCAACGTGGAGCAATAGAAATATGGCGCCTGTCTAATGAATCGCATTTCTTGTTACACGCCGTCATCCAGGCGAATAGCTACTTGCAATGTGCCCCCCACCACAGATGTAGGCCGGTGATAGCAGAGGTACATTGTGTTGGGGTTCCATGGGACCTACGGTAGTACTCGAAGATACCGTGACGGTAGTGAAGTACGTTTGAACATTATTGCCGACCACCTCCACCATGGTTGAAGTCTTCTCGACGATGCCATCTTTCAGCAGGATAAATCTCGGAGACACAAGGCCAGAATCGTGGTGCAGTGGTTTAAAGAGCATGGTAATGAACTCACATTGATGTCCTGGCTAGCAAATGAGCTTTGGAATACGTATCAGGAGCCAGCTGCGTGCCCACAAACCACCGTTCCGTAATTTGTGGGAATTTAGTGACCTGCAAGTAGACATGTGGTGTCACATACTTCTATAAATCTATTGAGGACTTGTAGAATCCAGGCGAAGCAGAATCGCTGCTGTACTGCTCTTGAAAAGTGGACCAACACGTTACTAAACAGTTGGTCATAACGTTTACGCTCGTCGGTTTACTTCGCTTCTTGGTTGTTCGAAAAATATAACAGGAAGAAAGTTACACTAACGAGGCCAAATGCGTCGTATTGCTGGACCAAATGCGCCCTTAACCCCAGCAGTACCAAGGGGTGGGGTACTTTATGCTCACCAGTTGAAAATGTTGTAATCTAATCATGTACTTAATATTTTAAATTTTAAAACAAATATTTATTGTTTTTTATGGTGTGTAATGCCAGATTTCGCAATTTTTTTGAGTTTTGCAGTTAAATGTAACCCAAAAGTTTAAAAAAATGTTCAAATGTGTGTGAAATCTTATGGGACTTAACTGCTAAGGTCATCAGTCCCTAAGCTTACACACTACTTAACCTAAATTATCCTAAGGACAAACACACACACCTATGCCCGAGGGAGGACTCGAACCTCCGCCGGGATCAGCCACACAGTCCATGACTGCAGCGCCTGAGACCGCTCGGCTCATCGCGCGCGGCAAAAATTTAAGACTTAGAGGTAAACGTGACTTTTCGCAACAAATATTATATTCTTATCTTCAAGCTGAGGTCGCTTCTCACACGTCGTATGTCTTTAAAAAGTGTATCGAGAATATAAATTAACGATAATTTACGAAATCTGTATTTTTTAATTTTTTTGTGGTGATGGTAAAGTTCCCGTCCTGTCTATGTACACATTACGGAAAGTGCGTAGGTACTGCTAAGGTTGCGCTAAAAGTTATAATTCAGCCCCTGCATCCTTCTTATACAACAGTACCTATTTGAAAAGGGAGTTGTCAATAAAAGTTAACAACAGTTAATGAATTTTTTCTTTTTAATTTTTTTTCGGGATGAGCATTAAATACCCCCCAACCCCCAACCCACCCCCGCTCTTGGCAGTACGTGTTACAGAAAATACGTTGGTACTGCTTGGGTTAACACCAAAAAAGTCAGAAAATGCCTTCCTAACACTGTGTTATTCACGAAAGACCTGTAATATTTACTATTTGAAATAGCTGTTGCGTGGACACGACAGAAATTAAAAACAAGGAACAATTGTAAACAGTAGTCTGCTAACGTTTCGAGGATACTGACACAGCGGCACTGGCTACAAAGCAGTGTGCAGCCTATGTCTTTAGTGCCAGCGCCCTCATGCACGGCTACACTAAGTTACTCGAGTCTGAGAAAATTATTTTCTTTGTGTTCTGCACGGTAGTACAGTGATGAATTCTCAAGTTACATTCTCTCGCTTGTGGACAGGATAGCAAAACACATTGTGACAACCCTTTGTTTTCCCTAGGTCGCTAGCGTCAGACTGCCAGGCAGAAGAAACGGTAGAATGTCGCTGGCTGGAAGTTCTCGATTGATGCTCCGTAGCAGGCCAGATCTGTAGCCAGAGCGAGTGCATAAGCCGCACGGATGGCAGTAGGTGGACCGTTGAAAATTCCAGGCCTGCAGCAAACAGCTGTTGTCGCTTTCTTGCAGCGGCCGGCGCGGCGGCTGCAGTTCGGCGCAGCGTGCAGGCGGTGCGTCGCAGCCCGGCCGCCATTGGCGGAGGGACGGGCACAAAAACGCGCCGGAGCTGGTGGGAACGGAACCCGGGACCGCCGCCAACAAAGACGGCGCGGCGGCAGTGAGCGTGGGGGGCGCAGCTTCGCCTCTCTTCTCTTCGCTTCTCTTCCCCCCGCGCGGCTTGCGAGTTACGGCCAGGCGGAAGGAAGGCGGCGGCGCTCGCCAGGCCGTAACGTATTAGAGACGCTTTAAATTGTAAATAACGCCCAGCGGACGAGCAAAATGTCGTAAACGAGTTTCGCCGGGCGGTCAGCGAAGCGCGTGCCCGAGCTGGTGCTGGCGACACTCTAAGGATGGTCGGAGACCGAAGTTCAGTATTTTGACGGCAGGGTCATAAGGGCTTGACAGTGCACGCGGGCGGAAGGCAGTCGGCCATAACCATATTCCTTCAACGATTCCGGCATTCGCAACACTTTTAGGGAAATAGGTTGACCGGACGAAGATCTGAAGCCCGCTGTTTCGTCTTCCAAATACAAATCTGGCACCTAATAAGCGCACTGCCTTGTACGCTCGTCCTGTTGGCTCCTTGAGTTTACAAAATTTTCTTGCCGCTTCTCATAGAAGACAATCGTGAACGTTGTGGAAATCACAGGGCAGAATAAAGTTCTTTATTTCCATCTATGATCGCAAACTTATTAGGTGCTTAGACTACCGGTTTCGGTCAGCAATAACCATCTTCAGATCGCAGCAAAACATGTCAATAGCCTAAAACAATGAAATAGGACATAATGAAAAGAATTACTGACGCCGCGCGGGATTAGCCGAGCGGTGTATGGCGCTGCAGTCATTGACTGTGAGGCTGGTCTCGGCGGAGGTTCGAGTCCTCCCTCGGGCAGGGGTGTGTGTGTTTGTCCTTAGTATAATTTAGGTTAAGTAGTGTGTAAGGTTAGGGACTGATAACCTTAGCAGTTAAGTCCCATAAGATTTCACACACATTTGAACCTTTTTTTTTTTTTTTTTTTTTTTTTTTTTTTTTTTTGCGTTACAGACATACGTGTGAAAATTATGCGCTTTAAATCTGATGATACATACCTGTTTTAAAAATGGCTCTTAGCACTATGGGACTTAACATCTATGGTCATCAGTCCCCTAGAACGACTTAGACCTAACTAACCTAAGGACATCACACAACACCCAGTCATCACGAGGCAGAGAAAATACCTAACCCCGCCGGGAATCGAACCCGGGAACCCGGGCGCGTGAAGCGAGAACGCTACCGCACGACCACGAGCTGCGGACATACCTGTTTTAAAAACATGTTCTAATACAATGGTGACAGTGGCATCGTCAAAAGGTAAACACAAAATCAGGCTTGCATCGTCGCAGTTACATAAAATATGGTATATACCAGACTCGACTTGTTAAAAGCGCTGGTGTTCGTAACAAACTGCTGTATAGTAGCCACAAAATGTATGTGTTGTAAGCTCGTTAGATGTCACTATTGTAGGCGTACACACATTCGTCAGGCACATGCGGTAAAGTCTGTAGTGGGCTTACCAGGTGTGTAAGACATTACAGTGAAAAAATGCAATAAAGTAAAAACACGACCAGACAAGTACTGTTAAAAAGAAAATAGTTAAGTGACAATAATTCTAATGCGTTCTTGTGGCGAATTTTAGATAAAAATACACTCCTGGAAATTGAAATAAGAACACCGTGAATTCATTGTCCCAGGAAGGGGAAACTTTATTGACACATTCCTAGGGTCAGCTACATCACATGATCACACTGACAGAACCACAGGCACATAGACACAGGCAACAGAGCATGCACAATGTCGGCACTAGTACAGTGTATATCCACCTTTCGCAGCAATGCAGGCTGCTATTCTCCCATGGAGACGATCGTAGAGACGCTGGATGTAGTCCTGTGGAACGGCTTGCCATCCCATTTCCACCTGGCGCCTCAGTTGGACCAGCGTTCGTGCTGGACGTGCAGACCGCGTGAGACGACGCTTCATCCAGTCCCAAACATGCTCAATGGGGGACAGATCCGGAGATCTTGCTGGCCAGGGTAGTTGACTTACACCTTCTAGAGCACGTTGGGTGGCACGGGATACATGCAGACGTGCATTGTCCTGTTGGAACAGCAAGTTCCCTTGCCGGTCTAGGAATGGTAGAACGATGGGTTCAAATGGTTCAAATGGCTCTGAGCACTATGGGACTCAACTGCTGAGGTCATTAGTCCCCTAGAACTTAGAACTAGTTAAACCTAACTAACCTAAGGACATCACAAACATCCATGCCCGAGGCAGGATTCGAACCTGCGACCGTAGCGGTCTTGCGGTTCCAGACTGCAGCGCCTTTAACCGCACGGTCACTTCGGCCGGCTGAACGATGGGTTCGATGACGGTTTGGATGTACCGTGCACTATTCAGTGTCCCCTCGACGATCACCAGTGGTGTACGGCCAGTGTAGGAGATCGCTCCCCACACCATGATGCCGGGTGTTGGCCCTGTGTGCCTCGGTCGTATGCAGTCCTGATTGTGGCGCTCACCTGCACGGCGCCAAACACGCATACGACCATCATTGGCCCCAAGGCAGAAGCGACTCTCATCGCTGAAGACGACACGTCTCCATTCGTCCCTCCATTCACGCCTGTCGCGACACCACTGGAGGCGGGCTGCACGATGTTGGGGCGTGAGCGGAAGACGGCCTAACGGTGTGCGGGACCGTAGCCCAGCTTCATGGAGACGGTTGCGAATGGTCCTCGCCGATACCCCAGGAGCAACAGTGTCCCTAATTTGCTGGGAAGTGGCGGTGCGGTCCCCTACGGCACTGCGTAGGATCCTACGGTCTTGGCGTGCATCCGTGCGTCGCTGCGGTCCGGTCCCAGGTCGACGAGCACGTGCACCTTCCGCCGACCACTGGCGACAACATCGATGTACTGTGGAGACCTCACGCCCCACGTGTTGAGCAATTCGGCGGTACGTCCACCCGGCCTCCCGCATGCCCACTATACGCCCTCGCTCAAAGTCCGTCAACTGCACATACGGTTCACGTCCACGCTGTCGCGGCATGCTACCAGTGTTAAAAGACTGCGATGGAGCTCCGTATGCCACGGCAAACTGGCTGACACTGACGGCGGCGGTGTACAAATGCTGCGCAGCTAGCGCCATTCGACGGCCAACACCGCGGTTCCTGGTGTGTTCGCTGTGCCGTGTGTGTGATCATTGCTTGTACAGCCCTCTCGCAGTGTCCGGAGCAAGTATGGTGGGTCTGACACACCGGTGTCAATGTGTTCTTTTTTCCATTTCCAGGAGTGTATAACGACGTACACAGAAACAAGCTTAATGAGTTCACAGAATAATATAAAAATATAAAATAGGTAGGGAAGGATGAGATATGAATGAAAACAGATTTTAGTAAGTAATCAGTGCTCCCTGTTGGTGTGACCATCTGAATGCAACATAGGTGAGAAGTAGTCAGAGGACACACCGTTACAAGAAAAGAATGATAAAATCTTGTACCTGTCAATTAACAAAATTATCTAGTTGATGAAATACATAATAAAAAACAGATCTCTTACAGGTTTCACGGATTGTATTCGTCTTGTTATTCCGTATCGTACAATTATATGACTGAAGAATATGTGTACGCCTACAGTAGTGTCATATAACGAGCTTAGGACACAAACATTTTCTGGATACTGTATAGCAGTTATTATGGACATTAGCGCTGTTAACAAGATATCTCTAGTATATGCCATATTTTATACACAGGGTCACAATTATTGAACTATATGAAATAAAATCGTCATAAGTTCTGAACGGTTTGCGTTAGGACGTTCCAACTGCACGGTTGGCCGCGGGGCATGACGGGAATTAGTGTGCGCTTGCACACACGTTTTGTTGTTGTCGATCATTTTCATTTGGATGGGTTCGTCAGTAACCAAAATTGGCGCATTTCGGAGGATGAGAATTCGCATTTCGCGATCGAGAAGTCTCTTCACCCTCAACGACTGAACGTGTGGTGTGCACAGTCCAGTCACGGAATAATCGGTACGATATTCCGTGATGGCTCGGTGACTACCGAACGGTACGTGAAGGTTTCGGAAGATGATTTCATCCCCATTATCCAAAGCCGCCCTGATTACGATAAGATGTGGTTCCTGCAAGACGGAGATCGACGCCATCGGAGCAGGAGCACTCTGGGGACCGCATTCTGGCTCTGGGGTACCCAGAGGCCACTGGAATGGGCCTCAATTGGCCGCCATATTATCCGGACCTGAACGCAAGCGAGTCCTTTTTGTAGGGCTACATTAAAGACAAAGAGTACAGCAATAACCCCAAAACCATTGCTGAGCTCAAAACACCCATGCAGGAGGTTATCGACAGCATCCATGTTCCGACACTTCAGGGGATCATGCAGAATTTCGCTATTTATCTGCGCCACATCATCGCCAATGATGGCCGTCATATCGAACATGTCATAACCTAAATACGAATATCTGTGGTGACGTTTACATGTTGAATAAAGTGTGTGCACGCTGTAGTTTCTAGCTAACTTACGTTCTTTTTTTTCATATAGTTCAATAATTGTCACCTGTCTGTGCGACGATGCTAAGCTGATTTTGAATTTATCTTTTGACGATGCCGCTTTGTCTCCATTAAATTAGGACATGTTTTTTAAAAAAGATACGCCTCGTAACATTTAAAGTGCGTAATTCTCACACGTAAGTCAGTAATTATGGCCTAGTTTATTGTTTTAGACTGTAAACAATCGACTAGTTGTTGTGTTTCCCCGTGTTTTGCTGCGGATCTGAAAATGGTCATTGCTGACCGAAACCGGTAGTCTGAGCACCAACAAGTTTGCGTTCATAGACAGAAACAAGGAAATTCATTGAACACTTACTGGACTTCTGTTCAACTCGCCACCATGTCCCAGATTGTGAATATACAGAGCGTTTCACAATTCCCTTTACATATTTCTATGGTTTGCAGGGGGAACTTTGTAGATAAAGTTCTGATAAAGAACCCATATCTGAAAATGTACCGCCTGGAAGTACAATTTGAAAGCGAATCACTTTCAAATCTCCCATTTCGCGGAACGCGAACGGCGGTGACAAAGGGTTACAGTTTTTGTGCTCTACGGGAGCCCGTGGCAAGGGTAACGTTTCGAGCATTCGTCGCTGGGTTCTGTCTTACGTGACGAAGAGCGTCCTCTTCAAAGTCTAGAATGTGGAGCGTCCATGGAGCACCAGTCGCCCCTCCTAGCTGCGGACGTATCAGCTTCTCTGCGCCGTTGTTTTAATCACACGAATTACAACACGGACGGACGACAGTGCCCTCTTCTCAGTTTGTGTACGGATTTGAAACTAATGCGATTGTCAAACTTGTTTTATATCCTAACGGTACGTTTCCGGACATGAGATCCTGATTGAAACTTTATCTACTAAGCCCTTTCCACAATCCCTTGAAGCCTATAATAAGAATTTGGAACAACAAACAAATAACCATATTCCGACATAAGCTGCCCATCAGAGAGCAGTTTTATTTATTAATTAATTGAGCAGTATCGGGCACACGTGCCCATCACTCACGCCTGCGTACAGAAGACAAAATATTTGTATTCCTAAAGTAAATTATGGCAACTACACCTATCATTTCATGGAATGTAGGAGGAGAGACAACGGTGGTAGTTTCTACGTTCAGTTATCTCGGTTCCCAGATTTCTGCTGGTGGTGACTGCAGCCACGAAATCAGGAGACGTTTGCAGCTTGGTAGAAATGCAATGTCGAACCTTGACGAAGTACTAAGGAGTAGAGATACAACTTTAGCAACAAAGATCAATACTGTTAGGGATATGGTCTTACCATTTGTGATTTATGGATGTGAGACCATTAGAAAGGCGGAAAGGCGAAGAATAGGCTCCTTTAAATTGTGGTGCTGGAGGAAACTTCTTAGAGTTACATGGACTGCAGAAGTAACGAATAGGTCAGTATCAGAGCAACTTAAACCAGAGTGCTCCCTGGAAGGTTTGACACTAAACCAAAAGTTGACCACCTTTGGAAACATCATAGGAAGACTTGTTTCGCTGGAAAAAAATACTAAAGCTGGTGAAGATCGAAGGCACTAGAAGAAGAGGACGTCAGAGGGTGAGATGAATCGATGGCATCACAGAAGTAATGTGCTCCAACTTGGAAAGACTACGGGAGAAAGTGCAGGACAGAATGCTTTGGTTCATGGGGTCACGGAGAGTCGGGACCGACTAAACGAATAGAGAGAGAGAGAGAGAGAGAGAGAGAGAGAGAGAGAGAGAGAGAGAGAGTCTTGTATTACTACTATCAAAATAGCTTAACAAGGGAATGCATTTCAGCACTAAACATTTATGAGAACACGGGTGGAATTTTCAGTCCCACTTACCAGACGGAACATTTTCACATTATTCTGAGAGAATGGACAGCCTTAGAAACCCAAAAGTTCACAGAAAATATTCTGAGACATCTTTGGTGTAGAAATATATTTCCGTTAACACAACAAATACGATTTACTAATGAACTGTATAATATTTGATATAAACAACCCAGTCATTATATTTAGATGTAGAGCACATCATCATTGACGATTACATAATATTCCAAATTATTATTCTTGATAAAACTATTGCATAATTAGGTGAGTGTTAGGTGCAAACGTCTTTGGCAAGTGCAAAGAAACCAGTACATGAGGCAAGTTAAATTATGTGAAAAAACCGCAGACACATTTAGACAAAGCAGTATGTACTAAAGATACATACACTACTGGCCATTAAAATTGCTACACCAAGAAGAAATGTAGATGATAAACGCGTATTCATTGGATAAATGTATTATACTAGAACTGACATGTGATTACATTTTCACGCAATTTGGGTGCATAGATCATGAGAAATCAGTACCCGGAACAACCACCTCTGGCCGTAACAACGGCCTTGATACGCCTGGGTATTGACTCAAACAGAGCTTGGATGGCGTGTACAGGTACAGCTGCCCACGCAGCTTCGACACAATACCGCAGTTCATCAAGAGTAGTGACTGCCGTATTGTGACGAGCCAGTTGCTCGGCTACCATTGACCAGACGTTTTTAATTGGTGAGGGATCTGGAAAATATACTGGTCAGGGCAGCAGTCGAACATTTTCTGTATCCAGAGAGGCCAGTACAGGACCTGCAACATGCAGTCGTGCATTATCCTGCTGAAATGTAGGGTTTCGCAGCGATCGAATGAAGGGTAGAGCCACGGATCGTAACACATCTGAAATGTAACGTCCACTGTTCAAAGTGCCGTCAATGCAAACAAGAGGTGACCGAGACGTGTAATCAATGGCACCCCATACCATCACGCCAGATGATACGCCAGTATGGCGATGACGAATACACGCTTCCAATGTGCGTTCACAGCGATGTCGCCAAACACGGATGCGACCATCACGATGCTGTTAACAGAACCTGGATTCATCCGAAAAAATGACGTTTTGCGATTCGTGCACCGAGGTTCGTCGTTGAGTACACCATCGCAGGCGCTTCTGTCTGTGATGCAGCGTCAAGGGTAACCCCAGCCACGGTCTTCGAGCTGATAGTCCATGCTGCTGCAAACGTCGTCGAACTGTTCGTGCAGATGGTTGTTGTCTTGCAAACGTCCCCATCTGTTGACTCAGGGATCGAGACGTGGCTGCACGATCCGTTACAGCCATGCGGATAAGATGCCTGTCATCTCGACTGCAAGTGATACGAGTCCATTGATATCCAGGACGGCGTTCCGTATTACCCTTCTGAACCCACCGATTCCATATTCTGCTAACAGTCATTGGATATCGACCAACGCGAGCAGCAATGTCGTGATACGATAAACCGCAATCGCGATAGGCCACAATCCGTCTTTGATAAAAGTCGGAAACGTGATGGTACGCATTTCTCCTCCTTACACGTGGCATCGCAACAACGTTTCACCAGGCAACGGCGGTCAACTGCTGTTCGTGTATGAGAAATCGGTTGGAAACTTTCCTCATGTCAGCACGTTGTACGTGTCGCCACCGGCGCCAACCTTGTGTGAATGCTCTGAAAAGCTAATCATTTGCATATCACAGCATCTTCTTCCTGACGGTTAAATTTCGCTTCTGTAGCACATCATCTTCGTGGTGTAGCAATTTTAATGGCCAGTAGTATATACACTGCTGGAAATTGAAATAAGAACACCGTGAATTCATTGTCCCAGGAAGGGGAAACTTTATTGACACATTCCTGGGGTCAGATACATCACATGATGACACTGACAGAACCACAGGCACATAGACACAGGCAACAGAGCATGCACAATGTCGGCACTAGTACAGTGTATATCCACCTTTCGCAGCAATGCAGGCTGCTATTCTCCCATGGAGACGATCGTAGAGATGCTGGATGTAGTCCTGTGGAACGGCTTGCCATGCCATTTCCACATGGCGCCTCAGTTGGACCAGCGTTCGTGCTGGACGTGCAGACCGCGTGAGACGACGCTTCATCCAGTCCCAAACATGCTCAATGGGGGACAGATCCGGAGATCTTGCTGGCCAGGGTATTTGACTTACACCTTCTAGAGCACGTTGGGTGGCACGGGATACATGCGGACGTGCATTGTCCTGTTGGAACAGCAAGTTCCCTTGCCGGTCTAGGAATGGTAGAACGATGGGTTCGTTGACGGTTTGGATGTACCGTGCACTATTCAGTGTCCCCTCGACGATCACCAGTGGTGTACGGCCAGTGTAGGAGATCGCTCCCCACACCATGATGCCGGGTGTTGGCCCTGTGTGCCTCGGTCGTATGCAGTCCTGATTGTGGCGCTCACCTGCACGGCGCCAAACACGCATACGACCATCATTGGCACCAAGGCAGAAGCAACTCTCATCGCTGAAGACGACACGTCTCCATTCGTCCCTCCATTCACGCCTCTCGCGACACCACTGGAGGCGGGCTGCACGATGTTGGGGCGTGAGCGGAAGACGGCCTAACGGTGTGCGGGACCGTAGCCCAGCTTCATGGAGACGGTTGCGAATGGTCCTCGCCGATACCCCAGGAGCAACAGTGTCCCTAATTTGTTGGGAAGTGGCGGTGCGGTCCCCTACGGCACTGCGTAGGATCCTACGGTCTTGGCGTGCATCCGTGCGTCGCTGCGGTCCGGTCCCAGGTCGACGGGCACGTGCACCTTCCGCCGACCACTGGCGATGTACTGTGGAGACCTCACGCCCCACGTGTTGAGCAATTCGGCGGTACGTCCACCCGGCCTCCCGCATGCCCACTATACGCCCTCGCTCGAAGTCCGTCAACTGCACATACGGTTCACGTCCACGCTGTCGCGGCATGCTACCAGTGTTAAAGACTGCGATGGAGCTCCGTATGCCACGGCAAACTGGCTGACACTGACGGCGGCGGTGCACAAATGCTGCGCAGCTAGCGCCATTCGACGGCCAACACCGCGGTTCCTGGTGTGTCCGCTGTGCCGTGCGTGTGATCATTGCTTGTACAGCCCTCTCGCAGTGTCCGGAGCAAGTATGGTGGGTCTGACACACCGGTGTCAATGTGTTCTTTTTTCCATTTCCAGGAGTGTATTTTGAAAGATATTTTGCCTTCTGTAATGCTGGACGCACCCCCATATGGCGAGAGGTGAGAACACATAATGCACCCGACAACACTGTCGAACGTGATCACTTTGTTGGTTCAGGTGTTATGCTAAGGGAGGGTATAGTGTTGCATGAGTGAACTGATCTCCAGATGTTTGAACATGATACACTCACTGGTCAACATTACTGTGACACTGTATTCCTTCCCCACGTGCGTCTCTTCAGGGCCGCATTCGGCCCTGACTTCATTTTCATGGGTGGCAATGCTCCACCGCATGGAACGGCGCAAATGGAGGAGCTCTAGGAACGAGAGGATATTCGACGAATAGGCAGGCCTGTCCGGTCCAACGACTTAAATCCTGTGGAGTATGTCTGGGACGCATCGGGGGGATGTGTTGCACCAGGTTCACATGCACCAACGGCCATCTGGCAGTTGTCAACAACACTGGCGTAGGAATGGAACGCCCTACCAGCAAGAACGCCTTACCAACCTTGGGTCCAGCATGGAAGCACGTCGAAGAGCACGCTCTGCCGTTTGTAGTGATCACACACACTATCAAGAACCATGTCTCACTGCTTGTGATGTCCAGGGGACGATCAGGAGTCGCGGTAACTTCCTTGTAACTACGAGGGGCGTTTGAAAAGTCCGTGCAGAAATAAATACTGCCGGCCGGTGTGGCCAAGCGGTTCTAGGCGCTTCAGTCTGGAACTGCGCGACCGCTACGGCCGCAGGTTCGAATCCTGCCTCGGGCATGGATGTGTGTGATGTCCTTAGGTTAGTTAGGTTTAAGTAGTTCTAAGTTCTAGGGGAGTGATGACCTCAGATGTTAAGTCCCATAGTGGTCAGAGCCATTTGAACCAAATAAATACTACTTGCGTGTTTGGGGTAGACGTTTTTTTTATTTTTCGACATAGTCTCCTTTTCGACTTATACGCTTCGTCCAACGCTGTTCTAATTTGTTGATCCTTTCCGAATAATAGGAATTGTCCAAGTCTGCAAAATAGCTATTAGTTACTGCAATCATCTCCTCGTTTGAATAAAATCTTTGTACCGCCAGCCATTTCTTCAAATTGGGGAACAAATAGTAGTCCAAGGGAGCCAAGTCTGGTGAATGTTGGGGATGTGAAACGAGTTGGAATCCTATTTCCATTAATTTTGTGACCACAACTGCTGAGGTGTGTGCTGGTGCATTGTCGTGATGGAAAAGGTCCTTTTTGCGGTCTAATCGCCGGCGTTTTTCTTGCAGTTCGGTTTTCAAACGGTCCAATAACGATGAATAATATACACCTGTAATATTTTTACCATTTTCCAGTTAGTCGATGAGGATTACCCCTTGTGAATCCTAAAAGACAGGCGCCACAAACTTTCCGGTCGAAGGAATGGTCTTGACCTTTTTTTGGTGCAGATTCTCCCTTGGTAACCCATTGTTTGGACTATTCTTTGGTCTCAGGAGTATAGTAATGTATCCATGTTTCATCCACAGTGTCGAAACGACGCTTAAAGTCCTGCAGATTCTTCCTGAACAGTTGCAAACCATCCTTGCAACACTTCACACGATTCCGTTTCTGATCAAGCTTGAGCAATCGCAGAACCCGTCTTGCTGATAGCATTCTCATGTCCAAACGTTTCTGCAAAATATTAAGTACCCGTTCATTCGAGATGCCCACAGCACTAGCAATCTCACGCACCTTAACTCTTCTGTCATCCATCACCATATCATGGATTTTATCAATGATTTCTAGAGTCGTAACCTCCACAAGGCGTCCAGAGCGTTCAGCATCACTAGTGCCCATGTGGCCACTCCGAAAATTTTGAAACCACATATAAACCGTTCTAATCGAAGGTGCAGAGTCACCGTAATGTTTATCAAGCTTCTCCTTAGCCTCCTGAGGCGTTTTGTATTTCGTAAAGTAATGTTTAATAACCACACGAAATTCTTTTTCGTCCATTTTTTGACAGTCACTCGACTTCCTTGATTCAATCGAATGCCAAACACAAAGAAATAGACCAATATGGCTCAATCTTGGTGTGCGTTCTTTCCAAAGATGCTACTAACTAAACATGACGTAGATACGCGCCGGTGGTGCCGTCTCTCGGACTCTGCACGGACTTTTTCAAACGACCCTCGTATTATCTTCGCATAACAGTATCATTTCTGTTCGTCTCACTGCGTATTTCTTTCAGTTACCTTCTGTACTACATTGTGGCCGTTTTTTCCATGTATGGTCCGAATTTCATTCGGCTACGTTACTTGGTAGTGACACATTATGAGAAAGTTTCTTTTGGTCTAAGGTTTTGCACGGCAATGTATATTTGCAGACTGCAGATAACAACACGTACAAGAAGTTCAGCAAATCATTTCAACTTTCGTTTGAGTATCCAGCATTCAGTCTGCAGTCTTCTCTACAGCCACACTTTCTTCCTCGATCATCTTTCATCTAGGCTCTTGCGAATTCCCCTCATTTAATTGAGATGTGATGTGTAAGAGAAATTTCTTATGGTATGGCTGTCCATTTGGCTCCTACTAGAAGGTAAATTCTTTTATCACCCTTGTCTTACCCGAGAAAACTATACGGTCTCCAAATAAACAAACGCCGAACGGGTGTTAAACTTCGTTCTCCTGCTTCTAATTCATTACCGCGCGAGCAGCCCATCAGCGTGCACGTGTGGTAGGTAACACCTGTGCTAGAACCGGTATTGAAACGTTTAGCAGCATTGCTGTTTTCTAGTACTCGTTTGTTCGTCTAAAGTTTCCATTTGTTTATTGCCAACTCCAGCAAGTGGACGGGTTACATTATGCTGCGTACCTGCGTTGTGTGCTAGTTCAAGACAAAGTTAATTTTGTGTTACTTTTATCTTCTTCCTTAATGTATCCGTCTAATAGCAGGTTTCAACTGGAGGCTATTCGTCGTGTCCTGTTCTGAGCATCCTCCTTCATCTGTCTGTATGTTCGTCCTCTTCTGACGTCATCCGTCATTCCTGTTATCTTCGTAGGTCCTCCTCTCATTCCTTCCAGTTTTCCCTCTAATTCTTTGGTGGTGGTGGTGTTTAGTGTTTAACGTCCCGTCGACAACGAGGTCATTAGAGACGGAGCGCAAGCTCGGGTTAGGGAAGGATTGGGAAGGAAATCGCCCGTGCCCTTTCAAAGGAACCATCCCGGCATTTGGCTGAAACGATTTAGGGAAATCACGGAAAACCTAAATCAGGATGGCTGGAGACGGGATTGAACCGTCGTCCTCCCGAATGCGAGTCCAGTGTGCTAACCACTGCGCCACCTCGCTCGGTCCTCTAATTCTTTGTTGCAGGCAATTCCTGCGCAATATATGTCCCATCCAAGATATTTTCCTCTTTCTGGTCACGTTTTTTTAATGTTTTTTACGGAAGCGGTACACTGTGGTACGTTTTTGAACATGTTTTGGGGAGAGAAAGTGGATTACAGGATAAAAAATGCAGGGTACTGTTTACCAAGGACGTACTGTTGTCCATATCTTCGTACGACCTTAGTTACACGGAAGACTATCATGCTGGTTAATGTGCTCCTGGTAGCTAAATAATATCTGTATGATATATATTTTTTCTAGGCAAAAAGTTATTTGAGGTGATCAAGGTAAGTGGGACACGCCATATCAAGTTCAATGCGACACACTTCTCGTACACTTGCTGTGATTTGCGAAAGACAACTTCAGGCCAAGGTATCGTCATGTGCAACGGAATATTGGTGAAGACATCTCATGAAATTATTTTGCCTCTACATAACTGCGCTTGTAACTTATTTATTAACTAAGTAACCTAGTCATCAACCCACAGTTTATTCCAGAATGTAATCGTTTACTAGGTAACGTATTTTTAGTGATGGTAAGCAGAAGCTTAGGGACGAAAGTTTGTGTTAATATATTTCAAGGGTGTGTTACAGCTTATCGCCACTATTGTTTATCATATACGTCGAAGAAGTAACGAAGCAAGTGTTCAAATAAGTTCCGATCCGCTGAAAAACTGCAAAGTGAACAGATACAAGTGCTATATCCATCCACAAAATAGAAGTCCTGTTGGCTGGAAGTAAATGAGATATAGAAAAAACAGTAAATTATGATGGACTGACTGTTGATAACAGAAACAGATTAAGAACGAACAAAGAATAGGCACAAAAATGAAGCGCTGTAGATAAGAAACAGAGACTTGTTAAATATCACAATCGTGTACAACGCACTGGAAGAAATGGATTTTATGTACTACGACGGAATCAAAACTGCACGAAATGACTGGTGTAATGGAGAGATGAAGAGAATACTGCCTTAGGGGAACGAAGGCTTCAACGAACCCTTACACACAAGGCTTCGACAATAAAAATATGTACAAGTGAAATCTGGACAGCGCAAAAGTCACGGAATTAGAAGCTGGACAAAAGTTATAGTCGGCTGATGAAAGAAGAAATGAAGAGATACTGCAAAGTATGAACGAGGAAATACGTCTATGGAAAACCATTACCATATGATTGGACAGGTTCACCAGACATGTGATAAGCAATCCACGAAGGTTTAGCTTCATATGGGACGAAACAGCAGGGGAACATTGGAACTTCAGGCAAAGATGGGCAAATGTGAGGAGTAGGTATGCAGGAACCGAGAGATTGGCAGTAGATCGAGGTTTAACTTTGAAAGGAATAAGAACGGCATCAAACTAATCGAACGACTTAATGAATCGACTGAAAAAAAAGCGCTCGCAGCATCAAACCTAATCAAGCTGCTAAAAATACGAACAGAAGCGCCACTAGAACAGTTTTGATGCTATGGGGAAGTTATCTCTGCAGGCACTAAATATTCTGAATTCAATCCTACAACTGACGAGGTATCACTCATGAATGTAACGTTTTCAACAGAAGACGCTAAAGTGCATCCAGTGACGCTTGAAAATCACTAAAGACGGAAAAAATAGTTGGACACTGTGATCCTTACCAATTAAGATATCACGTGAAGACGAGTTTGCTTTTGGCAGAATCACTTATTTCGCCATACGGGTTGGTTGCCAGAGAGACAGCCATAATTACGCAAGTAGGATAACATGACGTTTGACGAGTTACGTAGTGCGTGCACGCAAGCACTCGCTGAAATTTTGTGGAGGGCAGTAGTGGTCTCATATTCTCCACTCTTACAGAATATTATACGCAGAAATAACTTTACTCCCAGTAGACCCATCGGCGACTAATAGCAGATGTGGGAATATTAAGAAACGCTGCAGTTAATAATCCTTTAACATTTGTTGTTAACGCCTTATTAACCTAAGAGGAAGTGTAAGAGAAATGAAGACCCAGGGCTTATATTCGTGTACTGTGTAACGAACCGACAAGTTAAAGTGTTGTCACACTACAGTGCACGATTACAACAAGTATGTCAGAAACATATTGAATAATATTTTAGCACTCAACTTCACAATTTCGTCTCGGGGGAACAAAGTGTGGTGGACAAATGGGAAAAATCAAGAATTATTGTACAATATGTTTTAGTCATTTATGTCCCAAGTAAGGTTGTGACGGATTGGAAAGACCCGACAAGATTCAATAATCGTACTAGGAAGTTTCTGCTAAAGCGAAGACAGCTTCAATTTAAATGTGAACATTTTAGGTTAAGCTTTAGCGGAACTGTTATTGATAGTGAATGAAACAACTAGTTTACTCTGACCAGCCCCTAATTTATTTTTAACCAAGATGAATTTCGAAGATTTAAGCCTCCATAATCAGGTGGATTTAATGTGTTAGTAGGGCGTATGTGTGTGTTGTGTTACGATTTTTGGGTAACTTTTGGTAGTCTCCAGTGGTCACGGGTTCTTTTTTCAGTCGTAACGCATCCCATGTAAACTGTAATATTTTGTAAACAATATATGTCTTACTAACATACGTAAATCCACCTGATGATCGAGGTTTAAACTTTATAAACGCGTCGTGGATATAAATAAACAGGGACTGGCAACAGTAAACTCGTTGCCTCATTCGAAGACAGCTTCATCGTGGATTTAAGTGAAGTCCAAACGTAGCCGACAAACAAAAGCTGAACGAAGACAAAATGAACGTAAGGAGAGCAAGGCGAGAACCGTTCAGTGTGTCAGAAATTAAGCTTTAGCAGACCGAAATGACTAACAAAAGCGTCTTCAGGCCACGAGTGGCCTACCGGAACCATCCGACCGCCGTTTCATCCTCAGAGGAGGATGCGGATAGGAGGGCGGGGGGTCACCACACCGCTCTCCTAGTCGTTATGATGGTATTCTTGACCGAAGCCGCTACTATTCGGTCGAGTAGCTCCTCAATTGGCATCACGAGGCTGAGTGCACCCCGAAAAGTGGCGACAGCGCATGGCGGCTGGATGGTCACCCATCGAAGTGCCGGCCACGCCCAAAAGCGCTTAACTTTGGTGAGATCTGAGTAATAGGCGTGCGAAATTTTAGTCTATTCCAAATTCAGTGCCAGTCGCTGTGGCCGAGCGGTTCTAGGCGCTTCAGTCTGGAACCGCGCGACCGCTACGAGGGCAGGTTCGAATCCTGCCTCAGGCATGGATGTGTGTGATGTCCTTAGGTTAGTTAGGTTTAAGTAGTTCTAAGTTGTAGGGGATCACCTCAGATGTTAAGTCCCATAGTGCTCAGAGCCATTTGAATGGTTCAAATGGCTCTGAGCGCTATGGGACTTAACATCTGTGGTCATCAGTCCCCTAGAACTTAGAACTACTTAAACCTAACTAACCTAAGGACATCACACACATCGATGCCCGAGGCAGGATTCGAACCTGCGACCGTAGCAGTCGTGCGGTTTCGGACTGAGCGCCTGAACCGCGAGACCCAGAGCCATTTGAACTTCGAACCAAATTCAGTAAAAGCATCAAAATCAGTCGTTCAGTCACCATACTGACAGCGAAAAGCAGGTCTTTCGAACACGTTTCACTGCAAAAAGTCGTAATACGATTTCTTCCTTTAGTCAAACCACGAACGCAACAGGTTTTCATTTAAGTGATGCTGAAACTAAAGACCAAGCAAAGTGGCGCAGAGGTAAGGCACGACAAGGGTTCAGACCCCTGTCCGACCATGCAGATCTAGATGTTCCGCGATTTTCTTAAACCACTTACGGTACGGGCGAATAGACATGCAACTGTTGAGCAACTGACCGACCAGGTGAACCATGGGCTACCAACGACGGTTCAGCGAACGTTGTTGAGTATGGGCCTGGTTCACGCACTCTCATGCTGACTGCTTCTCATCGGCGACGAAGATCGGAATTTGCACGCCAGTAGGCCTACTGCAACTGGCAGTTCACTGTGTGGTGGCAGCTGGCCTCTTCAGATGAATAACGTTTTATACTCCATCGGACTGAAAGCAAACACCCTGTAAGAATTGTCAGAACGATCCAGGTCGGAGGAGGGAGAATAATGATCTAGGGAATGTTTTCGTGGCATCCCATGGGTGGTCTCATCAGTCTGGAAGGCACAGTGGATCAACATAAGTATTCATTTATGCTTGTGGATCATGTCCACCCCTACATGCAGAGTGCCTTTCTTCGGCACGATGGCGTCTGGCAACAGGGTAATACAATGTGTCACACATCTCGCAGTGTACGTGTGTGGTTTGAAGAGCGACGGGATGAGTTTACCTTACTCCCCTGGCTACCAGAGTACCTGGATGATGGAGCTACGGAGGGTACCAAGCCATTGCAAAAGACTTAGTGAGCCTCTGGCCCCGGCTTATGCGTTGTTTAAAGCAGGGCCGGCCAGAAATTCTGCATGCGTGCGGTGCTCCTGCACATGTGCAACTTCCGGGTCACAGCGTGCACGCCGCAGTCGTCAGCGTTCGTGTAGTGTATGTTTCTACGCACAGATGTCGCTTTATCCACTTGCTGGGATACTCTGTACCGGCGCATTCTAGTGCTCTTTCCACAGTTTGGAAGCCAACCATGGGAAGGTATTTCGCGTATTAAACATTTAAAATACTGTCACAGTCTACTCATTGAGACGTCTACTTTTATGTTAACAGTTTGACCCAGTAAGACAAGTAATACAGTTAACAACTATGGGTTTGGCAGCTTGACTGACGGCACGTAAATACGCGTAATGTTTTTGATCTAGTATTTAAGAAAGAGAGCATTTAGCGACTTCCAACGAACCTTATTCATGTATTAAACTAATGCAAGGTTTCCCGTAACTAATTCTCGGTGCCCTCAGTTACACCCTCAAACTAAGAGTTCAAGAAGTATCAGTTGCTTTGACTACAGTTGATGTGTCTCATCCAATTTCTTAAGGACATTTCATTTTGCTTGCCGTTCTTCACTGTTGAGTATACTACACTCGCCTTTGTGATATGTATTGCAGTGTCTTTCAATTGAAAACTTACGCTGGCCGCCTATTATTCGGCGACACAGCAAACACTGTGAGTTTACGCCAATGACTACAAAAAAGAATTGCAGTTCCCAGTCCTATTTAAACAACTGAGAACATATATCTCCCGTCCTTTGCTTTTTCACAGTACCTGCCATTTCTCATTACTTCTCTGTTAAGGTTACGGTAACCAGGGGTAAACGAGACTGGTATGTTGCGCTCTTGCTTGTACCACATAAACAGGGAAGTGGAGGCGCCGCCGTTCATTTAGGACACATGTCTAATAACATACGGCGCTGTCGCACATGTGCAGCACTTCCGCACGTCTGCACACTGTGCGGCGTTTGGCCGGCCCTGGTTTAAAGCTTGACTGTTACTCTGCGTTTGGTTTCCCGCGGTTATTGCGGTTATGCCGTGGTTCTTCCTCTTGCTACGTACAGCAGCAGTGGTGTGTATCGATATTCGCACCTTGTACTATCTTTGGCCTGGTGCTTATAGTTTCCGGCTAGCCGGTGTTCGGCAGTCGGTCGGTCGATGTGGATCAGCCAGGAAATCTCCGCGCGGCGCAGTGGGCCGGGCCCGCTGGCGGTCTCTACGCAGTGTTGGAGTGTGTGGGAGCTGTTCCGATTGCTACAGGGTTCGTGGCTCACCGACCCAGGACATAAAAGTTGAGTGGTGATTTAATTACCGAAGCCAGTCTGTTCACATTGTGCCGTTGGTTTTCATGGATGGCTGTTGGGGTTATTCCCTTGAGCAACAGCGAGCGTTCGAGTTGGCGAAAGTTTGGCCAGCATCCAGTGGAGTTTAACTGTATTTTGGTTATTTGAAGTCCAGGTGCACCAGAAGAATTTTCTGCCTGGTGCCCGTTAGCGTTCCAGTTACCTGCCCTGGCCGCTGACGTAAAATTCAGGCAGTGTCCTTTCCTCACCATGTTGTCGCTGTCCAACACGTGTGTGTAGTTTTGACAGAGTTATGCATACTTGGTTGTGGGCGGCTACGCCTTTTACGTTTTGGCATTGGAGTTCCTTGTGTACTGGTCGGGTGGAAATCAAGTCGTCTTGTCGATGGGTGCGTTGACTGTCTCTTGGTTTGGTTGCCGGTGGATCGGATATAGTTGGACCGACCACCTATCTCCCCTAAGCGAACGTTAATATTTCAAGTGCCGACCGACCCCCGGAAATTTCTGAGCGCCGCTGGCTGTACTGCCTTTTCTTATTGGTGTTCGATTGTGTATTGTAATGGCTCATAGCCGATGGTTTGAATTTGTATGCTTTTAGTTGGGTTTTAAATAATGGGCCTTCAGCCGTTTTAAAATTGAAAGTTCCTTACTTGTCAAGTGTTGCATTGTTGGGGCCTTCAGGCTCATTTAAAATATTTTTCTGGATAAAGCTTTGGACCCTCTGCCTTTTGAAAATACACTTTAGTTGTGTTTTTCAATCATGGGCTTTCAGTCGTCTTCAAATTAAAATTCCTACTTATTAAGTCTTAGATTGTTTGAGCCTTCAGCCTCATTTAAAATATTTTTGGATAAAGCTTTGGGCCTTCTGCCTTTTGAAAATTTATTGTAGTTGTGTTTTAAATCATGGGCCTTCAGCTGCTTTTAAAAATTAAAGAGGTTGAGCACTTGAGCCATAAGACTGTGTGACATAATCAGTTGATAGTTAAGGTCGGAAATTGGCGCTGTAATGTTTGCGCAACTAAATAAAGTTATATGTGTTCGAGTGTAACTGACAGCCGCTCCTTTTTTGGCCCCTTTCCACAATTCCACCTACCTGTTCAGTCCTGTGGGTTTAACCAGGCGTTTCACTTAGGTCACTCCCGTTTCCAAGTATTGTCGTCGGACATACGTCCTTCATTGTAGGCCTATATCTCTGACCTCAGTCTCCTGTAAAATTATGGAACGAATTTATCTTCACGAGTTACCTGTAAGGTTAAAAAACTTCGACAGTCAAGATGGAAGTGAAAAGATATCTGGAAATCTTGGAAATCTGGCTATAAGAAATACGGAGAAAAGTAGATTAGTAGACAAAGTAACGAAAGATACAGTGTTTGAAATAGTGAAGGAATAGAGAACTCCTCTGAACTCTGTAAAATGAAGAGGAAAGTAAACTCGGTTGCACAAATTCTGGGGAAAACTGTTCGCAGCAAACTGTCAAAGAAGGAAAAAAGAAATAAATGATGCAGAAGTGGACATGCTGACAGACCTGAGAGAAGGAATGTCTCATCAAGAACTAAAGCAAGGAACTTTACATCGTGGAGGCTAAAGTCCAACGGAAGCCTGTGTTCTGAGAGATTTATGTTTGATGATTATTCTCTTGTCATTGGCAGAGACGGTGAAACATTTGTAGCTTGCAGGAGACAAACACTTCAGAGCTGGCGCGACATTTGACTCTAACTGTACGCGGTATCTATTTTAGACGTTATGTCGCTGCGCATTACTCTGGTCTTTGTGACAACGGCTTTCGCAGTGAATTCAGCGACGCCGACAGACTGCCACCTGCACTGCAATCGCACTGCGGCAACGGCTCGCATTGTGCATATACGTCAGGAATGGACAGTGGCCCGGAATTGTGTGTAACCAGACGCACTACCTAGTCTGCCATTGGCTTCCCGATACCGAGGTCGAGTTCCTCTAGTGATACTGTCCTATCTTCACTTCTGCTTCGAACGTGTTCCTCCCTGAGGTTCTTAAGGCATTAACTTACTTTCAACTAGCTGATTCTATTTACCACCCTTATCTGGAGGTGTCAGACATGGCATATTCTAGCGATCACTGTAGCCTTTTCTGTAACCGCGTTTATTAGACGTGTAAAACATACCATGTATATTATGAGACACAAGATGGTTACTAACAGCATATAAACAAGGAAACATGACGTAGAAACACACTTTGGGGACTGATGACCTCAGATGTTAAGTCCTATAGTGCTCAGAGCCATTTGAACCAAAAACACACTTTCACTGGCTTGCACTTCAACGTAATACTCATGACCTCGCTTTTCCAATATTTATTCGTAACGCAGAAGCAAGGAACTTTTGTTGGATGGTGCTGAATTAAAGTGACCGTAATTCTGAAAGCTTATGTAGAAATGGAAAACTGTTTACATTTGGCCGCCCTCTAATTTGAACTATAATCCTAATATTTAATACTGTTCTATATAGACTCCTGTTGCAGTAAGAGTCGTTTCCCACTCACAACAATATCAGCAGGCTTCTACGTGAATTTTACGCCTGAACATACTCATTAGTACAAATAAATATCGTAAATGTAGATAGATTGAAATGAGTATGAGGTGAAAACAAAAAACATTTACAGAACCCGAAATGTTAGACATAAATGGTTCTAGGATTCGCTGAAGTTGCATAAAATAAATTAAGAGACATTTGAGAAAATGAGAGGTAATGGTGATAATATCAAAAATGCAAATGAGAAAACTACTACTTGCAGCGAAAGGAGCACATTCAGCTGGCTTGTGTGGCCGAGCGGTTCTAGGCGCTACAGTCTGGAGCCGCGCGACCACTACGGTCGAAGCCGGCCGAAGTGGCCGTGCGGTTAAAGGCGCTGCAGTCTGGAACCGCGAGACTGCTACGGTCGCAGGTTCGAATCCTGCCTCGGGCATGGATGTTTGTGATGTCCTTAGGTTAGTTAGGTTTAACTAGTTCTAAGTTCTAGGGGACTAATGACCTCAGCAGTTGAGTCCCATAGTGCTCAGAGCCATTTGAACCACTACGGTCGAAGGTTCGAATCCTGCCTCGTGCCTGGAAGTGTGTGATGTCCTTAGTTTAGTTAGGTTTAAGTAGTTCTAAGTTCTAGGGGACTGATGACCACAGAAGGTAAGTCCCATAGTGCTCAGAGCAATTTGAACCATTTGAGCACATTCAGGGTGACAATTATTGAACTATATGAACTAAAATAGTCATAACTTCTGAAAGGTTTGCGTTAGGACGTTCAAACTGTACGGTTGGTCGCGGAACATGGTGGGAATTAGTATGTGCGTGTCCATGCGCCTTGTTGTCGGCTATCTGCACGTGAAAACGTCATGGTACAGCGTGTAGCGCATGTGAAGGCCTACTATGCGAGCAATAACAGCCCAACTGCGCCTCAAAGGAAGTTTGCGATCGAGTTCAAGCTTAAGACAACCGGTCCAAGTGTGCTAACAATAAAGAATTTGATTTACAAGTTTGAGAGTACGGGTCGTGTTCGTGTTGACAGTCTAGGCAATGTCGGTCGTCTAAAAAGAGCGAAAACACTGAGAAGATACGCGCTGTGCTTCAAACCAGTTCCAGGATACCGATGAGACGAGCTGAACGACAGGTGGAAATCAACCGGGAGACACTGCGACATATTGTTGTTGAAGACTTGCATCTCCTACAATACAAAATACAAACCCATCAGCCATTAAGCCCTAGGGCCATGGAGCAGTTGTGTTTCACCAACACTATTGTCCACAGAAATAAAGAACAGGACGTTGTTGTGAATATGGTTTGGTTTAGCGACGAAACCCACTTTCATTTGGATAGGTTCGTCAAGATGCGAAACTGACGCATTTGAGAGACTGAGAATCCGCATTTCGCGATCCAGAAGTCTCTTCACCCTAACCGACTGACCGTGTGGTGTGCAATTTCCAGTCATGGAATAAACGGAGCGATATTCCTTGATGTCACCGTGACTGCCGAACGGTACGTGAAGGTTTTGGAAGACGATTTCATCCCCATTATCGAAAATGAAGCTGGTTTCGACAAGATGTGGTTCATGCAAGACGGAGCTCGAAGCAGGTGAGTGATGTCCTGGAGGAGCACTCTGGGGACCGCATTCTGGCTCTGGGGTATCCAGAGGCCACAGGCGTGGGCCTCTATTGGCCGCCATATTCTCCGGATCTAAACACATGCGACTCCTTTTTGTAGGCCTACATTAAAGACAAAGTGTACAGCAATAACCCCAAAACCATTGCTGAGCTCAAAACAGCTATTGAGGAGGTTATCGTCAGCATCGATGTTCCGACACTTCAGGGGGTCATGCAGAATATCGCTATTCGTCTGCGCCACGTCGTCGCCATTGATGGCACTCATATCGAACATGTCATAACCTAAATCCGAATATCTGTAGTGAAGTTTACATATTGAATAAAATGCGTGCACGCTGTACCTTCCAACTAACTTCCGTTTTTTTCATATTGTTCAATTATTGTCACCCTGTAGATGGAAAGATAACATCAAATGCCTTTGAAAAGGAGCAAACTTGTTTAGTAGCGTGAGAAATGGAAAGAAAAAGACATACACGACTTCAACAAAGCACTGCAAGATTTGAGCCCTTCTAAGGCTGCAGGTGTCGACAAAAGATCTTACTATTTATTAACTCGACGATAGATTCAGGAGTTACAAGCCGTCCAAAATGTATGAAACACGACACGCACCGCTGGATCTCTAGGAATATTCCTTTCTTACGCTACTGAAGAAAAGTGCTACTAAATAAATGTAAGGAATATTGCACCATCAGTTTGTCGTTAGAGGGCTCAAGGAGCGATAATGGAACAATCACTTGACAACTATTTGAAGGTTAAAACCATTTTCTCGTCTGGTATCGGAGCATGGCCATTCTCCAGTGCTTCAATAATAAAGTATTCGCTTAGACGACGCACCCACTGAAAGAAGACGGAGTGTAAACAGAAATCTCCATCTCATTGGTTTCATCGCTCATTTATGATAATGGCCACACGCTGGAATCAACAAGCTTATCCTGCTTTTAGTTTACTGATAAATCAGCTAAATTTTTTCTGTTGTACTATTTTAAAATCTTCCGTGTGATTTTTTCATCTTTATCAAAAATTTTAGCATCGACCGTTAAAATGATTGTCGTGCGCGCGCGCGCGTGTGTGTGTGTGTGTGTGTGTGTGAGTGAGTGAGAGAGAGAGAGAGAGAGAGAGAGAGAGAGAGTGAGTGAGTGACTGTACGTGTGTGTGTGTGTGTGTGTGTGTGTGTGTGTGTGTGTGTGTAGGGCACATAGTGTTCGGGGCATTGTTATATATCTCAGCGATTTTTTGTTTTTGTTTTTATTACTTTCAGTTACGCCTGTTTCATTTTAATACGAGTACTAAATATCTGGTCGTCGTGTTCCAAAAACAACGTTTCCTCTTTATCGTCGAAATCAATGTACAGGGGAACGATGAACTAAACAAATATTCACTCCAAAAATTTTAAACAGCTGAATACGGCAAAATCGTTTTAATTCAAAAGGTCTCCTACGGCTGTGAATCAGTCCATAAAGAAATTCATGGATTTTATGACAATTTGTTCAATTTGAGTATAGGTAAATGTACCTGGGAAGCAGTTTTTAAGTGACAGTAATGAATGGATCAGTTTAAAAGACGACAGTTCTGTCTTAATTAATACGGTTTGTATGTTTTGTGTTTACGACTCTAAGGTATCGTGTGGCACTGTCTTCAGTGATCATAGGTTCCTTTTTCTGTCCCGTCACACCACATGTGTCATACGCATTTCGTCAAAATTGCATGTATCACTCCATGTAATGATGTATGTTATGTAACAATATAGAAAAATAAGTTTGCGACCACTGGAGACAGTGCCACAGGTTACCCCAAAGTCGTAAACACACCATACATACATAAATTTACATAAAACCACTTAATGATGAAATTTTAAACTTCTGAAACGCGTAGAATGAATAAAATATATAGCAACAGGTAGCAGCAAATAGTTTTTTCAATCGACATGAGTAACAGTCACGGTAAAGCACAACCTAAATGTTTGCATTTAAAGCGTAGGATAAGATCAAGCACAGTGATTAAATCGTAGCATAAAATCCATCAGAGTAAGAATTTTAAGACACTGAGGTGAACAGTGATGAGGGACAAAGTTGAACGAGTAATTTACCATATTTAACAAACAATGATTCTACTAACGCAACTATAAAGGCTAAATATCAAAGTCATGTTAAAATAGCGTAACACGTCGTCCTGACTTAATGCTAGTGTTGTTCATCCAGGCCGTATACTCAAAGAGGCAATGATCCAGATCAAGAAAAAAATCAGGAGAGTATTAGGAGTGGGACAATTTAAAAGTTCCTTGGTTAACATTGCTCACCGCCTGCAGGTAAGTTACGTCGACAAGGGTACGGCAACAAGATGGAAAATAGGCCTAATATTTCCTGGCACAGAGATGTACGTGATACCGATGTAACTATGGTTTCCTTGCTTGTTGCGGAATACTATAAGAAAGTTTTCAACTATACATGCCTCCATAAAGTGATTTGTATTAGGAAGGTTTACTGTCAACAGTAATTCTAATAAAGTTAGTACATCATGTTGACTGAATCTTCCGTCTGTTAGTATAGGTTGCTTCTACTTACTCCCACATCAAAAGAATGTAGCCACTGCAAAATAAATATTTTCTATCTGCTGCGTTCCAGTGATCCAGTCAGCGCAGGAATAGAAGCGTATTTTGCCAGTATTTCAGGAAAAATCTTCCCGAAAGAAAAAGGGTATTTCTTTTCTCAGACTCTGTAGGATCACATACGCCAAAGACATTCGGTAACGGATGGGATTAAAGCATAGTTTTCAAAATGTCGAACAACAATAAAAATAGAAAACACTTTAAATAATAATAATGCGTTATCATCCTTATTATAAGCAAATAAAGAAAACATTTTCGGCGAAGTCGCTGAAATACTAAATCTGGAAAAAGACAGATTTTCAACTTATATTTGAAAATCTTGAGTTTACTCAAGAATTGTTTCAGTTTTACTGGAAGCGCTCTGAAAACATAACCTGCGGAATACTGTATACATTTCTCTACAATAGTCAAAGAAGTGTTTCCAACGTGCAAATGGTTTCTTCCGTTTAGTGTCCACTGAGAGAATATAGCAGCTCCTTTTGAATGACGTTACATTATTGATTAGAAATTAGTACGCACATGGATGGCACAAACAGAACTATTCTGAGGCGCTTGAACAACAACCTGAACGAATATCGCATGATGAAATTATAGGCTGTTCTGACTCTTCTTTTGTCAGCACAGAATTTTTTTTTTTTTTTGTTGTGAATGCTTCGATGTGCACCAAAAATACAGTGCGAGAGGACATGAAATAGCGGTCATGGTGGTTATGATTATAATAAGACAACAGCACTAACTTCTGTACAAAAGACAATAAATGTCATACTTCTGATAATATTTTGTACTTATCACCTTAGAATTTCAAATGTCACTTACGCTGATTACGTAATTATTTCGTAATAAAAGTGTACGTTAGTGGGAGTAGTGTTTCATAAACCGTACATATTGTTTGTATAATTTATGTTAGTTTACAGTCTTTCAAAACGGTACTTGTGTAACTACAAACAAAGAAAAAATTAATCATTAATTACGTTCACTCATGAATTGTACATATATGTTAAGAAAACTGATGTCAGAAGAACTGTTCCTGTGGCACCCAAATTTTACAGGTCCCCTAACAGAATCAAATTTGTTTCCTATTTGTATTCTTCTTCCTGTTTACTAGATACTAAAGTAACTATTGTTAATCTTTTCCAATAATCCCATGATGCTCCATTTTACGCTCCACACAATATAATCATTCAAAGAGGATACTAATTTCATCTTTTCGTTTCACCTTCAAAGTACCTTATGCTCCTTATCTACAGCCAAAGTACGAGTCTGCCACGGAGCAGTGTTGCTTCTCTCGTATACACGGTTTTCCCACAATATGTAAATACGCAGATAATACGGAAGCTTCTCCTGTATCTGTCTTTATTATTTCATTTTCCCTTTTAATAAAGAGATTTTACTTACAAGTATTTTAAACCGTCTGGGAACTAACCAGACCATAAAGAGACGCTGTACAGACGCCTTAATACACAGCTAACGTAGGGTTCACTGATTTTCTTTAGACTACTTGATACATCGTCGCATCAGTTAGAACATTTAGTCAGCCGTTGCTTCGTAACTGATGCCCATTACTCCTTATTTTCTGTAATTTCTGGGTAAACGTTCACGAAAAGTAATGGCTTGAAGTAATATTACGCAATACAAGCGTACTTTTGACGTGAAAAACAACATACGAGGGCAGTTCAATAAGTAATGCAAAACATTTTTTTTTCTGAAACAGGGGTTGTTTTATTCAGCATTGAAATACACCAGGTTATTCCCCAATCTTTTAGCTACACAACACTATTTTTCAACGTAATCTCCATTCAATGCTACGGCCTTACGCCACCTTGAAATGAGGGCCTGTATGCCTGCATGGTACCATTCCACTGGTCGATGTCGGAGCCAACGTCGTACTGCATCAATAACTTCTTCATCATCCGCGTAGTGCCTCCCACGGATTGCGTCCTTCATTGGGCCAAACATATGGAAATCCGACGGTGCGAGATCGGGGCTGTAGGGTGCATGAGGAAGAACAGTCCACTGAAGTTTTGTGAGCTCCTCTTGGGTGCGAAGACTTGTGTGAGGTCTTGTGTTGTCATGAAGAAGGAGAAGTTCGTTCAGATTTTTGTGCCTACGAACACGCTCAAGTCGTTTCTTCAATTTCTGAAGAGTAGCACAATACACTTCAGAGTTGATCGTTTGACCATGGGGAAGGATATCGAACAGAATAACTCCTTCAGCGTCCCAGAAGACTGTAACCATGACTTTACTGGCTGAGGGTATGGCTTTATACTTTTTCTTGGTAGGGGAGTGGGAGTGGCGCCACTCCATTGATTGCCGTTTTGTTTCAGGTTCGAAGTGATGAACCCATGTTTCATCGCCTGTAACAATCTTTGACAAGAAATTGTCACCCTCAGCCACATGACGAGCAAGCAATTCCGCAGAGATGGTTCTCCTTTGCTCTTTATGGTGTTCGGTTAGACAACGAGGGACCCAGCGGGAACAAACCTTTGAATATCCCAACTGGTGAACAATTGTGACAGCACTACCAACAGAGATGTCAAGTTGAGCACTGAGTTGTTTGATGGTGATCCGTCGATCATCTCGAACGAGTGTGTTCGCACGCTCCGCCATTGCAGGAGTCACAGCTGTGCACGGCCGGCCCGCACGCGGGAGATCAGACAGTCTTGCTTGACCTTGCGGCGATGATGACACACGCTTTGCCCAACGACTCACCGTGCTTTTGTCCACTGCCAGATCACCGTAGACATTCTGCAAGCGCCTATGAATATCTGAGATGCCCTGGTTTTCCGCCAAAAGAAACTCGATCACTGCCCGTTGTTTGCAACGCACATCCGTTACAGACGCCATTTTAACAGCTCCGTACAGCGCTGCCACCTGTCGGAAGTCAATGAAACTATAGGAGACGAAGCGGGAATGTTTGAAAATATTCCACAAGAAATTTCCGGTTTTTCAACCAAAATTGGCCGAGAAAAAAAATGTGTTACATTACTTATTGAACTGCCCTCGTATTTGCCTTCAAGACCGAGAGCTTTCCATCTTGTCCTCGTTGACAGGCAGCATAATACATTATTGCATTAAGGGTAAAAAAAGAAGGAAAAATGCCATTAAGAGCACAGTAAGTGAGGAGGACCATGAAGTACATGTAGAAACGGGGAAACACGCGGAAATGAATGACGGGAGTCTGTTTGCTGTATCTAATTGTAGCATAAAGCATGAAAAACATAACAATGGTTACTCTGGTATGTAGGATACAAGGAAGCATTTGAAATTTAGTGCTGGTAGAAGTTATTTCCCGCCTACTGAAAATCGAATTAACAGCGCTTGAAACGAATAAGTGTGGCAGTTTATCAGTTTAATATCTCAGTGACGTATTAAACTAATTAAAGATCTAAGGAACCATGCGAAAAGCCTTTAGTGTGATGAACGTACATTTTAGTTATGAAGTTCCTCGCCTAGTATCGCAAGTTACTAGTGCCGGCTGTTTCACAGGAGCAACCAACCTGACGATGTAGCGGTTCGCTAAATTAAAAAACCTCATGGTGTGATATCGGAAAATAAACGCTACCTCTCACTTGCGTTTGACAGTTGATCCAAAATCTGCGTTGCTACACCTGACAGAGGTAGAAATCACAACGCGTTTGGTGCGGGCATTAGCAGTCGCTTCTGTACTTTCCCAGTAAGCGCCTGCATGCAGAATTCCAAAATACAAAACTGTAGTGAAGGTGGCTGACAGACTCTGGAACAAACGGATGTTGATAAGGATAGGGCTCCTTCAACAACACGTAAAATTCGTGATGGACATTTACCCATATTCCTCCTGGCTGCAGCATATAATAAATCTTAAAATTGTTAAATACGGGATGTAAATTCATTATTCTGTATTATGCCCAGTACGCAAGTAATTAGTAATGAAATTCCGTCGGTATCTGACGTAATTTCCCACACTGTATCGTACGAATCACACAGAAGTGTAATAATCTATAGCAAAGGTTATACAAATTTCTACGGCGAGAAGCATAGACGTGGCTAATATGATCATTTACTACATATTATTTACACACGGTGTATAGCTGATGTAACAAAATTATTTAAGACTATCGCATGTGTACAGGGAAAACCGGAACACCACCGACAACATTTCGAAGGTTGAAACTTCCTGGCAGATTAAAACTGTGTGCCGAACCGAGACTCGAACTCGGGAGCTTTGCCTTTCGCGGGCAAGTGCTCTACCATCTTTTTTTTTTTGGGGGGGGGGGGGGGGATGGATCAGGTAGTGGGGTGGCGGAGGCAAGGTGGGCAGGGGTCGAAACGCGAGGAATGACCACGATGTCTCCTCCATCCTTCCTGGGGATGTGGCACAAAGGATGCAATGGGTGTATTATTGTGAATGTTTTTTTGTTATTTTATTTATTTATTTTTAATTTTTAATTTTTGTTATTTTTTTAACAGCAAGTAACTGAAACTAGTAAGTACACTCGTTGCGTCGAGTTGGGGATGCACATAACTAAAAACATGCTTATAGTTGCAGCAAATGGCATAAAGAAAGAGAGCAAAGTGTGGGGCTAAGGAAGCCATGAAACAAAACCTAAGGGTGGAATCCATACCACCATTAACCGGTGCTCATCTTGCACCGGATGGGAATCAAAAACTGCGAAGAATTTTTCGCACCGGGGCAAAAAGAGGAGATGGGGCAATGTACTGCTATAGAGTGCGAGGGGTCACAACGAAACTCTCCATCTGCTGTATCATCCAGGTATGACTTCTCGTAATGACCAAGGTAGATCCCACGTTGTACTGTGTCGTGTTCTATCATCGTCTTGTAATTTTAGCTTCTCTTACCCGTGATGTTCCAGCTACGTGGAGGGTCGTGGAACGCACTCCACAAATAATTGGAAAAATATTGGCGATACTTTGGGTTACGGACGATCTTGCAATGCCGTTCCTGCCGTCTTGAAACAAATAATGCACTGCATGTCCACGAAGCCACGTCACGGCATTAGTTTCCGTGCGTGTGTAATACGTCTCATCCGGGAATAAGACAGTCTTGGGGTCGATATCATTCGGCGTCACTCGAAGGAAGTATGCTGACATTTGCTTCACTAAGTGCCACACTGCCGTAGACTCGCCACAGCTAAGATGGTGTTCATCGTTATCTTGAACGCCACAGCTCGTGCACGTGCGTGAGTCTACCGTATGGATCGCATGTAGCCTTGATCTGATCACCTGCTTACCGTTGACAGTGATATATCGCCATGACGTCAGTGTCCAGTCTTACGTGGTAAATTGTCCTCCACACTACAAACTATTAATTTTGGTTTGACAGATGGCTGTTCAAATGGTTCAAATGGCTCTGAGAACCAAGGGACATAACATATGAGGTCCCCTAGAACTACTTAAACCAAACTAACCTAAGGACATCACACACATCCGTGCCCGAGGCAGGATTCGAACCTGCGACGTAGCGACCGCGTGGTTCCAGACTGAAGCGCCTAGAACCGATCGGCCACATCGGCCGGCTCCATCTGAGCTACCCAAGTACGACTCACGCCCCGTCCTCACAGCTTCACTTCCGCCAGTAACTCGTCTCGGTCCGGCACTCACTTTTAATCTGCCAGGAAGTTTCATATCATCGCACACTCCGCTGCAAAGTGAAAATCTCGTCCTGGATTTCGAAGGTTGTTCGGGAATATTTTCTGAGCGCTCTGGTGTAAGAGACCCACGGTCTCCGGTGCCTAAATACAGAGTACCTGCATTTTGTTTGAGTTCTTATCCCGATTTAGATTTGTATCTGTCTTGCACTGAACATATCTGCATAAATCTGTACAAGTGGTCGGATGTGAGCTGTGTGTCTTGTACGTAATGAAACTTGTGCGGTTAACTCACGGTACGTGCTGTTGACAACAGGAATGCTTACTTTACTCTTCGCCCTGAATATTGTGTTCAGTACTGCTCAGTTTTGTATTTGCAGGAGAGTTAGTTGTTCCTTAGCAGTGATTTATTAATGAAGATATGGCAGAGATGCATATCATATAAGGGATATTGAATGCAATGAAAGAACGTCTTAGCGACATAGTGACACTAACTACATCACAGTAGTTTTGCGTCTGACTAAGGGTTCGTGTTGCACATTTTGGTGATTGGCTGTTACAAGTTTTTAAGATGTTTTCACAAAAACAAAGGTGATTGGGGTAATAAAATGAAAAAATCGTAACTACACTATCACACTGTACCGTGATAACACAGACCACGAGTCCCTTCAACGAAAATTTCAGAAAATACGGCTAAACAGCATCCGAAATTATGTCGGCAGAGTTTGGGCTCACACTGATCTTCCTTACTATGGGGTTGGAGCTGTCTGAAGTAAGGGTAGTAAGCCGGTTTTGGAACCTCCTGGATGTAGCAAGTAAAGGATAAATTAGCCCTCCTATACGGAGTCGAGATCACAAGTTGTATCCAATAAGAAATATCGCACTTCAAATATTCGTCCTTTATGCCACTCCAGCACGCAAGCTGGCAAATTTCCGTCGCTTCGGAACTGTGGTACACTTTTACAATCATCGCTGGAGCAGAGGCTGAAGCAGAACTGGTCTGTAACCGCCGCTGAAACCACGGCTAGGTAAGCCCTCTGCATTCTGAGACGTTAGTGATTTCAGGACTGTGGAAGGCAGCGCAGTGCGACGCTTGCCAGCGCTCCAGTCCACACCAGACGGCGTCCAATGACGTCGCAGACATATCCACACCTGTTGCAGCGCTTTACATTCTTCTCGGATTTCAAGGCATCACGTACGTCAATGCTCCATTATGGGAAAAGTGACTACGTAATTCAAAAAAGAATGTATGGCTCAAATGGCTCTGAGCACTATGGGACTTAACATCTATGGTCATCAGTCCCCTAGAACTTAGAACTACTTAAACCTAACTAACCTAAGAATGTATGACGATATAATAGAAACTATTTAGATAGTTAAGAGAGAAGGAAATTTAATTCTGTTGGGGGACTGTAATTCGATAATAAAAAAAGGAAGAGAAGGAAAAATAGTAGGAGAATATGAACTGGGGAGAAATTAATGAAAGAGGAAACCGTCTGGCAAAATTTTGCACAGAGCATACTTTAATCGTCTCTAACACTTGGTTTAAGAATCCTTAAAGAATGTTTTACACATGCAGGAGACTGAGAGACTCTGGAAGGTTTGATTATATGATGATAAGACAGATTTCGGAACCACATTTTAAATTGTAAGATATATCCAGGGACAGATGTGGACTGTGACCACAATTTACTGGTAATTAACTGTAGATTGAAACTACAGAAATTTCAAAAAATATAGGAAATTAAGGAGATGGGACCTGGATAAGTTGAAAGAACCAGAGGCTACTGACAGTTTCAAAGGCAGCAATAGGCAACGATTCACTGAAACAGGGAAAAGGAATGAAGTAGAAGAGGAACGGGTAGCTTTGAGAGATGAAATAGTGAAGTTAGCAGAGAATCAAACAGATAAAAAGACGGGATGTAGTACAAACCCTGATATATCAGAGGAGATACAGAATTTAATTGATGAAAGGAGGAAATATAAAAACGCAGGAAATTGAGCATGCGGAAGGAAATACAGACATCTAAAAAACGAAATTGACAGAAAGTGCAAAATGGCTAAGTGGGGATGGCTAAATTACAAATGCAACTCTAAAGAAGCATTTACGACTGTGGGAAGAATATTCACCATCCACAGGAAAAATAGGCCTTTGAAGAAAACAGAAGTAGCTGTATGAATATTAAAAGGTCAGATGGAAAAACCAGCGCTAAGCAAAGAAGGGAAAGGAAAAATGTGGAAGCAATATATACAGGAACTATACAGGGGCAATGAAATTAAAGGCGATGTCATAGAAAGGGAAGTACATGATAATGAAATGGGAGCTATGATATTGCGAGAAGAGTGTGACAGAGGACTGAAAGCCCTAAGCCGAAACAAGGCCCCTAATGTAAACGACGTTCCCTCAGAATTACAGATATCGTTGCGAGAGCCGGCCATGACTCATCTATCGTATCTATCGAGCAACATGTATGAAACAAGGAAAATACCCTCAGTTTTCAACAAGAATGGAATAACTCCGATTCGCAAGAAAGCAGGTGCAGACTGGTGTGAATATCAGTTTAGTAAGTCATGGTTTCAAAAACGGAAATGAACTTTTTACAGAAGAATGGAAAAAACTGGCGGATGCCGACCTCGGTGAAGATCAATTTGGATTCCGGAGAAATGTAGGAACTGACTCCATGACTTCTCTTAGAAGATTGGTTAAGGTTAGGCAAACCTTCGTTTAAAGCAATTGTACACTTTCGACTGTGTAGAAACCTGCCTTCTTTCCTTCTTTTCTAAAACGAATCTATCGATGCTGGTCTCTCTGCGTTTTTCCGTCGGATAAGAGTTTTGATCGATTTTGTGCGAATATCGGTTTTTGTTGGGAAGCTAGGTTTGTCAATGTACTTTTCAGTTATTACTATTCCTTTTTCGTTTTTGAAGTTAATGAGAACTTTCGATATATTTCCAAGCAAGAATGCGAGAACTCCAAAAAGCTAGTCATCCTAATTCTTTTTTGTCCAGTTCAAATAAAAATAAATAAAGTTATCTACTTTGCAAAGTAAAATTATTCCAATGTAATCAATCAATGAATAAGTAATAACTTTACTGTCAACATTCAGAATGACAGTAACACATCTATACCAGTATGAATACTTAAATATTCATCTTTGATATAACTACGTCTTTGGATTCGTACCCACGTCATTACTGCATCTTTGTAACTGAATTGGTTATCTGTTCTGGAAGAAACCATTTGTGATGTATTAGGTGCTAAGTTTATGTAACTGTTTTACGAATGCATTTACAAGATTGTGTGAACTATAATTCCGTATCATAAAAAAGAACTGATTTGTTAATGTGGTTATGGAGTCATGTCGTTGAAACCAAGCTTAAAGTAAGATAACGAACTCTTGTTTCAGTCACAGAATTTCAACCCGGACCTGATTATCCATAATTTGTTTTGAACCACTGCAGCTTCTAGAGACTGTTGACAGAATCAAAATAAGTAGCACTTGTTTTTTTTCTACCACCTCTACGATAAAACTGGCATAAGTAATGAACAAAAGTGATTTTTCACTTTGCAATGTGCGACCTTTTACAATTTTGGAATTATTATAGCCGACATTGAAGTAGATGCTTAGATCTGTAATATATTATTTGGAATTCTGAAGTCAGTGGGAACAAAATACAGGGAGCAAAAGGATATATATGAACAAGCAGTAAGGGAAACCAAATAAAAAAATGGAGATGGAGTTAAAGTTGAGGGAAAAGAAATAAAAACTTCGAGGTTTGCGAGAATTGGATTGGGAAACGTGGTAGTAAAAGGAGCAGATGAGATTTGTTATTTTGGCGGCAAAATAACTGATTATGGCCGAAGTAGAGAGGATATTAAATGTAGACTGGAAATGGCAAGAAAGGCATTTCCAGAGAAATTTTTAACATCTAACATAAATTTGAGTGTTAGGAAGTCATTTTTAAAGGCAATTGTGTGAACTGTAGCGGGAACGCGAAAGTTAAACAGCTCAGGCAAGAAAGACAAGAAGAGAACAGAAGTTTTTGAAGTGTGGTGCTATACAAGAAAGCTGAAAATAGATGGGTAGACAGCGTAAGTAATGAGGAGGTAATGAACAGAATTGAGTAAAAAAGAATTTGCCGCATAACTTGATTAAAAGAGGGATCGGCTGATTGGGCATACCCTGACACATCAAGGAACTACTAGTATAGTGTTGGGGGAAAAATTGTAGAGGGAGACCAAGAGGCGATACAGTAAGCAGGTTCAAAAGAATATAGGTTTCAGTGGTTATTCCGAGATGAAATGTCAAACAGAAACAGTGTCTTGAGCAACAGAGACTCCATTTATTCAGTTCCCCACATACATCTTTTTGCTGTAATGTGTTTCTTACGTATTCAGGACGTTCTAAATCTTTTAGTTAATCATAGTGCAACTGCTACAGGATGCTATGTGGAATGGAAAGGAAGGTAATGAGTTCCTATCGCGAGTGGTCTCTGGAGAAGGGACATGTGTCATCACATCATACGCGAGTACGAACAACGAAGTCTTCAGGGTCACCCCCACGCATTCACGCATAAAGTGCAAGGTCATCTACCCAAATGCGAGAACGGTTATGCTCACATTTTTCTTTGACCAAAAGAGCTGACTTCTTATCGACTTCCAGGAGCATGGGACAACGGTGCATGTCCAGCGATATTCACAAGCCTTGACCACCTGTCTGAAAGCGGTAAAATCTATAAGTCCTCAGCGCCTCCCCCGCGGAGTCATTCTGCTCCACGACAATGCAAGGCTCCGTACAGCAAATGCAATCACACAGTCTTGCAGACTTTAAATGGGAGGTGCTCAGTCACCCTATACACGGTCCGGGCCTTTCTGCCTGCGGCGTTGCCATTTTTGGTGAGCTCTGAGAGGCAAACGATTCACGTCGGGTGAGTATATCGAGTAGTAAATTCGGAACTGATTCGCAACGTAGCCCCAAGAATTTTACGGTTCGGCCATTGTGGCTCGGTGGTGCAAGTGACTGTCATGGTTTACGCTATGAAATACATGTAGGTCCAATAAAACCAAGATAGTGTCATTTGATGGCCTTTTTCTAACAGAAATAGAGACGCCTTAATGCAACATGCAAGGAAAAGAGTTGCCTTGTTAAGTGCGACAAGTAAACGAATGTATACATGAGTACGACTAAATCGACTCATGAAGACTTCTACAGACTCACTGTGCACGAACGTCTTCTGAAATCCTGGTTGGAGACAATAACTTTCATGTGAAGGCAAAAGATGGCGTGTCCTCAGAGTGACGGATACTAGCGGCAGTCCCTCAGTGTTCGATGCACCGACCCCTGTTGTACACACTGTACACATAGGATTTGACAACATGTTTACACGTTCAGCCCGCGCATTACGCGAACGACACAGCATTATAAGCGCACCATGAGCGTCCAGCTTATGCGATACATATTTCAATGCCCTGCGAGACCTCGTATGCAGCAAAATTGTGAGCCTTCAGGGCAACAAAGAGCCAAGCAAACGTTGTAGGGAGACGCCCACTCGCTGTGAAAATACGGTGTGTGTAGACATCCTGCCTGGAGTTGTACATTTAGAAAGCACAACCACACATCTTTCGATAGATGACTCGAAGAACTGAGGGGCAAAGTGACGGGATGGCTGCGCCATCTGTACCTGCTAAACGCGCCAAAACTCCCTCATGACGTCAGAGTTATTTTATACAAGATGCAATTGTGCGCAGGTCTGGAGTATGCAGCTTTGTCTCGCTAGATGCGGCCGATACATGAGTCGATCAGTTACAGAGATGGCAGTCAAGAACAAAAATCAGTAGTATTGGATCACGAGCATCTCTGAAGGAAGAGGCCACCCTAGCATAATCCTTCGTAGACTACCGGGGGACGAGGAGCAGCGCCAACATGTCCCAGCCCGGAAAGGCACGACAATACATCAAGGGTGAATTTAGTGTAGTCAGATGAGCTATAACGACTAATAATCAAGGAACAATGGACGTCAACGATTTTTCCACCTAGTTGCAAAATCCTTAAAGGTCGATGGTGTAACTAAATTTGGACAAGTATGCGGAAAGGTAAAGGCTGATTTTTAGTAGGACGAACAGCACTAACGTCTTAATGAAATGATAAATAAAATGGTAATGAAATCTAGAGAAATCACTGGAAAACAATATTCAGTAGTCGTGTCTGACCGGTATGCGAGTTCAACACTTCTGCCTGTCTATTTGTTGCTGAACTTCATACCATTGTACGGCGGGTAGGTACTACGCAGATAGTATTAGTATTCAGAAAACGTCAGTTACGTACCAAAATGTTCTCACGCTGACGAATTAGTAATCGAGGCGCAACATCACGATTCCCTCCTTGCCTTTCCTTATTGTTCGCATAAATCTGTACAGGTTACCGTGTCCCATGTGCGGAAACAGCGGCCTTCACTTTTGTTTTCCGCAGCTGAATTACTATCCAATACGAACGCACCGAGCGCTGGGCTTTCCATAGCTCTTTCGTAATCTTCCAAAGCAGTTTTTCCTTTTACTGAAGTGCAGCGTTGTTTTTATTTGTATTTAATGCGGAGAGCTAGGCTTCGCATTAAAACAGTAGTTCTCTAGAAGACACCTTCACTTTATCAGCTTGTATATGTAATGATCGTCTGCAGACTCTAATTCCCTTAACAAACTGTAAATGTTTACATGCCAGTCGTAAGGTGCCGTGCAGACTAACAACGTATACTAATGACCTCGTCAGAAATACGGTGCTCAATACATATGCGACGAACTAGTTGTGTAACTGAAACCAATCATCTGAGGCGAAACTTGATAATTAGCGTTATCTGCAGTCACGAACTCACAAGAAGAACTCACCACTCCCATATTACATTGTGACATTAGGTCCGCGATTGATCATTTCATCTTCTGTGGAATGTCGTCTATTCATTATAGATGTTTGTCTGTAAGATCAGAAATGTGATGGGAAGAACATATTACGTTTCGGCGGTGACCGCAGGAGCGGATATTCGTGAACTCGCAGGCCGTGAATTTTAACTTCTCTGTCAGTCATGTGCGGGATGCATTATGTCGTCTGGCGGCTACTACGCATAACGCTGATTTGATCTTATTGCCTTAGGGCGCCGCCATAGTATCAATACCCAAGTAGCTGGTCTGAAGCACAGAAGTTGTAAATATCTGGGTGATTTTCTCTGTACTTCCAATTTAAATCAAATTACTAATAAATTCTCCTAGGGAACTATAAAGGTTCAGATTTTGAAGGATATATGCAACATACTGGACATAATTAGTAGCGCTCAGGTGAATGCGTTTTCTAAACGATCTGCAGAGGTTATGTTGTTGATGTCATAGAGTGACAATCTTGCTCAATGCGCTGCTTGAAGTCATCTGGGGTTGTTTGCACACATTTAGTTTAAATGCAGCAGCTATATGGTACAACAAAAATCATTTTCTCTTTAAGAAACTATAAATTGGTGCTGTAGCTATCTGGAAAGTAACTATATAAAATATGAATACAATTTCGCAAAAAGACCAACAGATCTGTAAAACCTGTAATAGGAGCGCAACGAGAGTTCCGGCCAAAATCACTGATTTCAGCACTTCCTGGCGTCGGTGTTATTGGAATCGTTGATGTCAGCATTAGAGTTACTTGAATTCCCTCCCCCTCCCCCATTTACCGCAATTCTCCCCCTCCCCCCAACCTGTGGCCAACGGCGTCACGTAGGCGCATCGATATCATTGTGCTCTCAACCAATTGCGTTGGTGAAGTTGAGCGATGACTTTTCGGGCACTATGGTACAAGTCCAGACCCACACCCCTTGAGCAATTTTAATTTTTATTGTTCGATTGCCTGAGCGCCATTATTTGCTATCTGCACTTCGAGGATGAATGGGCCCCACTGCCTTTGGGCAGTATGCTCTCCATTCTAATTCATTAGTATTTGCTATAACAAATTAATTTTTTATTAATACGCGAGTCATTCACAGTAGTGAGATACAGAGTTAAAACATTTGACCCCGCAGTGTGTGCGGCGTCGTAGCAGCTTCCGCAAAATGTTATCCGAGTGGCACCAAATACAGTAAGAGGATCTGTGCTCAAAAGCATCCATATGATCTGATGGTGTCGCGCCGACGTCGCAGTTGCGTTACGCCGGGGTCACATCTGTGTTGCGCCGGCATCCCACCCACGTCATGCTGACATCGGTCGGTATCGCGTTACGTCAATGTCATCGTGCACTGCTGAGGCCCGTAATGAATCTAGTGCTGAAAAGCAGCTGTATTATTTACAAATTATGTGCTGTTGGACTCCGTTCAAGGCCTGTGATGTGTAGTGGGAGGTTTCAGGTGATGTCGTGAGATGCAGCTAAGAGTGAAAAGGAAAGATACTTCGACATTGCACTGTGTGTGACGTCATAGCATATTCCACAAAATAGGGATAAATATTAACGTAAGCTACTTTGACGGTATGGTGTGAATTTTTTTAAAAAATAGTAGTCCTCTAGGTGAATTGTGTGTGACAGGACCTAAAAAAATTGTTGTCAGTATTACGATAATTAACAGCTTTCGTATCTAATAGCAAATAATGGGGCCCTCTCTGTAGCTTTTCCACAAAAATCGAGTCTCTGTAACGACTGCAGCGAGAACGCTGTGAATTTACTTTAAATGTCAGAGTGCTGCGAGTATGCGATAGGAGGAGCGTAAGGCAGCGTACACAGCAACCAAGAAGAATATTGTTGAACAAATAATGGCAATTCAACAGAATATCAAGAAGAAGCATCACCTAATTGTGGAGTTCTTGCGTCAGATTGCTTTGACAAGCGGATGGATGCCATGGAATTACATATGAAGCTGTCATGCCATGAAGACGTTTCTTGACAGCTTGGGGTGATATTCTGCATCCTTATAGCGCTACCAAAATTCGTTACACCTGACTAATAGACAGAATTATCCCTTTTGTTAGTCGCTTACACCTTTCAGGCCCATCGACAAACTTGAATATTACAGAGTACCATTGTTTTGTTTTATTTCAAGCTTTCCTAAATACGTGTTGTTCTGCATCACCAGTAGTGTGCATTTGCCAAGTAACTAATAAGCATTCAACGGTATTGTAACGCCATCTTAATGCAATTCAGTAATTTTGTTTCACTGTGTTGAGGAGCACTTTTATACATAAATGTGTGTAGCGCACTCCCATCGAAAAGTTCCTGTCTCTCACATCGCCGAACAAGAACGTCAAATGCCATCTCTCCATGGTCCGGACGCACGACATTTCATTACTCGTCGTAGTTATCCCAAGATTAACAAGGAAAACATCTTGTAAGTGGATGCGGATCAACTTCTTTCATTCCCAAGCCCATGAAACGTTTGGACGTAGGATGGCCAGTCTTGCTCTGGCCCGTGACAAACAGGTCGCTCAGTCTCGTCTCCTGCATCACTGATTAGAACTCCGTTGTTCACAGATTCCAGAAAACTTTTGATTTGCTCACTAGACCGGGTGTTGCGTGCCGCGGGCTGTCTCCATTTAGCCCCTACAGGATTCAATCAAAATCTTCGAATTTGTGGAGAAAAAAGGCAAAGGACAGCGAGACGCGGGTCAAAGCTATGCAACACACAATAAATTAGTTTTTGTCGAAACTTTACATTCTATTTAGCGAGTACTGGTATCGCCTCCACGGGGAACAGCTGCCGCTGAAAATAAAATGTGGAGCAGTCACAAGTAACTTAACACTTTCATTTTTTGACTTGTTTCACTCGTCTGACGAGAGAATCTTCAGGAATTTAGTAGCCGACGGCCACACGTTAAATATATGTAGCTGTGTACAGTGCGGACCTCTGTCTGATGTCGACTGAACTGTAAGGCAGACACAGACATGGATACAGAACCGGGTCATCATTTAGTAATGTTGCAGATTAGACTGAATTTAAAAGATTCGACCGCAAGAATTAGTGCGCAAAAAAGTGAGGTACTGCAGTACTAAGGATGATGAAATGTGATTCACGTTCTCTGAGACTATAGACACTGCAATAAGGAATACCACAGTAGGGAGTTCAGATCAAGAGGTACGGACATGTCTAAAAATGGGCAACCGCACTAGTTTTACAGACAAACGAAGATGTAAGTATTGTAACTGCGAAGAAATGTTGGCTAACGGAAGAAATACTTCAGGTGTTCGACGAAAGAAGAAAGTACAAAAATGCTTAGAGGAATTGAAGAATACAGAAATATAAGTCGCTTGCAAACGAAATAAAACGAAACTGCATGGAATCTAAGGTGAAACGGCTGCAGAGAAACGTGAATAAATCGTAAAAGAAATTGTCTTTGGAAGGACTGATTCAGCAAGTATAAAAGACAAAACAATATTCGGTGAAATTAAAAGCAAGGGTTTCAACATTAAGACTGCAATCGGAATTTCGCTGTTAAACGTAAAGGAGCGAGCAAATAGGTGGAGAGTTGTCTGATGAACTGTTAATGGAAGAAGTGACACTTGATATCGACGGTTAGGGGATCGAGTGTTAGAGATAAAATAAGGTAGAAGGATAGATAATATTCTTTCGGAATTTCTGAAACCATTGGGGAAGTGGCAAAGAAGTGATTATTCAAGTTGGTGTGTAAAATCTATGAGTCTGGAGACATACCTTCTGATTTCTGGACAACTCTCATCCGACTAATCCCGAAGATATGAAGGACGGATAAGTGCGAGATCGCACTATTAGCTTAACGGCTTATGCATCCAAGCTGCTGTCATGAATAATACACAGAGTAAAGGAAAAGAAAAAGATTTGTCGACTTGGAAAAGGCGTTCGACAATGTAAAATGGTGCAAGATGCTCAAAAATTCTGAGAAAAATAGGGGCAAGCTAAGGGGAATATATAGTACCCAAAAGGACGACAAGGGAACAGTAAAATTAGACCAAGAACGAAGTGCTCGAGTTAAAAATGGTGTGAGACTGAAATGCTGTATTTCGCACCTATTGTTCAACCTATACATCGGAGGAAAAATGGCGGTAATGGAAGAGATGTTCAAGAGTGGGACTAAAATTCAGTGTGAAAGGATACAAGCGATAAGGTTCGCTGATGACATTGCTATTCTCAGTGAAGGTGAAGAAGAAATGCAGGATTTGTTGAATGGAATGAACAGTCTAATAAATAGAAAATATGAATTGAGAGTAAACCGAAGAAAGATGAAAGTAATAAAGACGAGCAGACGTGTGATTACTGCTAAACTTAAAATCAAAATTGTGGACGACGAAATAGACGAAGCGAAGGAATTCTGCAACTCTGGAACGAAAATAAAATATGACGAACGAAGCAAGGAAGACACAAAAAGCAGGTTAGCGCAAGGAAACTGGGCATTCCTGACCACAGAAAGCCTGCTAGTGTCAAACATCGGCCTCAAAATGAGGAAGAAGTTTCCGAGAATGTTGATTTGGACCGCAGTATTGCATGCGTGGTTGTGAATCATGGATCGTGAGACAACGAGAAAAGGATGGAATCGGAAAGTTTCAGATATGGTACTACAGAAGAATGTTTATAGAAGGATGGTGAAAATCAAGTTGACAGATAAAATAACGAATGATAGTGTTGTCCACAGAATCGGCGAAGGAAGGAACATATGGAAAACACTTACAAGAAGAAGGGACAATATTATACGAAATGTGTTATATCATCAGGGAGTTAACGTCTGTGGTACTAGAGGGACCTGTAAAGGGTAAAAACTGCACGAGAAGAGAGAGATTGGAATACATCCAACAGATAATTGAAGACGAGGGTGGGATTGTTACTGTGAGATGAAGAGGTTGGCACAAGAGAGGAATTCGTGGTGGACCGCATCTAACCGGTCAAAAGGCTGATGACCAAAAGTATAATAAAATATAATAAAGGTTAGCGAGATACCATTCATGTCTTTCGATTCCCTTCTTTTCGATTTGATTTTTTTATTTTTATTTGATTGTCAAACTTTTACTTTATGCTACACTTTTAAAAATTGCGTAATTTCCTTTTTATTTTTTCTTATTTACAACTCTGTGACGTTGCGGTGTAAGATTAATATAGTAATCTTTTTTACTTTTATCATTTTCTTTTAAAATGTAGTGCATTGTCTGTATTTTTATCCATGCCTTTATCTTGGTGTTAGGACGCGGGATTTTGTCAGTTTTGAAAGGCAACTTTCAAAACGTCTTCCACATTATTATGCAAGTCTTTCTTCTTTATTTACTTTACAGGTGGGACTTCTTGGTGAATCGGATAACTTTATCTTCAGGAGCTTGGAATTTGCAATATTCTTCTGTGCCATGCCGACCTCACTGTCGATGGGAGGTCTCGATTACGGATGCCTGCCGAGACTGCTAACCAGTCTTCACGTTGGAATTTCAGTTCGACATCATCTCTGTTCTTACTTTGCATTAATTCCTACTTCTTTACCGTTGGTCTTTTTCATTTCCGGGACTCCGAAGCGAATGTAACTGCGCTCGATTAGGAATTATTTCACATGGGAGAGTTGATAAGGTATGTCCCAAGCATTTATTGAAGGGTTAAAACTAACTGCTAGTGTTTCATCTAACAAGTGTGCCTTTAGGCTATACCTGCCAATACCTGGGCTAAGGGGGGAGGGGAGGGGGAAGAGGGCGCTGCACCCCCCCCCCCCCCCCCCAAAATCTCTCAGGGATAGGAAAAAATATTGTGTAGTCAAGTGTTTTTCTTTTAAGAAAATGATTTAAAAGTCGGTATTACGAGGTTTTTAACAAGGTTGCAACTCTAACTCTTTACGGCTACTTACAAGTCGTCATCCGCCTTGTAAGATAATAACAGTATTTCACACACCTCGCTGCCCCGGGTTCACTGGCGAAAACTATCGTACACCCTTGGACTGTTTGGTGTCCATAAGCTACGCAAGCAGATGGTATGTCTTTCCATCCTGTAAAGATGAAATATGGTTCTCTTGAACTAAGTAACATAAATGAGTAACTTCCTGGTCAGTACAATATTCATTTTCCTTCAGTCCACACGAAATCACGTAGTCCATATTAAGCGACATTTTAAAATAGCGATCTGACAACCCAATTGCGACTCAAACGTGGTAGAAAATTTACAAAAACTTTTCGGGAAGTAAGGAACGATCGTTCGCGAAATGGAAACCACAGTGAAAATCCGATGAAGCTTTGCACAGATGTGTTAGGCAGTGTCTCTAGTATGTAGACAGAGTAACGTCGCTCTTCTCAGTTCTGAACGCACAGTGAGCGCATAAAGATGCCTAGAAAATAATATCTCCCGCCAAGTACGGTTGCCTGCCAAGAGATATCGCCTGATTTCATGTAATCCCACATAATGTAACAGTCATGAAGTTTCTTCTTCATGACAGTCTCGGCCGCACACTGCAGAGGCAATGACCCTATTGCTACATTTTCCACGGGAAGTTTTTGATCACTCACGGTACGACCCGGCCTTGGGGCCCCTCTGATTTTCATCTCGAGGGTATTGGAAGGTCGGTACAACACTACGGCAGATGTCTTCGGAGCGGCAACTATGTAGTGAAGTGGTTGGCGGGTGATGAAAATAAAGCAGTTTTGATTTTCACTGCGTTTTTCCGAATAGCCCCCGTACCCGTAGCGAAGAGGATGTAGATGAAGATGAAATGGGAGATATGATACTGCATGAACAGTTTGACAGAGCACTGAAAGACCTGAGTTAGAACTACTGACGGCCTTGGGACAAAACTCTACCGTCTGGTGAGCAAGATGTATGAGACAGGCGAAATACTCTCAGACCTCAACAAGAATATAATAATTCCAATCCCAAAGAAAGCAGGTGTTGACAGATGTGAAAATTACCGAACTATCAGTTTAATGAGTCGCAGCTGCAAAATACTAACGCGAATTCTTTACAGACGAATGGAAAAACAGGTAGAAGCCGACCTCGGGGAAGATCAGTTTGGATTCCGTAGAAATGTTGGAACACGTGAGGCAATACTGACCCTACGACTTATCTTAGAAGAAAGATTAAGAAAAGGCAAACCAACGTTTCTAGTATTTGTAGACTTGGAGAAAGCTTTTGGCAATGTTTATTGGAATACTCTCTTTCAAATTCTGAAGGTGGCAGGGGTAAAATACAGGGAGCGAAAGGCTATTTACAATTTGTTCAAATGGCTCTGAGCACTATGGGACTCAACTGCTGAGGTCATTAGTCCCCTAGAACTTAGAACTAGTTAAACCTAACTAACCTAAGGACATCACAAACATCCATGCCCGAGGCAGGATTCGAACCTGCGACCGTAGCGGTCTTGCGTTTCCAGACTGCAGCGCCCTTAACCGCACGGCCACTTCGGCCGGCTTACAATTTGTACAGAAAGCAGATGGCAGTTATAAGAGTCGAAGGGTATGAAAGGGAAGCAGTGATTGGGAAGGGAGTTAGACAGGGTTGTAGCCTATCCCCGATGTTATTCAATCTGTATATTGAGCAAGCAATAAAGGAAACAAAAGAAAAGTTCGGAGTAGGTATTAAAATCCATGGAGAAGAAATAAAAACTTTCAGGTTCGCTGATGACACTGTAATTCTGTCAGAGACAGCAATGGAGTTGGAAGAGCAGTTGAACGGAATGGACAGTGTCTTGAAAGGAGGGTATAAGATGAACATCAACAAAAGCAAAATGAGGATAATGGAATGTAGTCAAATTAAGTCGGGTGATGCTGAGGGAATTAGATTAGGAAATGAGACACTTGAAGTAGTAAAGGAGTTTTGCTATTTGGGGAGCAAAATAACTAATGATGGTCGAAGTAGAGAGGATATACAATGTAGACTGGCAATTGCAAGGAAAGTGTTTCTGGAGAAGAGAAATTTGTTAACATCGAGTATAGATTTAAATGTCAGGAAGTCATTTCTGAAAGTATTTGTATGGAGTGTAGCCATATATGGAAGTGAAACGTGGACGATAAATAGTTTAGACAAGAAGAGAATAGAAGCTTTCAAAATGTGGTGCTACAGAAGAATGCTGAAGATTAGATGGGTAGATCACATAACTAATGAGGAGGCATCGAATAGAATTGGGGAAAAGAGGAGCTTGTGGCACAACTTGACTAGAAGAAGGGATCGGTTGGTAGGACATGTTCTGAGACATCGAGGGAACACCAATTTAGTGTTGGAGGGCAGCGTGGAGGGTAAAAATCGAAGAGGGAGACCAAGAGATGAATACACTAAGCAGATTCAGAGGGATGTAGGCTGCAGTAGGTACTGGGAGATGAAGAAGCTTGCACAGGATAGAGTAGCATGGAGAGCTGCATCAAACCAGTCTCAGGACTGAAGACCACAACAACAACAACCCGTAGCGAAAGTCGATCGCGTCAAGTGAAATCAGGCAACCTGACATGCAATTTCGGAATCCGGCAGTATCGTGATATCGCATCACTGTTTGGAGAGCGGCCATCAGCATCCGCGTCGTTAGCTGGCGACCCGTGTGTGAACCTTGCGACCGCATGGGCTGCGTTGTGACATCCCGTACCCGCAGTCGGCCCACTCGCTACGCTGGCTGCGTAGCGCCAGAAATTCCAGACCCGCTCAGCCGTGAAGGGCCCGCAGGGACGTCCCGGGACAGTACCGGGAGCACGTAACGGCAGCACGCTTAATGGGATGAGGCTGGATGGCGTAGGACAGGCCAGAGCTGCAGCTAGAGCTAGACGATTTCAGAAAGCGGCGGCGGACGTGCCCGGAATGGGGAGGACCCGCTCGTCCGGTTAGCGACCGCCGCGGCCCGGTGCTCGGTTTTTGCGAGACTCGGTCCAGTCTCCAGTCTCCACGCTCCAGCCTCCCGCGGCCCCGCCCGGGCCCGCAGTCACCTCCATCCCGGCACTTACATCCTGTCCTAACGGTGCGCACCGCGCCACGCCACACAGTGGAAAACTCCTATCTCTGGACAAGTCGTAGTTTCGCTCTTTCGGTCTTGGTTCAACTGGCTCTGAGCACAATGGGACTTAACATCTGTGGTCATCAGTCCCCTAGAACATAGCACTACTTAAACCTAACTAACCTAAAGACATCACACACATCCATGCCCGAGGCAGGATTCGAACCTGCGACCGTAGCAGTCACGCGGTTCCGGACTGAGCGCCTAGAACCCTTAGACCACCGCGGCCGGCGCTCTTTAGGTCTATTCGACCTCACAGACGTAAGGCTTCGGTTGAGACTTCGTACGAAGCCAGGCAATTTTAATACTATTTATTAACTAGCTAAGTAACCGGTGTCGGCCGGGTATGTATTTATTCCAATTGTCCGTTAGTTCATCTCTTCCTTCCATCTCTCTCTGTCCATCTCCTCCTTCCCTGACTCTCCATTTCCTCCACCCCCTCTTTCTGTCCATCACCTCCTCTCCCCTCTCTTTTACCATGTTCTCCTTCCCCCTGCGTCCTTCTCCCCCTCTAATTGTATCTCCTTCTCCTCTCTCTCTTTATCCAACTCCTTCTCCCTCTATCCATCACCACCTCCCCTCTTTCGCCGTCCATCACTTCGACTCCCTTTCTCTCTCTCCATCTCCTCTTCTTCCCCTTATCTGTTTATTTCTTCCCCTCCCCTGTCTCTGCCCATTTCCTCCTCTCTCTGTCCATTAACTTCTCCCCTCTGTCTGTTAATATCCTCCACCATCCTCTTTCTGTCCATCTCCTCCTCTTTCCTTTCTCTGTCCATCTCCGCCACTCAACTCTCTGTGTCCATTCCCCCCCCCCCCCCCCCACTCCCCCTCCCTAGCCGTTCCGCTTCATCTCCTTCTCCCCCTCCTCCCTCCACTTATCACGCTCACCCCATTTGCAAGCTGGTGGCTTTCTTTCCATTTCGTAACTAGCACATGTACCACATTTGTTTTGAAATCGTTCCTAGGGTTTGGGGTGAACGTCTCACATGTAGCTTTGCCAACATACGCACGTGTCAAATACATTTCACATATATTTAACGTTTCACTTTTATTTGTTCTCATCAGTCGCTAATTTCGCTGTGCAGTTTTCAAGCAGCTCACTGTTTATGACATCATACCTCCTGAATTATGTGCTGTACAACGATATAATTTTGCAGGCACATTCAGTGGTATATGTAAATACTGTCCGCAAAATACGTCAGTATACAGTTAGCAGTAAAGTAATAAATTAGAATATCATGCTTCATGCGGCTGTTTTACTGCACGAACAGCGAAAATGTAGTAAGTGATAATTTTTTTCCCTTTCATAATTCCGTGGGGGTTGCCCGAAAGAAGGAGTTTCGTATACGTCTGAAATTATGTGTAAAGTTTGTTGCAAGCCCCTAAGTGCTCTGATTCTCAAATACTGTGTGAACAAAGTCCAGGTACTCGCACGTCGTCATCTACACTGTTTTTTTGTAGACGTGGGACGTACATATGTGGATATGTATACACACACCTTCATTTTTATAATTTATATGGGTTTGGACAGCCTCCATAGCCGAACCGTTAGCGTCGCTTCTTTGCGGTAGGACCAGGGTTCGAGTCCTCGCAGCTCCTTGGATTTTTCTGAGAAGGGAATGTCTGGAATATGGCCGAATGAGGAACTGCTTGAATAAAGAAGTATTGGCCTCACCAGCATTCATTTACTGGCAGTAACGGCTACAGGGATTGTTGACATGCCGTTCACATGTCCCACTATCATAGATCTCTCCTCGTATTGCCTTTAGGCAACAGTGGGGGAGGCGGAACAGGCCTCTACATTGAGTGGTGCCCATGGGGTTAATTTAGTCATTCAACTACATTATATATATATATATATATATATATATATATATATATATATTGGTAATATATTTATTTTCTTTTCTGAACACTGAATTAATTTTAAAGTGTCTGCATGTCTGCATAGTAATTTTTCTTTGTAGTACTGTCGTTCTAATGCTTAGATAGCTACGCATAGGTTACTCTGAATGCAGTTACAAGGTCTTTTTCCACACTGAACCGGGTCATCCTTAACTGTGAACAGAAAAAGAACAGAAGGCTTTCGGTATTTCAGTCCCTTTTGACTAATTTTGCAGTTATTTTTATCACCTACTGCTATTAACATTACTACAACAGGGTACACTGCTATTACAGTAACAACTAAGACAAATATTACGAGTGTTAAAGGCCCTACTACTAATTATCATTACCTTGGTTTTTCTACAACCACTACCACTCATACGTTAGTAATACTGATCCTGGTAACACTACTACGATTATTGATGATAATGTTAGGGTCGTCGATACAGAACAATTAAGTAGTATGTTTTTATGCTTCTCTTCTGTGTAGTCTAAGATCAACTCACACACACACACACACACACACTTTATTATCAACAGACCACACACACACACTTTACTATCTTCAGACTGTATTTTGTTTCTCTCTATGTTCCGAACAAGGTTGAGCAACAACATCTTGCTGCCTCTAGACTGCAAGGCATCGGATCAGAGCGCATCTTTTATCTTCTGTTTCTTCTCGCTATTCTCAGCTACGTCTGTGGTCCAATTACAGTTAAGGCGGTCTTAGAACTGTGGGGCTTCGTTCCCGTTCCGTAGGCTTGTCTAAAGACGTTACTCGTAACTGCTGCGTCTGCTGACTGTAACTACAGCTTGCTTTTCCCGAGACAGCATCAGCTAGAAAATTTAGAACGTGAGACCCCACTTCACCCTAATTTTGTTGTAAACAAACCAGGGGAGAGTTGGATGATCCGCTATTAAATCCTTCTTTCGCTGAATTACGTCGAAACAATCTTGCTCCTATGCCGTTGTGTCCAGCAAACAGCGCGACGAGAGCATGGAGTGCCAACTCTGCTACGATATGGCCATAGGACCCCACGATGCTTACGATGTAGCTGGAAACACTACGATAACGTCGGAAGCGTCGTGACAGAGTTCGGGGTTGGTGGTGTTGTGTAAAGGGAACCATTAACACTACAATACTGTAGCGAAATGTAATAAGACCTGCGGAGAGTTATCACTCGTTCCAGAGATTGGCAATTGATCCTTAAGACAATCAAATATAACGTACTATTATTCGATCAATCGCTGGTGACTGTCACAACTATTAAATTCCTCGAACTTGACGTATGGAACAATTTAAAGTGAACAACCTTGTAATATTAATCACTATCTGAGAAATCCGGCGTTGCCCAGGTGTTTATTTACAGTTGCGCCCAAGACATGGAATTTATTTTTGACTTATGAAGCTCCTTTGTACACAATGTCTGAAGCAGTGTGATTGGGGACATGAAGAAAGAGCTTGTTTGCTTCACTAACACAAGCGATCCACTTAGAGTTGTCCGCGTGAATAGCAACTAACACTAAGTTCCACGCCAGCAAAACGTAGCGTCAGGTCTTGTGCTTTTTTACGGTCACGGCATAACATAAGCCACCAGGAATTGTACAAGCTTAAAGCGAAATGGTAAAGTGTTAGGAATGAACGGGATTCAGGGTGTCAAAATTCCGGTCTCTACGACGCTTCATTGGAGAGAAGTAACTTTAAGCCTCTGTGAGCGGAGATTACTGAAGAGTGAGATAATTTGTGATTCTCTCGCTCAGAGTTATGTCGCGCCTCGCTTTCAGAAGCAGCGTCCAAGGAGCGAGTTAAAGTCTGATGTTCTCGAGACGCCGGAGAAGTCACTTCATGATCTTCACTGGATTCTTGAGACGCAGGTAGCCCTCAATCATTTAGTTATTTTGGTGTATTCGGAAAGACTCGAATGTTTCTAGACGTTTTTATTCATAAACAAAATAAAATTAACATGTACAGTATTTTACGGACTATAAGACGCTACAAACTATTAAGACGCACGGTAATTTTTAATCAGTTTTTTAAAAAGTAACATTTTTACTATTAGATTTCAAAGCAAGACTAAAAACATTCTTAGTTTATAAAACCGAGCTGTCATTTAAAATCCTTGAAAATCGTCATCTTCTAGCTACGGCCATCTTGAATTCTGTCCTCTATTTGCACATTTAGTTTTCTTCATCTTCGTCAGTTCTTCTTTACTAGCCGGCCAATTGTGAATAGTTTCTTCCGTTGGTGGAGGGCCCAAAGGCCACTCAGCTGCTCTGTTTCCATGTTTTTTTTCCAATTTATAGTCCGCATCATATGAACACCTTTTATTTTTTCCATTACGAAACTATCTACCAACAAAAATATTATCCTGTTACCGATAACACGAATCACTTTCAGTTCAACTTCACTGGCACCATGTACTGCAATGACGCACCTTGGGCTAGACAGTGTTTGGATTTGTGTTGGCGGAGGGGGAGGGAGACAGTGTTGGCGAGCTTGTCAATCTCCGTGTCTCGTTTTTGTCGCATCGGTGCGCTGCTGCTGACAGATGAATCCAGTGTTGCCAGATATAGATAATCTTAAATCAAACACTGGATATTTTTATATCAATTTCGAGTATAAGACGAACCCGAATGTTGGAGGCAATGTTTCGAAGAAAAAAGTGCGTCTTATAGAACGTAAAATGTGGTACTGAGTAGTCAACCTAATCCCTAAGCAAATTTAATAAATTCGTTTTTCCTAGCAAAGAATACAAATAAAACATATCGAAAGTTGCAAAGCAATATTGCTAAGTTTTTAATACACAAAGCGAAAGGTAACAGTGTCAAAAATTTCGTGCAAAAATGCGAAATATGAAACAGAAAATAAAATATTTAGCTATTTCTATGTGTATATTTTTTCTATAGAATAAAGCATTTCGTATGCCTGTATGAAAATTTTGATTGAGTAGTTATGTGATGTGTTGCGAATGGAGTTCGTAGTGAAAATTCAATAAATTAAGACCTTATGCCCGATGCTGAAATTTGTCTGCATGAACAGCGAAAATGTAGAAACAGTCAAATTTTTTTCCATACATTGTTCGTGGGGCTGTCAGTGAAAAAAGTTTTGTAAACGTTTGAAATTATGCATAAAGTCGCTAAGTACTTTCATTCTCAAGTACTTGATGCATATGGTCCGAGTATTTGCGCGCAGTTTTATTTGTAATACTTGTTTTAGAGTGTTAAATTTTTGTCATAAGATTACATCTCTTAATGAGTAGGTTATGACAGCATTTTAAATTTTTAAATTCGGTCAATAATTGCGGGAAATATTGAAATTAAAATTTTTGTTGCCACTTGCAGTTGGTACCGGGTTGCGGGATAGCGGTTTAATTACACAAAGAAGTCAAAATCCACCATAAGTTTCAATCTTCATTTATGTAGAATATGTACTCTCGTGAAATGGGATGAATTTTCCTAATACTCTCTGCACCGTTGTTGCACGGAGCCGTTCTTCACGACACACTCCTGACAAACACTGAAACGATTTGAATGTAAAACGGGGTTCCACATCCGTAATGCGAAGAAGATGAAAGTCGAACACCATACGAGTCGTTACAGACAGTGTACCAGCTGACATCCTTCAAGGATGGAGAAGCAAATCCACTGTGGCTTCATCGCAGCTATCATGACAGTATTCGCCAGAAATGATTTTGAAAATCACAGAACAACGTATTGCCATAACAAATGTTTTGTGAGGTATCGAATGACCCTTTTCCACATTTCCCACTGACATAACGCCATATCGGCTGCTAACGATGACTGCAACGATTTAAATTACAAGTTCGACAGTGGAACGAGTATGTGCCTAAGATACAGTCCGGGAATACAACTAGATAATGAGAGCCTTGTTAGACCTCTGCCTATGAGGTGTGATTTTAAAGCTTAGGTCATCGTATAGGGTGATTGTATATAAGTGCAGTGTCTGATGCTTTGTTGCGAGTTAACATGAAGATAAGAGACGCCCTAACTTTGCTGCTGGCTTATTATACGTGTTATTATTCAAGAAAACCAAGCGATGTTAATATCCAGAACAGATGAAAGAATTATCAACATTATCGACAGTGTGCTATGCCCTCGATTTGAAAGACATTTCACAGAGGTGTGCAAATACCAAAGACGAGGAGTACACTACCATGCCGATTATCTCTCTCCCTTCCTCTCTCTCCCTCCCTCTTCCTCTCTCTCCCTCCCTCTTCCTCTCTCTCTCTTTCTATGCTTCACTCTTCACCACTGTTACACGATCATAATCGTTGGAATGAATTACAACCGATGACTACCTAATAGTAGTAAAGAAGACATACGACTATCCTCCTGGTCTTCCCTTTTCTTATCTCGTTACAGTAAAGTGTGCAGCTAAAGAGCCATTCCTCATCGTAGCTGTGACAATTATTTCTGTCACCAAATCACTTTCATCAAAAGGGGGGGGGGGGGGGGCAGCTCGTGTTTCAGGTGACCACATTCAGGTGAGTTTGCACATTTACCCAATGTAAAGTCGCATTTATACGATAGACCTGTATTTGTCGTAATTTGTTTAGAAACGTGGCTAAAAGAAGAACTACACTTCGATTATTTATCAGACTAATGCTGTTAGTTGGGCCAAGGGATTGTATCCATGTCTAACGTACTTTCTTGTTACAAAAGCAGGTGATGGGCGCATTACGGAACACGGTCACACACGCTTAATTTTTGACTATCGACAAGCACAAAATTTGAAGGTGTAAGGGTGATCCGTATCAAGTACTGTTGTTTTCTTATTGCAAGTAGTCATTGGTCACTACATAGCTTAGTCGTACGCAAGGAGGTGGCGGTCTTCGGTTCATTAGCAGCATATTTTGAAAGTGCTGTCAGTCTTCGACTAACCTGTGCGTCCCTTCTAAGGATGTTGCTCAAGTGAGTAGAACCCACATCAGATAAGAATAACCGGGAATACCGAACGTATAGAAAGACGAGAATCATCAACGGTGACAGGTTTATTTGACTCATGGGACAGCATCATGGGAATACTCAAAAACCGGAATTGGCAGACGCACGAAAATACAGTGAGGTGACAAAAGTCATGGATAGCGTTACGCACATGTACAGTTGGTGGTAGTATTGCGTACACAAAGTATTAAAAGGCATCGCATTGGCGGAGATGATTCAGGTGAAAAGGTTCCGACATGATTACTGCTGCATGACGGAAACTAACGGACTTTGATATCGGAGTGGTAGTTGGAGCTAGACGCACGGTACATATCATTTTGGAAATCGTTAGGGAATTCAATATTCCGAGATCCACAGTGTCAAGAGAGTACCGAGAATACTAAATTTCAGGTATTACCTCTCACCACGGACAACGCATCGGTCGGCGGCTCTAAGTTAACAACCGAGAGCAATGGCGTTTGCGTGGTGCGGCCATTGCTAACAGCAAAGATCACTGCGTGAAATATCCACAGAAATCAATCTGTGACGAATGACGGACGTATCCGTTAGGATAGTGCGGCGAAATTTGGCGTTGCTGGGCTATGCATTAGACGAACGACGCGAGCGCCTTTGCTAACAGCACGACATCGCCTGCCGAGCCTCCCAGGAGGTCACGACTACATCGGTTAGACCCCTAGACCACTGGAAAGCAGTAGCCTGATCAGGTGAGTCCCAATTTCAGTTGGTAAGAGCTGAAGGTAGGGTTCCAGTGTGGCGCAGACCCCCCGAAGCCATGAACCTATGCTGACAGTAACGAACTGTGCAAGCTAGTGGTGGCTCCATAATGGTGTGGGCTGTGTTTACATGAAATGAACTGGATCCTCAGCTCTAATTGAACCGATAACTGGTTTGAAATTGTTATATTCGGCTACCTGGAGACGATTTGCAGTAATTCATGGACTACACGTTCCCAAACAACGATGGAAATCTTATGGGTGACAATGCGCCCTGTCAGTTGGCCATAATTGTTCGCGATTGGTTTGACGAACATTCTGGACAATTCGAGCGAATGATCTGGCCACTCAGATTTCCCAACATGAATGTCATCGAACATTTATTGAAAAATAATCGAGAGATCAATTTGTGCCGGTTCTAGGCGCTTCAGTTCGGAACCGCGCGAGTTCTACGGTCGCAGGTTCGAATCCTGCCTCGGTTATGGAAGTGTGTGATGTCCTTAGGTTAGTTAGGTTTCAGTAGTTCTAAGTTCCAGGGGACTGATGACCTCAGATGTTAAGTCCCGTAGTGCTCAGAGCCATTTGATGTTTCAATTTGTGTACAAAATTACGCGTCGGCAACACAATCGCAATTATGGACGACTATATGGGTAACATGACTCAGTATTTCTGCAGGGGACTTCCAACGACTTTTTGAGTCAAGTCATTGCTCTACGCTTGACAAAAGGATGTTCGACACGAATTTAAAAAGTATCTCACGACTTTAGTCGCCTCAGTGTAGACGCCAGTTACACCGCGAAACCCTACATACAAAGCTTCAAAACCAGTATTACGTACATATTTTTGATATATTCTTCAATCCCCTAAATATCGCTCTAGCAGGAATCAGGATGACAAGATCAGGATAATTACAGCGCGCACAGAAGAATTTAAATAGCCATTCTTCACTTGCTGCGAGTGGAAACTAAAGAAATCCACACAAGTGGTACCAAGAGTAATAAAAATGGTCGATAGCCCATCTTTCGCTACGAATAATATGGCCTACTTACCGAATTCTTGAAAGAAATGAATTATTCTGTACACTCAATAAGTTTACTATAGATATAGGCAAGTTTAAAATTTTAATTTCGCGTTTCGTGTAGTTTTAATGACAATATTCAAATAATTTTTTACGTCTATGTACAGAACAGGTGTTCAAACATGGATCTAATATAAATAACATTGATCGTATTACTTTTTAAAAATTCACTTATTTAATCTTATTTGCATGTGAAGATGTTGACTCTCTTCACCTTCACTTTCTCCTCCTCCTCCTCCTCTTCCTTCTTCTTCTTCTTCTTCTTCTTCTTGTTCGATTCATGTATTAGACAAAGAGCCTATTACTGTACCCGTCCCTTGCATGGTCTTCCTACATTTCTTCCTCCAATCCATTTATAATTAGAGCCTTTACCGGGGACCTTTCTGCGCCCATACGGTCTACATGTTCCTTCCATTTTCTCCTATTATCGTCTATTTTCTAATTTAGTGTATATATTCCTGAATCTTTCCTTATATCTTCATTTGTTTCTCGATTTTCCCTTGTACATCTTTCGATATTTCTTAGAAATATCATTTCTTAAGCATGTCTTCAATACTTTCTTGGTGTCTTTTTGTTGTCCATTCTTCACTTCCATAAGTAAGGCTTCATACTGCTATTGTTTTATAAAACTTCAGCGAGTTTCTTTCCTGTCTTTATTCTACAAATGTTTTACGATAGTTCCACATATGGAAGTACATTTATTTAATTTTTGGCCCATGTCATGGTCATATTCGCAAGTGACGACGCTTCGTAGATATTTAAAATGTTTTACTTGCTCTAAGATTTTATTATTCAAGTCTATTTTAGATCTTACTGGCTGCTTGCCCTGAAATGCCATTACTTTCATTTTATCTACCGACGACGTAAGGTTGTAATTTGAGCCTATCTGCCACAACTTATAAAGAGTCTACTCTGAAGGCCATCTTCATTCTCTGTAATCAGAGTTAGGTCATCAGCGTATAAAATTTCATTTAGTCTAGTGTCACGATCTAAAAAAACTCCATTTATGTTCAACATTTTCCGTGCAAGATGGCGCAGTGATGAGCACACTGGTTTCGCATCAGAGGACGACGGCCCAGACCCGCATCTGGCCAACCAGATTTAGGTTTCCCGTGATTTCCCTAAATCGCTCTAAGCAAATGCCGGGATGGTTCCTTCGAAAGGGCTTTCTTTGTCCATCCTTCCCTAATCCGAGATTGTGGTCCGTCGATGTCGATGTCAATGGGACGTTAAACACTAATCTCCTTCTCCTTATGTTGTTATATTTCCCATACCTATAACAATTCCGGTGTTTGCGTAAAGATTCTTAATGGCATTTATGAGGTGAGATGGATAGCCGCGTTCAGTCATGATAAGCCATAGCACATCGATTATAAAATCGTTAATTGTGAGCTTTTAAAAAATAACTTCCCAGAAAAGATTATCGCTAAATAATAATTCATTTGTTGTCTAAAAAAAATTTCTTTGATACATGAATAATCTTTGTTCTTCTTGTCGAGTTGTAGTGAGTTGTGAAAAGCTGCTGTTGTATGAAGTTCGCGGGAAATTTTACTGTGCGTGTCTGGTCATGTTCTGAGTTTCAGAAATGTCTGAATGTTGAAATTGTATTGGCTAATAATGAAGAGAATTAAACGCTCTACGTAAAAGATAAAGTGCCGGCCACAAGTTACTTCAACGTACATATTTTGAACCAAAACTTGAATATCCTCTAGCAAGAAGAAGTATACATCTAGTTGCTGAAGCGAAATACATCCACTGAAGACAGTAAGTTAAGTAATGAAAGTAATTAAATTAATTTTTATCACAATCTCTGTTTCATGACTAATTCAACCTTTTCTCGTATTTGTTCTCACTGGCAGAAAATATCACGCAATCAAAACGAAAGAAATAATTATTTGCGAGGTTTGTTATAACATTAAGTATGAGATAGGGATATAGCGAGGTTTGACATGGAAAGCACTTTACTGTGTTCCGGCAGTTGTCTGTTACGAACTACTGTTTACATACGTCAGCTGCCAGACGCTACACTGACATTAAAGCAAACCGGTGAACAATTATTTTGTGTTGTTTTGGAGCGCTCACCTAACCTACTGCAATGCCACCCGCATTTCACATGAACCCTGGTATTTGTGCACGTTTCTGATAATCAACGCAGTGCGTACAATTGCTGTATCCTAACAATATATTCCAGCGACAGTTAATCTCATATGTCTTTCTCAGAAGCTGTGCTGACATAGCGAGTTGATCTGGACGAGCAAATATCTCGTGCCTAGATATTTCGCCGGTAACTGGTATAAAGCTTTTTCTTTGTTTCTAGGAAATGATACTTATTTTCTACACATATTCCGTAACCTTGCTGTCACGATGTCCCTAAGACACCCCTATAAATATCTAGTTGTGAACATTAGCACCAGATTCTCAATTACGGACGTATGGAGCTACACTGATCACGGGACCAATCAGATTTCGCTATAAATTCATGGGAGAACTTTCTATCTGAGACCGTTTTTTATCTTTATTTACTAATCGCATTACGCCACCGGCTTAGTAGAGCACTTATAAATCGTAAAATTGACAATTTCGTCAATTTTATCTAACAATTTTGCGAATTATTGACAGCATACAATAAACGAATTACATTATTTTAATTGAATCAACTGTAGGTTCTTGTTGAAACTTTGTAAAGTAACTAAGCAAACACTGTTTTTTGCGTTGTTTCTCAAACTTTATTGTGGTTTCTGCACAACCTAGGCTCCGGGCTTAAGCCCATTTTCAACTACATTACTAATTCCAAAGGTGATAACGCAAAGATAAACGTGATGAAAAGGGAAAGATAAACATCTCAGCTTCTTAATGCATCGATCGTGTATTAATGTAAAATTACTTCAATGACCATTTCTTGAGAAATTACATATGGAATTACACAATACAGCAATTACACTAACATGATGAAACAAACCTATAAATCAAGTTATGCATCAACCTAGAACTTTTTATCTACTGATGGACTGAGGTCCAAAGCTGTATTTCTGACTAGGAGTTATGATATAATTTAAAAAAGGTGAATAACTGAATTGGGTTTGCTCGTTAAATAACTGCTGTGGGGATGTATATACATCCGTTTTTCAATTTCAATAATTTTTAACTGGCCGAGTGTTGCCGCCTTTTCCTCTTTGTATAAGACTTGTACATCTATAATGTATTTGTGGTTTTTGTTAAGGCAATATTCCGCAAAGGCTGAATCAGGCTTCTTCAATCTCCAGCTTCTATGATGTTCTTTAAGCCTGGTGCAGATTGATCTCTCAGTCTGTCCAATGTAGCAAGACTGACTCTCCCGACATATTATCTCATGAATCCACTTTTTGTTATGGCTGGTTGTTTGTCTTTTGCATTGAACAAGCAACTACCTGTTGTCTGAGGAACATAGAAAAGCACAGAGAAACCCTTTACCTTCAAAATGTTACTAATCCTGTTTGACGTTTTCTCTATAAAAGGCAGTCTGCACCATTTCTTTTCCAGTTTGTGTTGCTCATTGGTAACAGTAGGGCCCTGCTTTCTTCTTCATGTTTTTACTGAAGATTTTGTCAATGATGGTGGGATCAAATTCATTATTTGTGGCTATTGTTTTCACCAGAGCAAGATTAAGAAAATGATGGTTTTTCGACTTCTAGACGTAGATAACCGGACAATTCTCCCAATAAATACAGGAGTACGAGTATTAACAAGTTGTATTAAGTTCCTGGTCAAAGTCTTCTTGGTACCTGCCGGGATGAATGCGTCAGTGAAGGAGTCTTCTCGATATATTTTAAATTTATGGTTGCTGTCTTCTATCTTTAAGCTAACGTCCAGGAAATTTATGCTGGGTGCCCCTAAATGCATGCTGACTTACATTTGTGTGCCACAAATTTATGGAGTTGTCTTTCGGAACCTTTCCACATACAAAGAATACATGAACATACGTATGTGTACCAATACACAACATATTTTGCCAGTTGTTCTCTCTTAAAAAAAATTAGTCTCCCACTTTTCCTTGTACGAGGTGCATTCAAGTTCTAAGGCCTCCGATTTTTTTTCTTATTAACTACTCACCCGAAATCGATGAAACTGGCGTTACTTCTCGACGTAATCGCCCTGCAGACGCACACATTTTTCACAAGGCTGACGCCATGATTCCATGTCAGCGGCGAAGGCTTCTTTAGGAGTCTGTTTTGACCACTGGAAAATCGCTGAGGCAATAGCGGCACGGCTGGTGAATGTTAGGCCACGGAGAGTGTCTTTCATTGTTGGAAAAAGCCGAAAGTCACTAGGAGCCAGGTCAGGTGAGTAGGGAGCATGAGGAATCACTTCAAAGTTGTTATCACGAAGAAACTGTTGCGTAACGTTAGCTCGATGTGCGGGTGCGTTGTCTTGGTGAAACAGCACACGCGCAGCCCTTCCCGGACGTTTTTGTTGCAGTACAGAAAGGAATTTGTTCTTCAAAACATTTTCGTAGGATGCACCTGTTACCGTAGTGCCCTTTGGAACGCAATGGGTAAGGATTATGCCCTCGCTGTCCCAGAACATGGACACCATCATTTTTTCAGCACTGGCGGTTACCCGAAATTTTTTTGGTGGCGGTGAATCTGTGTGCTCCCATTGAGCTGACTGGCGCTTTGTTTCTGGATTGAAAAATGGCACGTCTCATCCATTGTCACAACCGACGAAAAGAAAGTCCCATTCATGCTGTCGTTGCGCGTCAACATTGCTTGGCAACATGCCACACGGGCAGCCATGTGGTCGTCCCTCAGCATTCGTGGCACCCACCTGGATGACACTTTTCGCATTTTCAGGTCGTCATGCAGGATTGTGTGCACAGAACCCACAGAAATGCCAACTCTGGAGGCAATCTGTTCAACAGTCATTCGACGATCCCTCAAAACAATTCTCTCCACTTTCTCGATCAGGTCGTCAGACCGGCTTGTGCGAGCCCGAGGTTGTTTCGGTTTGTTGTCACACGATGTTCTGCCTTCATTAAACTGTCGCACCCACGAACGCACTTTCGACACATCCATAACTCCATCACCACATGTCTCCTTCAACTGTCAATGAATTTCAATTGGTTTCACACCACGCAAATTCAGAAAACGAATGATTGCACGCTGTTCAAGTAAGGAAAACGTCATCATTTTAAGTATTTAAAACAGTTCTCATTCTCGCCGCTGGCGGTAAAATTCTATCTGCCGTACGGTGCTGCCACCTTTGGGACGTATTGACAATGAACGCAGCCTCATTTTAAAACAATGCGCATGTTTCTATCTCTTTCCAGTCCGGAGAAAAAAATTCGGAGGCCTTAGAACTTGAATTCACCTCGTACATTTCTGCTAGTAAGGGGGATAAAGGTGAGCCCATTGCCAGACTATCTGCTTGCTTATAATAGCTCCCTTGAAAACATAAATAATTTTGATTTAAACAACACTCCACTGTACTAATGAAATGTATGTAGCTGTTATAAGAATGTTAGAAAGTAACTTTTTATTTCGCGAATCACATGACGGAAAATGTGTTGAGAAACAACGAAAAATAGTGAAAAACTTACCGATAATCAAGTAACGACGTTTTTATCATTTTAATGGCAGACTATGTTGGTTTATACTTTCTGTAATCATACGTCAAGTTAGAGGAAGGAGATCCCTGCATCTGCTGGCATTAAAAAGTTAAACGCGTCCTTCCTTGAATTTCGTTAAATTTCTCACTGTTTCTCGCTCTTTCTCATCTCACCTTTTGTCATTTGATGCGCGAAATATAAAACTTAACATTTAACCTTCTCATAACAGCAACATACATGTCGCATTACCCTACTCAAGAGCAATATTAAATGATGTATTAAGACGATATGCATCTGACGATGGACCCACAGGATTCGAAATACGTCCTGTAATTCAACAGAACACGAAAAAAACTGTGACTGAAGCGTTATTATTCATACTTTCTGTCATCGTATCTAGTTGAGAAATGTTGTTGGACGAGTGTAGGAATGACATATCGTCCAGGGAATAATAATTACGTTTGCTTCACCTGTTCCTGAACCTTGTAACACATGGACAAGAAGTGCAGAGCACTTCGCTCATCAACAAATTAATTACAGACAACTGCTACGAAGGAGAGAGAACGTTCTAGTCGCCACAGAGCATGGTATATTTACGACGCGCTATCAACCCCACACGCGCATCTCCGCTCGGCACACGCTTCACAAAGCACTAGGATTACCTTGGGAGCAAAAACAGCACCACTGGTCTGAAGCATGGGTACCACTGCTCTGACTGACGCGTGGCGGTAAATGATGGCACTCGCCGATGAGTGAGTACGACTACGTGCCACAGCACGCCACTGCAGCGGCGGCCGGTGTGGCCGAGCGGTTCTAGGCGCTTCAGTCTGGAACCGCGTGACCGCTACGGTCGCAGGTGCGAATCCTGCCACGGGCATGGATGTGTGTGATGTCCTTAGGTTAGTTAGGTTTAAGTAGTTCTAAGTTCTAGGGGACTGATGACCTCAGATGTTAAGTCCCATATTGCTCTGAGCCACTGCAGCCATCTGAGTGATAGGAGCTGCTAACCGCTGCTAGGAAGGTAAACTCAACTGCTAATTAGTGTACGTTATCGTATATGGCAGTATCTTACATTATACGAACAATATATCCTCTTACGTTGAATATCAGAGTGTGTTAAGAGTTCAACGTTACATATTTTATCTCACTGGATGGGTGGATGCTTTAATTCCTTTGATGTAATTGCAACGTTAACAGAATGTACCTGAGTGTCACTTAAGGCTTGTTACAAAAGTGAAATGTACAAAAGTACCATACCACTATTCTTTTCCATGTCTTCTGCTTCTGAAGTGTTACAGGACCTGAAAAATTCTGAAGGATTTGTTTTTATAAGCGTACCAGTATGGGCATGTACGTATTTATTCCAATCGTTTGTTAGTCAATCTCCCCCTTCTCTCTGTCCACCTCCTCCTTCAACTCCTCTCGGTCTACCTGCTCCTTATCCGCTGTCCTTCTCCTTCTCCCCCACTTATTCCATTTCCTCCTTTTCCTCTTCGTCCATCCCTTCCTCCTCCTTTCTTTGTCCATCTCCTCCACTTTCCTTTCTCTGTCCGTTTTGTCCTGTCCCCTCTCTCTGTCCATTTCTCCCTCTGTCTATCTCCTCCCCCGTTTCTGTGCCCACCTCCTCTTTCCCCTCATTGTCTGTCCATATCCTTAGCCGAGCGGTCTAAGGCGCTGCAGTCATGGACTGTGCGGCTGATCCCGGCGGAGGTTCGAGTCCTCCCTCGGGCATGGGTGTGTGTGTTCGTTCTTAGGATAATTTAGGTTAAGTAGTGTGTAAGCTTAAGGACTGATGACCTTAGCAGCTAAGTCCCATAAGATTTCACACCCATTTTTTTGTCCATATCCTCCTGCACCTTCCCTCTCAACGCCATCACGCTCACCCCTGTAGGAGGCTCGTGGTTCTTATTCTCAAAGTGTATCTTCCAAACTGTAACTAATATGTGTACCAGATTTGGTTGAAAACGTTTCATGGGTTGATAATGTGATTTTTAACCGTGGCTTTGCCCACGTAGGCTGGTGTCAAACATATTTCACCTATATTTAACTTATTTACACATATCTGAACACGTATTTCACCTGTATCTCTAGCGAAACTTGCTCCACAGTTTTTTTCACGCAACTCAATGTTTCGGACGTCGTATCTCCTGAGCTGTACGCTGTACAATTCTATAATTTTAAAGTTTCATTCAGTGGTTTTGTTGTAAGTCTCAAAGTGCTCTCATTCTCAAATGTTGGATGACTAAAACATGGTATTCCCATGTCGTGGGCTACACTGATTTTTCAGCCGCAGCCTTTGATAGGCAGATTCATCTCACCTCCACAGCGATGTTTACCAGACAGTAAGTGATACGGGTACCAAGTTTAGCTTAAATCGGTTCTATGGTTTAGGAGGAGATGTGTAACATACATACACACATACATACAAACAGCCATTTTTATGATATGTACCGTTTTTAAACCTTTGGTCGCTCCAGGAGAAGACTACCACAGTAAGACTACTTATGTCGTGTACTGTTTCAGTGAACTGTTTAAAAAGAACATCTTGAAAAGGAAGCTATTGTGATATACAACTTTTGCTTACATTTTGACCACTATGATAGAAAAACTAACGAATTTCAAATTAAAACCGCTAGGGTAATGCTTCTACATCTACATCTACATTCATACTCCGCAAGCCACCTGACGGTGTGTGGCAGAGGGTACCCTGAGTACCTCTATCGGTTCTCCCTTCTATTCCAGTCTCGTATTGTTCGTGGAAAGAAGGATTGTCGGTACGCTTCTGTGTGGGCTCTAATCTCTCTGATTTTATCCTCGTGGTCTCTTCGTGAGATATACGTAGGAGGGAGCAATATACTGCTTGACTCTTCGGTGAAGGTATGTTCTCGAAACTTTAACAAAAGCCCGTACCTAGCTACTGAGCGTCTCTCCTGCAGAGTCTTCCACTGGAGTTTATCTATCATCTCCGTAACGCTTTCGCGATTACTAAATGATCCTGTAACGAAGCGCGCTGCTCTCCGTTGGATCTTCTCTATATCTTCTATCAACCCTATCTGGTGCGGATCCCACACTGCTGAGCAGTATTCAAGCAGTGGGCGAACAAGCGTACTGTAACCTACTTCCTTTGTTTTCGGATTGAATTTCCTTAGGATTCTTCCAATGAATCTCAGTCTGGCATCTGCTTTACCGACGATCAACTTTATATGATCATTCCATTTTAAATCACTCCTAATGCGTACTCCCAGATAAATTATGGAATTAACTGCTTCCAGTTGCTGAACTGCTATTTTGTAGCTAAATGATAAGGGATCTATCTTTTCTTTACGTCCATGTATGCTCGGTGGGAGCATCATTGACGAAAAGCTTCACCTGGAAATGAAAGCTAATGTTTTTAATGAAAGCTGATTTTTTAAGTCATTTACATACAGTCGGTTAGATGCAGCGCCATCGCTTTCTACTCACTAATTTCTTTACTGTTCCATCTCTCACGTGAAGTGGTGAGCCCATGTGTGAAATACAATAGCAAATGGGCACACGGTACAAGTTGTTTTTTTTTTTTTAAAGCCTTTCGAATTTACCTAACTTACTCAGTTTGGTATTTCCATTCGATCGTCGTCTACGAAATACGACACCCATATTTCATAAAGCTCTCTCATTGTTAACCTTTAATGATATGCCTATGGTATCAAATATTTCACACATACTGACACCTTCCCGTCTCCTCTATATCTCTTTTGTTACGCAACCTTCCTTTTTACAATAACCTATGAAACCTTCCCTTAGGATTTCTATCTCTTGTTTAATAATAACAAATGAAATCTTCCATTTGAAATTAATTTTCTTTCTCAATAATAATAAGTGCAATCTTCGCATACAAATTTAAATGCTGCTTATTGAAAGTGATTTGCTGATTATTTCGACGAAACATCGAATGTGTCGTCGTCGTGGCCCTCATTCGTTACCTGCAATAACCTAAAACGGTTCCTTACCTTTCTTAGGCTAGGCGCAAATTGAGACGCGTATGGCGCGTGTGGCGCGACGCAGCGCAGCGCGTGTTTTTGTAACATCACAGGTTCAAATGGGACGCGCCTGCCAGGTCGCGCGACGTTGTGGTTGTGGCACAGTTTCTCGTGCCGCGTGTCGGGCGTGCCTCGCTAGCACCGTGGGAAATTTGAGGCGGGGAGCGGAAAAGTAGCCCGGCCATATGCTCACATCGGAACGGCGCATGTGAGCATATTGCACATACGATAAATTTTGGCTTACTGTGTACTAAATTTTATTGCCTTTGGGTAGTGTTTCGTTTTTCGCCATTTAAGCGCTCCATCTTTCTTCGTTAGTACATTATACTTTTCTGTTATTTATATCTGTATAGTTTTGTTTGTTTTGTTTTTCTTCTGTCAAGAAAGATGCATACTTGAGTAACTGATGAGCCATTGGCCGCTGGTATTGTATCATACGCCTCCGCGATGTTTTCAGATCGCAAGAAGGGACAGAGGGTAGTGAATAAGGAAGCAAGGAATATTATAAAATCATGTGATTAAGAATCAAGGTAGAAAGTAAAACAAGGTATCTTCTCGCTGCCTAGTATGCTGGCGTATCTGTACAACCTGTTACAAAAATAACAGGTGTGATCCCTTTGTGCTCCTGGTAAAAAGCGTCCAAGATCTGAAGTATATAAGTGTCACTGTGATGACTGTGATATGGATGTAATAATGTAATACGACACACTGTACTACATGCATGTGAACATCAAATTTCCACTGCAAACTAGAAACAGGCGAAAAGCAGTCTCAAATAACAATGTTTTAATTGGTTCGCCGTGATGAGAAAAAGCATTTCAATTGTTGCATGCGCATTATCACCATTAATAAACTAATTATACAACAGGCTAAACAAATTAAGAAAATGGTTGGTATTATTACGAAAGTAGGAATATCCTGAACGAGTGCTATGATTAGATATATTTAATTTGTTGAAATGTACTGCTGACAAAGGCAGATCTACTCTCATGACAATGTTTTCCGAACTCCAACTCACAAGGCACACTTGGCTAGCTTGTGCATTCCTGTCGCGCTCATTATCCTCCGCTGCTGACAATACACTGACCATTGTGTTGTGCGACATATCAGTTGTTTATTTTTATCAATAACAACTATTTTATTCGCGATCACACTTTGTCAGCTTGACAAGCCGTAGGTGAGTAACCAGTATCTGTCATGTGCCTATCATTCCGCCTGAAGGAACGCTCGTCATTATTTTAATACTGCTCAGATCAAGAGAAGGAATAAAATGCTTTGGTAAGTTTCCATTCCAGCCGCTCAGTGTTAAAAATACGATGGGTTACGTGGATTCCACCAAAATTCCAACGGAATTGGCAATCTATTTTTGTGTGAGTTGTTAATCTTTTCTCATTCGAAGAAGCATCGCCGTTTGTGAGTAGCGGCCACATTTCTCTTGGTGAATGGTTTAATTGTACTTCCTTTCTCACAGTGTAATTTGCCAAACTCATCAGCCATTGAGACAGAATTCCGAAACGGAGTGCCTCATTCAACAAGTAATTGGCAATCACAGAGCTCAACAGCTTACGAAAAACCTCATAGTGTCGGTTTGTAGTTACATAAAAGAAGAAATTTCATGTTTATTTTAATACTAGGAGAACGACGGTTCAATCCCGTCACAAGCCATCCTGATTTAGGTTTTCCGTGATTTCCCTAAATCGGTTCAGGCAAATGCCAGGATGGTTCCTTTGAAAGGGCACGGCCGATTTCCTTCCCAATCCTTCCCTAACCCGAGCTTCCGCTCCGTCTCTAATGACCTCGTTGTCGACGGGACGTTAAACACTAACCACCATCGCCATCATACTAGGAAGCTCTTGTTTCGCTAGCTGTCGATAACTCTTAAAAAAATTACAGTCACTGGAGTGAAATAAATAAAAACGGAAGTATAAGTACCGACATATCGCCATAGATAAGAAAGTTCCGTGTGGTTAAGAATTGACAAAACACTCTCCTCCTTGTGTGCTATCATTCGCCAAACTTTCGTTTCGATGTCTCGAGCGGCTTAGGAGTATGAGAGATGTTGCGAGTATTTCATTCTCGCGGGCGTGAGATCGGAAGTGAACGCGCTACATGGGACCCATTTTCTCGAGATCGGAGGCAGATAGAGACCTCCTCCCAAATCTAAACAAAAATTCAGCATGTTAGCTAAATTTATACGCAGCAACATATGGTGTAATACGCACCAAACGCAAAATCATAGCGACCCCTAATTTTCGTTGCAAACTTTTTGAGTTTTGCGTAGTGTCTTACTAAAATGTGTACATCACAATAAGAATGGTCATTAGCGAGTTGATGGGCACTTCGTCACGAAGCTGACATATAACGCTACAAGTAAGGCAAAAATCATATATTTTCAGTGAATAGTTTCTGTAAAATCGTTTGAGAAAAATATCAGGTTGCGCGCGCTTCGGTTCTGTCAGTGCAGATCGTCGCCACTCGGCGCGTGCGAAGTATGGTGTACGCGTCGCAATATGCGCTGGACCCGCGCGACTCGTGTGGCACGTGCGTGTCGCGCTGTAGTGTCGTGTCATGTCACACGTGTATTACGCGTCTCAATTTGCGCCTAGCCTTACTGTTACTGGATCACCATCTGACTGCTACATCGAACTACGAAATGAATATACCTACTTTGTTTTACTATACTCTATTAGCTGCTGATGGGCTGTCATAATAAGTGGCTGTATTTATTACCAAAGCTGACGTTATTCTTTAATAGCAAGGCTGACGTTATTCTTTTAATTTGACTTGTAACGTTCCCTGGCAAACTCGCACTATTGATAAACTAAAATTTAATTATACCATATACGCCGCTATGAAGCAATTTGTATATACTGTAATTATTTAACAAAAAAATTATTATTTAATTTTGTGTAAAGGACATTCGTTATTATTATAATATTTTCTGTAGTAATATTCTCGATGTATTTAGAATGGTAATATTTCTATACTCATAATGTAATTGCGAAATTTGTCAATATCTGCGATAACAAAAATGTAAAATTCAGCCACAGAGGAAAGTAATGTTGTAAGATTACAAAGAGATGTTAATGGTCAGCAGTAGTATAAAAGCACCACGTAGTGTGTATTCTTTGTCGTCCTCCTGGAGAGCTGAAAGTGAGAGCAAGCTGTGACGTAGCACTTTATGAATGGGTAGATTTCTTTTGTCTGTATCTAGATTTAGCCGCCATTAGAGGAGAAATTACAAACTAATGTAAGTTGAATTATTGTTGTGGTCTAAATACATTATAATTTATCAAAAGTGTGTATTATTAATGTAAATTAGCTTGCTCATGTCATCTATAATATTTCTTTAAAGAATTTTCAGCATTTTTAGCGGTGTTGCTGGGCTGTGCCGCGACCGAACGATTTGCAGCGGCGGCACATTTAAAAAATTGTCCCGCTAGGAAAAATTAACCAAACCCGTAAATCGGGAGCAGATAAAAATTAGCACTGCATTTAAGAAAATGTTTTTCTTTTACAGCGATCCTGAGACTGACGGAATTTATTACTAGTTTCACATTTGTGCATTCATAGGCGGATAGTTAACGTTGAAATTTAACAATTTTGGTTCTTTCAAATAACTTAAATGTATAGTGAAGTGTGTTTTATCAGTGATAATTAAACGTCGGCTTGGCAATATTTAACCATTTTCTGCTAATAGACACAGTCTTGTGTTCCATAGCTAACGCCGGGAAAGAATTCAGTAAATGCGAACATTTTTTAGGTTAGGCTTTACCGTGACTGTTACTGAAATTAAATGAAACAACAATTTCACTGTTACCAGTCACCGTTTTATTTATTTTTTTTCCACGACGCGTTTCGAAGGTTTAAACCTCCATCATCGGGTGGGTTTACATTAGTAAATATTACATTTGTGTGTGTGTTGTGTTCCTCCAAAAATCGTAACACAACACACACACAAATGTAATACTTACTAATGTAAACCCACCCGATGATGGAGGTTTAAACCTTCGAAACGCGTCGTGGAAAAAAAAAATAAAACGGTGACTGGTAACAGTGAAATTGTTGTTTCATTGAATTCAGTAAATATTTAAAAAAAACCACTGCATTCAGAAAATGTGTGCCAAGGCCGAATTATATAAAGGATTTAATTCTCAACTAAATATTCTTAATCAGTTAATATGAATTCACGTAATTTTAAATGTACTTAATTCTGTGTAAATGAATTTTTATTACCACACGTAAATAAGAGGTCCTACAACAAAGTTCGTACGTACAGAAGGAAAGAAAGGTAAATTAACTAAAAAACAAATATTTAAAGAAAAGGTAACTGTTGATTATGATTATTTTTTTTTTCTTTTTAATGAAATTTCATTAAAGACTGAAGTTACGTAATTCATAGTTCAACTTTTTCTTGACAACAATAAAATTTTACGTTATTGGTTTTTTGGGATGGATTATAATCAGTAACGCAATATTGCTGGCAAAAATTAATTATATTCTGAAAACGATTCTTCAAATTTTTGCTGTTGGTAATGAAATAATTTTACAAACGTTCAAATGGGACTTACTTTATAGAATAATCTTACAACTAGTAAGTGGCTCTGAGCACTATGGGACTTAACATCTTTGGTCATCAGTCCCTTAGAACTTAGAACTACTTAAACCTAACTAACCTAAGGACATCACACACATCCATGCCCGAGGCAGGATTCGAACCTGCGACCGCAGCAGTCGCGTGGTTCCGGACTGCGCGCCTAGAACCGCTAGACCACCGCGGCCGGCTACAACTAGTAAGTACCTTCAGTAGTCTTCAGTTACTCAAAAAGAAAGTAATTCAATAATATTAGTTGCTCTTGTGATAATAGTTAGCTGATGTCTCTGCACATCCGTTTATAATCTCTTGTAAATCATAGCTGGTGGCTGGCAGGCACACCGCTCCTCTCAACCTCTCGCTTCAGACCTGCTACCGACTCGCTTCACACCTCTCTTACTACTGACTTCCTACGAACGCTAAAGTGCGGTCTCTCCCGCCAACAATGCTTTCTGGTGCAGACAGTCCCTGCTACCATTGCTAAATGTATCAATGCGCGGTCTTTCCCGTGCTTTCTGGTGCAGACAATCCCTGCTAACATTACAAAATGTATCAATGCGCGGTCTTTCCCGCTCTTTTATTAAAATGTATCCATACACGGTCCCTCCCGCCCTTTTTAAAATTATATCAATGTGCGGTCTCTCCCGTCAACGATACTATGGTGCAGACATTCTATGCTACCACAGTTATTTCCAAAATGACAAATATTAATTATTCCTATTTAATCCTATTAATAAGATATAAACATCTATCATAAATTGTGGTTTGACAATAGAAATATATACGTCTTACAATACTTAATACCGGTCAACCATTACCGTACTGCACATTTTCTCCATGTTGTCATCTGTGGATCGAGTTTACGGACGCCATTGACATGTACCAGTGCTAAGATAAGAATGGCCATTTTAGAATTTTTTTAAAATTTAATTTATTGTCGTTTAGAGTGCATAGCATATTGTCAGAATGACACTATACTTATAGCACATCTGACGACTACAATAAATTTATATTCGTACATACAAAGTACGCGGTACCTGATAATTGTAGGTGCATGTTACAATGTCTTAAGTGTCAAATATTATTTCGTAAGTTGTTGCAATTTCTGACGTGAAGATAATGATGACTGCGTGTACGAGTTAACTCATCATGCCTCACTACTCCTCTGTGTTCATGACGTGTTTAAATGAGTCCTGTGTGTTTTCCTTAAACGTTATTGACGTGTTGACACATCCCGTTCCGCCGACCCTCTCACTGCTGTGGACGAGTTACTTCCATATTTCGGTGAATAAATAAGGTTCTAGTACTCATCATAGAACATACGTGCCTCTCTGCGCGCGAACATTTTCAAAAATCCTCCTTTCAATATCTTGAACCATTTATTAAAAGTAATGATTGTTATGATTACATGATTTCCCATGCACTGGGACAGAATTGGACGCACTGCTCACGACTGTGCACTGGATATAAGAATCAATAACTGGAGAACGAAGTGAGATATCATTCTGCTCTCAAATTTAAATAAAATTTCAATATCTCATCTACATTTCATACGCAGCAATGTATGAACTAAAATCAACTATACGCTTAGTTAGACAACGCGTTTCTACATCTGCGAAATACTTAAAATTTCGTGTAATGCTTTACTTACTGTGGGTGGTTATTGCAGAGAACGTGTGCAATATTTCCTGAGAAAAATAATTTTTTGTGGTAGGATTTAGCCATACCAACGACTTGAGGGACAGAGAAATGTTTGCTAGCAGTGTCTTGTCTGTCTCACAAGGCCAAGTGGGGGAAGAAAGCCGCAGAATGGCGACCCATAACTCTCCTAAGACGAGCAATAGTAAGTGGGAGTCTACGGGCCACTCTACTGAAAAAAAAAAAGAAATAAACCTAATATTTTGTTGAGACTGAATTATCCTACTACTAAGCCTAGTATACCGAAGAAAAATTTTGAAGAAAAACGTCGTTCCGTGCAGCGAGATGAGATGTATAATCTCTACGAAACGCATTTATCCTGGTGTCGAGTCTTAGAAACTTAACTTTAAATCAATTACGTTTCATTATTCAGAGACTTTCTCTTGGCGGGTCACCTGCGGGCATTTCACACAGAAAAGCCCTTCACCGTGCAATATTTAGTCTCTTCAATTGAAAGTTCTGTGTACTATGTTTCTCTCATGGCTACTTCTTACCCGATGCTTATTTAACACTTTAAGCAGACAGTTAAAAAGAAAAGCTTCTCGACAATTCCTCATTCTATCAAAAATGTTTAACAGCTATACTGGATGTGTCACGTTTTTTTCTGGAAAAGATAACGTCCGAGTTTTTTCGAATGTTAATCTGTTAAAACGTTATGGACGAACGGAGTGGCGAACGTATAATTGTTGGGAATCTGGTAGAAATTGTATCAAACGGAGTAAAATTTAGAATGGCAAATACGAAAACTAGACAAAAATAGCACTGTTGGAAACCTATCAAAATTGAGTAGTTATTATCTGAAATGTGTTTTGGTGAGTTGCGACGATTCGATGGTATCATAGAAACATTCTGTGTGGCACTAACACGTTAAATAACGTTTTAAAAAGAATAAGAATGTGGTTAAAATTTCTTTTTAAAGTTATTACGAGAAGAAGACCTTTTCCTGCACTTCCTATTTGAAAAATTTGTGTTTAATTTTTAAGGTTTTATTTTGGTTATTATTACGAAAGAGTGAACTAACCAATTAATGCCACATGCCCGGTTTAGTTTTCCTTTAAGGTTCGACATAATTCCAGTAAAATGTTTCACAGTGAGAGAAGAGGGGAGAGGAGAAAGAACTCAATTCGGCTTGATTAATTTGTTTGAAGACGTACGAAAGAAACTACGTATCCACGATGCCCTAAGCATGAAATGAAATGATGTATCAAATTAAGAAAGCTCGTAAGTTGCTGTAAGCTACACAGATACTTATGGGTACCCACAGCACACCAAGATGGGGTGCTAGAGTGCGTACAACAAGGTTAACATTTTTTAATCTAAAGATATATTTGTTCCTGTGTGATCATTTATAAGTACAAAGATTACTAGCTGACGTGAAATTCTTGTTCTCTCAGAAAAAACTGTACACACTCGTTTGCAATGACTGTTTTTCAGGAAGTTTCACTAAGTCCTTGCAAAAATTTTCGAGACGCAGAAAACAGATTTTTGTAGACAGTATTAAAATGTCTATAGTGTAGTCTCCTGCCCGATGACTGCTTCGATTCAGTTCTACATGCTACTGTATCCTATGCAAGTCTCTTCACTCCTGCAACCTATAGCTCCTTCACTCCATATCCTGTAATCCCTCTAATTTTTACCCAAACACTCCACTGACAAATTTACTGTTCCTTGATGCTTCAGGAGTTTTTTATTGACAGATTCCTCATTTTGTTCAGTTTGTGCTACAAATTTCTTTTCTCACCAATTCGGCTCAGTACCTCCTAAGTAATTATCTAATGTATGTATTTAATAAATCGATATTTCTCTGCAGAACTAAATTTCAAAAGTTTTTGTTCTATTTGTGTTTTCCTGTACAAATATCGGTTTCACTTCTGTATAAAGTTTCAATCCGGACAAACATTTTCAGAAAAGACTTCCCAACAAATTTATGTTCTCTTTTTCAGGAACACGTTTATTGCCTTAACCGTTCTGCATTTTATATCCTTCCTATTTCGGCCAGTGCCACTTATTTTGCTCCTCAAAATGTAAATCTTGTGAATTTCATAATCTAATTCTCTCAAGCATCGTCTGACTCAGTTCGACTACATCTCATTACCATTGTTTTCTTTTGGTGGTATTCACCTTGTAATCTCTTTTCAAGACATCTATTCTGGTCAACTGATCTTCCACGTCATTTACTGTCGCTAAAGGAATAATTAATGTGTCATCAGCAAACCTTTTGTTTTTATTTCGTCTCCATGACCTGTAATTCACATTACAAATTTCTTCTTTGTTTGCTTCGCGTCTTGCTCGATGAATAGATTAAGCAATATCGGGGAGAGCCTCTCTCTTCTGAATCTCTGCTTCCCTTTCAATTTTTTCGATTTCCACAGCTGCAATCTCGTTTATGTGAAAGTTTTAGATAGCCTTTCACTCCCTACATTTCATCCATGCTACGTTCACAATTTCAAACAGTGTCGTTCAGTCAGTATTGTCAATAGCTTTCTCTAAACGCACAAATGCTAAAAAATTGCGTTTCCTTTCTTCAGTCTACTTTCTAAGATAAGTCGTAGTATCAGCATTGCCTCGCGTGTTCTGAAATTTCTCCGGTACCCATACTCATCTTACCTTCTTCGATCAGTCTTCCCATTTCTCTGTAAATAACCCCTGTTAGTATTTTGCTACTCTGACTTATTGAACTGATGGTTAAATAACATATACATCGTATTTGAATTCAGACATTCTCCTTAAAAAGTGAGGGCATTTCATCCGTCTCATATATCTTGCATAACAGGAGGAATAGTTTTCTCATGACTGGTTCCCTCAAATATCTAAATAGCTCTGAAGGAATGTTGTCTACTGTAGAGGCCTTGTTTCGACTTAGGTGTTTCACCGTTCTGTCAAACTCTTTTCAAAGTATCGTATTTTCCTCCCATATTTATCTTCCTCCTCTTGCCCTTTTTAGCATGTATTTACATATTTTATACACGCCTGTATCCCTTTTGCTCGCTTCATTTGCTGCATTTTATACTTCCTCGTTAGTCAGTTAAATTCAGTGTCATGTTTATCCGAGGATTTCTGTAGCGTTCTGTCTTTTTGCCTAGTTGTTTCTCTGCTCCTTTAACTACTTCACCTTACAAAGCTGTCCATTCGTCTTCTATTGTATTTCTTTTCCCCGTTTCTGTCAATCGTTGTTTAATGCTTCTTTCGGAGCTTTCAACAACCAATAGTTCTTACAACTTATGTAGATCCCATCTTCGTAATTTTCTACCTTCCTGCAATTGTATCAATTTCATTCTATTTCTGACAGCCAATAAATTAAAGTCACTCCCTAGATCTGCTTTTGGAAGCATTTGCATTTAAAAAAACTGGTTTGGAAATTTTGGTATTAAGATTATAAAATCTATGTGGAACTTCCCGTTGTCTCCATGTTTCTCCCACATATGTAACCCTCTTTCATCGTTCTTAAGCCAGGTGTTTGTAATTACTGAATAGTCTTCTGTGCAAAATTCTAGCAGGCATCTTTCCCTTTCAGTCCATTTTCGCAATCCATGTTTTCACGCTATTTTTCCTTTTCTTCCTTTTTCCAATATCAAACCCCGACCGTCTCCCCATCTCATAAAAACTATTTTTTTTCCTTTCTTATCGCACTACGACATTTTCTTTGTCTCGTAATTCACCATATGCAGAGCTAGTAGGCATATATATTTGTTCTGCTGTGGTGCGTCGTTACTTTGTGTGTATCTTGGCTGTGATAATGGGTTCACTGTACTGTTTGATATAATTAAGTTGCATTCCAATTTTCTTTTTCATTGCTTGACGTTTTACGAGGCCAGTAGTTGTCGATGTTCGCTATAGAAGAACAAAAAAGGAAAGATGAATCAAAGTTTAACGTTCCGTTAACTACGAGATCTTTAGAGGAGACACAAGTCCAGATTCGCCAGTAACGGGGCAGACAGACGGGTGTGTCAGACTTACAGAAAGCATTCAGGCAATAGTCGGATCTGGTTTAGAAAATCATACAAAATCCCCACTGAGCGAAGTGGCGCAATGGTAAGGTTCTTGACTTGCCTTCTGGAGACGGCGCTTCGTACCCTATTCGAGCCATCTAGATTTAGGTTCTCCGTGGTTCTCCTAAGCTGTTGTAAGTAAATATTGGGAATGTTCTTTTGAAGAGGACACGACTGATTTCCTTCCCCATATTTGCTTACTCCGAGTTTTTGCTCCATCTCTAACCACCTCGAAATATTCGTGCGGGACATTTAACCCCTAATTTCCATTTAACGGATGACCTCTCCTCCCGAATACGAGGTGAGTGCTTGTTAAATTATGTGACCTCAGCTGGTATGAAGAAAATAAAGAACAAGAAGAAGGTTAAGTTACATTTGGAAGTTTTATCATGCCGTGTCACCTGAGCTCAGGAATAATTCTGAGACTCATTACCCAGTTTCGCTCCAAGCAATTGACGGGAAACGTATTTCCATGTGTCCACCTGGGTTCACGTTTCTGTTCTTATACGCAACATTCAGACGGTTGAAATAGTCATCTGTTGTCAGAATATTGCGGAAAAAAAACGGAATTTTTAAACCAGTGAGGCACCGATACAAAGTTTCTAATTTTTACACTGTTCTGGTTTTCATATGATTGTGAAGCTGCTTCTGGAAAGAGGAGACCCACCCGGAAAGCGACGCGCGTTAGCAGGCCACTTGCGGGCTTCGGGGAGGCGCGCCGGCCCCGGATTGAACTCACCAGGCGGATTAACAACGAGGGCAGACATCCTGAATTAGTTTTGAGGCAGTTTCCCACATCCGACTAGGTGAATACCGAGCAGCTACCCACGTCCCACCTTAGTTTCACGATTCGCAAACATTTCGAGAAGCGTTCTCACACTTTCAGAGGCACGCAGATGGGTACACCGAATTCCGTTCGGTGTTGAAAAGGTGGCCGCCATCTACCGCTAACTTTGTCACAGCCAGAGTAACATGCCGATCGCGGCAAAATACGGGATAACACCGTGAAAAAGAAGAAGAACCCTGCATGGCCTTCACGATGTAATGTAATTATTGTAAACAAAGTAATATATGTGTGCTTCAAACGTGCACCACGAAGAGTTTTTGCGACGCACATAAACTATTTAGTGGAGTTACCATGAAAGTCTTATAACGTTGAATGACTGTATGCAGTGCCTCAGAATAATTCTGCAGTCATGGACGTCACTTTGCTTTCAAGACACACGAGCTGTCCATAAAGTGGTCATCTGTTTGCGATACACACAAAATCTAAATGACTTAAGTTACTATTAAACTTCAAGAGGACTCCAGTAGTTTGTCTGACAGTGTTACTCCGAGAACGCCTGTGAAAGAACCAACGACACAGGTATCGCATATCACATATGAAATAAGTTTTGATAACTTGCATTTATAGCGAATTAAAAATATATAACTGCCTTGGGAACATGTGTAGTGCAAGGACACCATACAGAAATAGAGAAAAAGAGGACATATACGTATCGTACAGCACTCGATTGTATACATGCAAAATTTTTGACTAGAACACATTGATGTACAAACGATACTCTAACGCTGGTATTATGTATCTTCATTCCTATTTGTTGTTCTGAACATTGAGAAGTACTAATGGACAAAGAGGTCAGCCAGTCTAAAACAGATCACTATCACGAAGACTGAGATCTATTGGGTAGATGATCAAATATAGCCTAAAAGAAAAACGAACAAAATCCAATATTCACAAACTCGTGTGCAACTCAAACCTTAATGGATATCTTGAAGAAAGCCGTGGGGAGTTCGCCTAGATGTAGATTGTCTCCAGAGCTAGTATACCGCTTTTAGCCAGGGTATAGAAATACCACCAACTAAAAATAATAGTATTGCAGAGCTGGTGAACCAGGCTCTCTCTTGCTGTTGTTTCCATCGCACATTTTTTAGAAGCATTTAAACTCTTCTTGTCCCTAGCAACTCACTAACGAAATTTCATACGTTATATGTTTCCCGCTTTTACTACATTACGTTCTAGACATATGGATTTACTTGTGTTTTAGAAACAATTCAATTGAATCCATTTCAAAAATAAGCGGTACTGTATGGAATACGATATCATCTACGCTTACTCACTCGCTATTTTCATCACATAAGCTGCTGCATATTGAAATTATACCCTTCAGCGTCCTAAACGTGACTTAAAAAATAAAAAGGTTCTAACATACGAGTAGAGATCCGAAATGACCTGTGCATACTCGCTGTAATCACAACAGGCTGTCCTATAACTCCACCTCCGAACTCGCAGTCTGCCCGTACGCTTGGAGCCTCGGCTCTCCAATCTCCACCGCTGTCCGTTAACCGAAAACTCGTCACCTGCATCTTTTGTTGGGTACAGGTGGACTGTACAGGTGTAGAAAGGAGAGGGAGTATATGAGTGCGCGAGCATAATAGAGAGTTCAAGGCACTGCCGCTGCATACCAATCAATATAATGTTTGATCGTATGTAGGGTGAGGCAGTTAAAATTGTTTTGTGAAATATGTAGGAAACTACACATCTGATTACAAAAAGAGTTGTAATAATGGTTGTTTCTCTCGACCCCACTCCCCTAACCCCAAGGGATGGGAGGGCGTCAACTTTGAAATCTTCAATGTAAAGCCCCAGTTTTTATTGTGGATTCGGATTCTCCGGGTAAAAATACTTAACTTCGTACGGAATCCTTTTATCGTTGCGTGATAGATGGCGCTGTAGCCGACACAAATCAAAATGGTTTACAGTCAGCTGTAACATGATCGTGCCTCAGGAAATTACCCAACAGATTAGGATCCCAGGATGGTAGAAGGATGGAATTTTACATACTGTAATGCGACACTGGTGTTTTATACCAAATCAACCTGATTCTCCAGACCATAATGTATTACGATGTCCACATTATTGGTCTAATTACCTTCACAGACGGCGCTGAAATGAAAAGCGTTTGTAACAGATCATTTTTTTCTTTATCAGTGCAGTGACGACTACATTTAGCGTTACCCAGAAACAACGATGTGGACGAAGTAGCGTTTTGTCCCCTTCGGGGTACATTTTTAATGAGACTACCTTTCCTCTCACCACTGAGTTGCTTTTTTTGAGTGCCCATACTTCTCACCATCGGGGTGTTTCTTTTACGTGAGTCCCCTTGCCTCTCCCCATCAGGGTGCTTGTCTTTGATGTGTCCCCTTCCTTCTCACAAATCTCACGTTTTACTGAAGCAAATGTTCGAAATGGTGCCTGTTCGCGGCAATACATATTGCAACCCCATTTCTGAGACACAATCCTACATCCTTAAGTGTCTCTCCGCTAATGTTTGCACATTTAATGATAAGTCGCTGCGCTTATTTGTAGGGGTTGTCGGTACATTCATGTGTCATTTCTCTTTTAGCGTTCTCTGCACGAAAAAATCTGGAGGCATTAAATCTGGTGAGCATGCAGGCCATTCATGGGGACCTCCTCGTCCAATCTATCGACCAGGATAGTGTCAATTCAGAGTATCACGACATATCAATGAATAATTCGCTGGACAGCCATCGTGTTGAAATCTCATATTCATTCTCCTTTGAAGTGGGACATCTTCCGGTAGTATTGGCAAAATATTACCTAAAAAGACGCCGTACATTTGACCATTCATATTACATTACCGTGTATGAAGTGTCGGCCAATTATCCGGGTACCTAACACAAGGCACCAAACTTTGACACTCCAGAGGCGTCAAAGCTCGACTTGCCTTAACCAGTGAGGCTTCTCCAATGCCCAATAATGCCTATTATGCCGACTCACGTGACCACGATTCGTAAATGTTGCTTCACCTGTGAATGAAAATTATCACTGGTTGCTAGTCTCCGTTGTATCCAACTGCAAACGTTCAAGCGGTTTGAAAGTCTCTCCTATGTAGGGTTTGATGCAACGAGAGGTTATATGGGCGGTATTTGTGTTCATGCAGTGTACGTAGAAGACTTCACGGCGAAATTCCTGGACATCGTACGGTCTGCGGCGAACTAATATGAGGACATGCAGCAGTTACAGCTAAAACGTCCACTGCGGTATTTTCGTTCATCGCATGCCGTGGTCGGATTCTTTGAGTAGGTTAAACAGTTCCGGTTGCAGTAAACAGTTGGATAATACTGCGAAATGTCGCTGCAGAAGGAACATTCCTCTCAAGGAACAGGTTCGCATACCGTCGACGGGATTCCCCTACATGCCTATCTGACGTAAAGTACGAAGCTATGACATCTGCCCCTCTGCTATTGTCAACATCGTTGTACACGTAGGAAGAGACGTTTGCAGTTCGAATGTTTGCAGTAAAGCGAACCGCGACCGCTTCGCGCTGCAGTGTCCTCGTCCGTCGTACGCGATACAGCTACAGTCGCACGCACAACGGAACTATACCTTGCATCTAGAGGTATTACACCTACAGCGAGAGTCTGCCCAAGGAGTACGACGCATGTTCACCGTCCGTGTATCACAGATGGTTATTCGAATGGAACAAAATGTATCCCAGACTATATCGAACATTCTCTTATCATTTTTCAACGGTTTGTAACCCATTTTGATTTGTCTCGATTACAGCCCCATCCATCACGCAACGCCAAAATTGTTGCAGTATTTCCAAGGCCGCGGAATAGATCGACACACATGTGCTACGCTGGAATTGATTCACAACTAGTCACAGGACGTCACAGCCACTCACAATGCAAGTAGTGGTCAACGTGACACGTTACCTTGGAAATGTAGCTTCAGACGCATACATAAACAGACTGATTTAATTGACGGAAGGAGAAGCTTTAGATTTTAGTTCCCTTTTACGGATGACATTTTTACGAGTTACTTGATAGAGATAATTTCTATGGCAAATCTCAGAAGAGGAATGTTCTGCTCGGTTTATTGTAACTTATAGTTGATATGACAGGAGCCAAAAGTGTTAGGAGAGCTGCCCAGAAGTTGTACTCAACTGACCTCTGGTTCGGCACCTGGTCATAATTATTCTCTTTTGCACCTTGTACTACACACAGTCTCTTCATCACTCTGGAGTTACCTTTCGTCCTCTTAATTAAAAACTGCGGAACTTCGACATCTTCTGGACTGTGGCACGGGTTCCAGCAGAACGCGTAGTCAGCGCTAGGCGTGAACACAGGATGACACGTGGAGGAAGTGGACATAATTAAAATCTACGTCTGTTCCGAAGATAGACTCGATCTAGAGACTATTTGTTTATCGAAAACTCATTTTAAAATGTATGGCTAACTAAGTATGAAGTGAATTCAACATTCTCACTGAAATATTTTATCCAACATCGTTGTAGCTGTCCTTAAAAAATTACAGTACGTGCCATTCGTAGTTCCCCGTATTATACACGAGACTCACAAGCACATTGCACAAACACATTAATTTTACAAACGATTCCTGTGTACGTTTTATGTGGCCGCCGCTGTGTTTCGCAACGCAGCAACGTGACCTCCACTTTGAGCTCTCTCTCTTTCTCTCTCTGTCAGTTGAATATCGTTTTGGCATGGACAGGAAATGAGAGTTGCGCAAATGAATTTCATACAAGGTGGGTACCTCCTAAGTAGGAACATTTGAATACGCCATCGTGGGGTCATGATCACAGTGTCATCAACGAGTACATAACTGCATATTAGCGGACCATACTCTTCTACTAACGCATCGATGCACATGGAACGTTCTGATACGACGTGAGCTCGAATTCAGCACATAGACAGCGAAGAATGACGAGATATGTAGCTACTTCTCTGTAATTTCGACACTGGGTAAATTTCCTCTAAGACGGGAGGAAATTTTCAGGTGACTCGTTGATGAGACATTCGCCATTTCAACATTAAAATTTGCACTATAACTACACTGTAATGAGCATTAGGTTTACTGTTACCTTGTCGGAGGGTCCAATGTATGCAATGACTACAGGGTGTGTTTGCAAAGGAAGTCCAATCAGTTTGTACGAGTTGGTTGCTGCTGTTAAGAAAAAAAAATTAATTAATATGAGTACTAGAAAACTGCAGAACCGGTCGCTAAATGGAATGCCACTAGTTAAAAAATCAATGTCTTTATTTAACGCGTTTGGGGAGATACCCATCATCAGAGAGTCAGAAAACCGAAATACAAATGACAGAAAATGTACAACGGTATACAGAGCAACATGGCAAGAGTGCAAGCGTTACACAGTTTCGTCATGTTGGGAGGTGACATACACACCCGGATCATCTGGGTAATCAGATGCACAAAGACATGTTGTAACTGATGCAGTTGTCAGGGCGGACTAATTTCAAAAATGCATCATGCTTTTTAGGTAGAAAGTTTACACCACCAGAGGGTGGTGAAGCACAAATAGGTGTACCGCGCGGGATTAGCCGAGCGGTGTAGGGTGCTGCAGTCATGGACTGTGCGGCTGGTCCCGGCGGAGGCTCGAGTCCTCCCTCGGGCATGGGGGTGTGTTTGTCCTTAGGATAATTTAGGTTAAGTAGTGTGTAAGCTTAGGGACTGATGACCTTAGCAGTTAAGTCCCATAAGATTTCACACACATTAAAAAAAAAAAAAGAAAAGCACAAATAAGTGGTACCACGCAGAGGTGGAAACAGAATGATAAATTTTAATTTACTTACACAAAACTATAAAACATAACTTTCAGAAAGGTATACAAAGCAAGAAAGTTAAACGACATGCTGTAAAACAATTTTTACATTGGTACAAAATGCCGTCAGTAGAATAGACATACAAAATAACATGCGTAAGGTATAAAAACCAATTATACAAAATTAAAATTATATACAAATGATGTATTGACAAAAGGTGCGAATTGTACCACATAGTGATATACAATAGAACACTTGGGATTCCATGGCTTAAAAAAAAAAATTAGCTGTCGTGGCATGCGACACGAATACAAGCACTCACAGGACCAGGTAATGGAACTAGTTATCAGATAGATTATATAATGGTAAGACAGAGATTTAGGAACCAGGTTTCAGGGGCAGATGTGGACTCTGACCACAATCAATTGGTTATGAACTGTAGACTAAAACTGAAGAAACTGCAAAAAGGTGGGAATTTAAGGAAATGGGACCTGGATAAACTGAAAGAACCAGAGGTTGTAGAGAGTTTCAGGGAGAGCATAAGGGAACAATTGACAGGAATGGGGGAAAGAAATACAGTAGAAGAAGAATGGGTAGCTTTGAGGGATGAAATAGTGAAGGCAGCAGATTATCAAATAGGTAAAAAGACGAGGGCTTGTAGAAACCCTTGGGTAACAGAAGAAATACTGAATCTAATTGATGAAAGGAGAAAATATAAAAATGCAGTAAATGAAGCAGGCAAAAAGGAATACAAACTTCTCAAAAATGAGATCGACAGGAAGTGCAAAATGGCTAAGCAGGGATGGCTAGAGGACAAATGTAAGGATGTAGAGGCTTATCTCACTAGGGGTGAGATAGATACTGCCTACAGGAAAATTAAAGAGACCTTTGGAGAAAAGAGAGCCACTTCTATGAATATCAAGTGCTCAGATGGAAACCCAGTTCTAAGCAAAGAAGGGAAAGCAGAAAGGTGGAAGGAGTATATAGAGGGTCTACACAAGGGCGATGTACTTGAGGACAGTATTATGGAAATCGAAGAGGATGTAGATGAAGATGGCATGGGAGACACGATACAGCGTGAAGACTTTGACAGAACACTGAAAGACCCGAGTCGAAACAAGGCCCCGGGAGTAGACAACAATCCATTGGAACTACTGACGGCCTTGGGAGAGCCAGTCCTGACAAAACTCTACCATCTGGTGAGCAAGATGTATGAGACAGCTGAAATACCCTCAGACTTCAAGAAGAATTTAATAATTCCAATCCCAAAGAAAGCAGGTGTTGAGAGATGTGAAAATTACCGAACTATCAGTTTAATAAGTCACTGCAGCAAAATACTAACGCGAATTCTTTACAGACGAATGGAAAATCTGGTAGAAGCCGACCTCGGGGAAGATCAGTTTGGATTCCGTAGAAACACTGGAACACGTGAGGCAATACTGACCTTACGACTTATCTTATAAGAAAGATTAAGGAAAGGCAAACCTACGTTTCTAGCATTTGTAGACTTAATAAGAGAAAGCTTTTGACAATAATGACTGGAATATTTTCTTTCAAATTCTGAAGGTGGCAGGGGTAAAATACAGAAAGCGAAAGGCTATTTACAATTTGTACACAAGGCAGATGGCAGTCATAAGAGTCGAGGGGTATGAAATGGAAGCAGTGGTTGGGAAGGGAGTGAGACAGGGTTGTAGCCTATCCCCGATGTTATTCAATCCGTATATTGAGCAAGCAATAAAGGAAACAAAAGTAAAGTTCGGAGTAGGTATTAAAATCCATGGAGAAGAAATAAAAACTTTGAGGTTCGCCGATGACATTGTAATTCTGTCAGAGACGGCAAAGGACTTGGAAGAGCAGTTGAACGGAAAGGACAGTGTCTTGAAAGGAGGGTATAAGATGAACATCAACAAAAGCAAAACGAGGGTAATGGAATGTAGTCGAATACAATCGGGTGATGCTGTGGGAATTAGATTAGTAAATGAGACACTTAAAGTAGTGAAGGAGTTTTGCTATTTGGGGAGCAAAATAACTGATGATGATCGAAGTACAGAGGATACAAAATGTAGACTGGCAATGGCAAGGAAAGCGTTTCTGAAGAAGAAAAATTTGTTAGCATCGAGTCTAGATTTAAATGTCAGGAAGTCGTTTCTGAAAGTATTTGTATGGAGTGTAGCCATGTATGGAAGTGAAACGTGGACGATAAATTGCTTAGACAAGAAGAGAATAGAAGGTTTCGAAATGTGGAGCTACAGAAGAATGCTGAAGATTAGATGGGTAGATCACATAACTAATGAGGGGGTATTGAATATAATTGGGGAGAAGAGGATTTTGTGGCACAACTTGACAAGATGAAGGGACCGGTTGGTAGGACAGGTTCTGAGGCATTAGGGGATCACAAATTTAGCATTGGAGGGCGGCGTGGAGGGTAAAAATCGTAGAGGGAGACCAAGAGATGAATACACTAAGCAGATTCAGAGGGATGTAGGCTGCAGTAGGTACTGGGAGATGAAGAAGCTTGCACAGGATAGAGTAGTATGGAGAGCTGCATCAAACCAGTCTCAGGACTGAAGACCACAACAACAACAAAATGGAACTAGTACACTGAAAGGTACTAAAATAAATCAAGAGAAAAATGAAATACATAAAATAATGCAACAAAGACCCAGGAATACGAGGCAGTATGGATGGCGTAATAATGTTTTGGAAATACTTAAGAATTAACAGAACAAAATATTACAATAATTAAGCAAAAATAAGAAAAAAAATTAAACTTAAAGGATGACAGGGACTCAAACTCTACTGATGGCATTTTATACCACTCTAAAAATTGTTTTACGGCGTGTTGTTTAACTCTCTTACTTTGTATACCTTTCAGAAAGTTATGTTTTATATTCAACAATATTTACGTAAATAAATTAAAATTTATCATTCTGTTTTCGCCTCTCTGCGGCGCAACCTACATTTGCTCCACCCTTCCAAGAAAGCACGATGTAGTTTTGAAATTAGTTTGCCATTACAGTTGCATCAGTTATAACGTGTATTTATGCAACTGAATACCGAGATGATCATGGTGTGTATGTCAGCTCTCAACGTGACGAAACTGTGTAACGCTTGTACTTTTGCACTATTGCTCTGAATACCTTTGCATATTTTCTGTCATTTGTGTTTTGGTCTGATGATGAGTACCTCCCGGAACGTCTCAAATAAAGTCATTGGTATTTTAACTAGTGGCATTTGATTTAGCGACAAATGCAGCAGTTCTGCAGCACTGCTACTAACTTCCAGTACGGCTGCCTTCTTCCTGCGTGACTTCATGTCGAAGTTAAAAAAAGCTAAGATTCGCAGTTGTTAAAAACGCTGTAGCTTACGAAAACTGATTGTACATCACCATTACTGTTTTCCTTAAAGATACCTTCATCAGCCATTTGTAAATTATTATTATTCCAGTAAATAAATTTTCCAGTGGTTTACATGAAAAATAACCATTTCTTTGTGTTTAGGCTGTCTGCTTGCTAAAACGTTCTTTCGTTAAAAACACGGTTGTGCTGTTAACAGAGGAAATTTTCGGATTTGTGGGTGTGACTTGATGGAAAAGCATTGCAGGATGACAAAACGATTTTATCTCTGTAAGTCCATCTTTTCAGAGATGGTTGCAGGACTCGGCTGTTCGACACAGGATGTCGAATGAAACATCTTTCAGCCGTCTAGTTTCCAAACTTATTTTATTTGGCTACCGGTTTCCGCGATTTACTACGCCATCTTCAGGCTCCTGACCGACGTGCAGGAAGATTTCAACTTGGTTCTGGTCAAAACGTGGGCCAGCAATACTGATATTAGTAGATTTCTGCTCGCTCTAGTCGGCAGATGATGGTTGAAGTGATCGCTATAGCAAGCAGAAGTCTACGAATACCAGTATTTCGTAATCAGAAGGCCTGACGAACACAACGGCGTAATTGTTTATTTTATGCTGTTAAAATTCATAAAACTGTTACGTAAAATTTACATAAACGTCACGTGTACCATTTTTGAGCGCTCGTCTAAGATAGTAGGATAATAAGGCCAGTCAATGAAGACCAAATAAAGTCCAATGTGGGAAATAATTCGTGCAGTCGCAAACTTTTGTACAGTGGTAGGAGGGACTGTCTAAACAACATACTGGAAATCTTGACCGATGGGTCTGAGTTTGCGAGTGCGTGTGCGTTTGAAGTTCACTATTGTGAGGTTTTCTTGAATAACTCGAAAACTACAGCGCCTTCGAAAACGTATTCCAGTAATAAATTTAACTTCATTAAATTTCCTACAGAAATGTCCAGGACCAATAGTTTGCGCGTAGCGAGCGATAGAACATGAAAACCCCGTACGTGGTTTATGAAGGCCAGGTATAACATTGCGGGTTGGATAAAACGACAGCGGTAGGACAACTGAACCATCCTGTATAATGCACCAACAAAAGGTCAAACTTTAGGGTTCTGTCAAAACGATTTATACTATTATCGTGGGGCTTCTTTGTCCGTCTGGCTCTGTCTGTCTGTCTGTCTGAATACTACTCAGGTGTGGCATGTTTAAAATAAAGTGTTTTTAATCACTAGTTAAAAACACTGTTAAATACCAGTTAATAAATAAAACATTGTTTTATTAAAGTCTTTTAATCAATGTTTTAAAAACATTTTCATTTTTACATATTTTTACCCAAACCTAGGGTAAACGTCACATGAGGGGAATACGTGGTGGATGTGCACCGCATCTCGCCCAACTTTGCCAATGGGGGAGGGGGTTGGGTAACAAGTTATAGAAAACTCATGAATCAGTGGACGCCCCCGCAGAAAGAAAAATAGCAGAGCAACTACAAACCGAGTACTGCACTGTAATACATATATCTGTTTTACACTGAAGAGCCAAAGAAACTAGTACATCTGCCTAATATTGTGTAGGGCCAAACGAGCACGCAGAAGTGCTGCAACACGACGTGGCCTGGATCGCTAATGTCTGAAGTAATACTGGTGGGAACTGACACCATGAATCTGCTGGGCTGTCCATAAATCCATAAGAGTACGAGGGGGTGGAGATCTCTTCTGAACAGCGCGTTGCAAGGGATCCCAAATATACTCAATACGTTCACGGTCGGGGAGTTTGGCGGCCAGCGGAAGTATTTAAACTCAGAAGAGTGTTCCTGGAGCTACTCTGTAGCAGTTCTCGACGTGACGTGTGGGGTGGCGCGCTGTCCTGCTGGAACTGTCCAAGTACGTCGGAATGCTTAATGGGTATGAGTGGATACAGGTGATCAGACAGGATGCTTACGTACATGTCACCTGTTAGAGTCGTATCTAGACGTGCCAGGGGTCCCACATAACTGCTACTGCACAAGCCCCACACCATTATAGCTTGAACAGTCCCCTGCTGACATGCAGGGTCCTTGTCTCCGTACCCGTACACATCCATCCGTTCGATACAATTTTGAAAGAGACTCGTCCGGCCAGGCAGCATATTTTCAGTCAGCAAGAGTCCAATGTCGGCCCCAGGAAGGTGTAAAGCCTTGTGCCGTGCAGTCATCAAGGATACACGAGTGAGCCTGTGCTCCGAAAGCCCATATCGACGATATTTCGTTGAACGGTTCGCACGATGACACTTGCTGATGGTCCAGCATTGAAATCTGCAGCAATTGGAGGAAGAGTTGCACTTCTGTAACGTTGAACGATTCTCTTCAATCGTCGTTGGTCCAGTTCTTGCAAGATCTTTTTCCGGCCGCAGCGATGACGATTTGATGTTTTACCGGATTCCTGATATTCATTGTACACTCGTGAAATGGTCGTACGGGAAAATCCCCACTTCATCGCTACCTCGGAGATGCTGTGTTCCATCGCTCGTGCGCCGACTATAGCACCATGTTGAAACTCACTGAAATCTTCATATCCAGCTATTGTAGCAGCGGTAACCGATCTAACCACTGTGCCAGACCATTGTTGTCTTATATACGCGTTGCCGTCCGCAGTGCCTTCTTCTGCCTGTTTACATATCTCTGTATTTGAATACGCTTGCCTATACCAGTTTCTCTGGCGCTTCGGTGTAATTTCAGTGGACAACGCAAATGCAACTTCTGAGTCCCATAAGGATATATTCATCATCATTCATCGCTACATTAATTTATTGCATTAGTAATGACAATTTACGTTAACTACAACAATACGACCACGTTACAAACATCTAAAGACTCGCAATAATGTCCTTTCACTTCAGCAGTACTTTCTTATGAGGAAATGAGCGACACAGGGGAACGACAGGGTATCGTTGTTTTCTTTCCTCTGTGAGCAGAGATATTTAACTGTCACAGCCGAAGAATTTCCTATGCTACAGAAGAAATACACAAACGTCTAGATCGGATACCAGCGCATGAATTCAATTCCACCCAGGTTTATGATTCTACAACGCGACGGGGCTGTTAAGTGCTAATTAAATACGAGGGCTTGATGAAAAGTAATGTTTCCCAATTTTTTATTGAGGTATTACATGTAATGCACTTTACTCGGCTATCGCTGAAACATCCAGTTTTTGGTTGTCTCGTTTCTTTTCTCTACGCCAGTTTAAATTGGCTTTTAAAACCGCTCGAAATAATCGGTTCTGAAATAACAGATTTTTCCATTTTTGTTCCTATTATTTCATATGATAAACGTAGAAATCGAACAAAGATTGAAAAATCTTGACTCTATGGGTTTGAAGAGACATTGAAACAAAGAATTACATTAAATAGCCAAAACAAAACTTCACGGATCCAGCGTTCGCTGCTATTCTCGAAAAGTGGTACGTGGTTGAATACTAGAAAAAAATGACCAGTATCCTGTACTGATTCTAATTTTTTGAAACTTTGCCCAAAGACCATTTGGGCATTACGAATAGTCCATGCTAAAGGGTAAAAATTGAGGGTGCAGAAGGCTGTGTTTTTCATGTTAATTTGTCCGTTTTCAAAGAGTACAAGCAGACAAAGGCGTAATATATAGACACCGACAGCAGGTCAGATACTTTCTATTTTTTTATTGTCCATTATTAATGAATAGTTATTAACTTTTCAGTTGATTACTTTTACCATAATATTCCTTTCTCTTTTACACTATTGGCCATTAAAATTGCTACACCACGAAGATGACGTGCTACAGACGCGAAATTTAACCGACAGGAAGGAGATGCTGTGATATGCAAATGATTAGCTTTTCAGAGCATTCACACAAGGTTGGCGCCGGTCGCGACACATACAACTTGCTGACATGAGGCATGTTTCCAACCGATTTCTTATACACAAACAGCAGTTGACCGGCGTTGCCTGGTGAAACGTTGTTGTGATGCCTCCTGTAAGGAGGAGAAATGCGTACCATCACTTTTCCGATTTTGATAAAGGTCGTATTGTAGCCTATCGCGATTGCGATTTATCGTATCGCGACATTGCTGCTCGCGTTGGCCGAGATCCAATGACTGTTAACAGAATATGGAATCGGTGGGTTCAGGAGGGCAATACGGAACGTCGTGCTGGATCCCAACAGCCTCGTATAACTAGCAGTCGAGATGACAGACATCCGCATGGCTGTAACGGATCGTGCAGCCACGTCTCGATCCCTGAGTCAACAGATGAGGACGTTTGCAAGACAACAACCATCTGCACGAACAGTTCGACGACGTTTGCAGCAGCATGGACTATCAGCTCGGAGACCATGGCTGCGGTTACCCTTGACGCTGCATCACAGACAGGAGCGCCTGCGATGGTGTACTCAACGACGAACCTGGGTGCACGAATGGCAAAATGTAATTTTTTCGGACGAATCCAGGTTCTGTTTACAGCATCATGATGGTCGCATCCGTGTTCGGCGATATCGCGGTGAACGCACATCGGAAGCGTGTGTTCGTCATCACCATACTGGCGTATCACCCGGCGTGATGGTATGGGGTGTCATTGGTTACACGTCTCGGTCACCTCTTGGTCGCATTGACGGCACTTTGAACAGTGGTCGTTACATTTGAGATGTGTTACGGCCCGTGGCTCTACCCTTCATTTGATCCCTGCGAAACCCTACATTTCAGCAGGATAATGCACGATTGCATGTTGCAGGTCCTGTACGGGCCTTTCTCGACTGCTGCCCTGGCCAGCACATTCTCCAGATCTCTCACCAATTGAAAACGTCTGGTCAATGGTGGCCGAGCAACTGGCTCGTCACAATACGCCAGTCACTACTCTTGATGAACTGTGGTATCGTGTTGAAGCTGCGTGGGCAGCTGCACCTGTACACGCCATCCAAGCTCTGTTTGACTCGATGCCCAGTCGTATCAAGGCCGTTATTACGTCCAGAGGTGGTTGTTCTGTGTACTGATTTCTCAGGATCTATGCTCCCAAATTGCGTGAAAATGTAGTCACATGTCAGGCCTAGTATAATATATTTGTCCAATGAATACCCGTTTATAATCTGCATTTCTTCTTGGTGTAGCAATTGTAATGGCCTGTGGTGTATTATTTCACAGGGCAACCAAATCTTTAATCTTTTCATTGCAACATACCTTCGTAAAGATATTTCCAGACGATGGTCGGTGCCATTCTGCAATTCAGTGGCTGTGCGGCTACGACAGGAGGAAGCACAGGATAGACCAGTTGGTGGCTAGTCTCGCGCACTGCACTCACACGCGTACCGCAAGCCATGATACACAGCAACAGGGACAATACTGCCTCAGCAATGCAGTACCAATTCTTATGACATGTGTCTGTTGCTCGTTTCTATCTGATTGTTACTAAAATAGCGCAGATCGCTTTTCTCATTTTCTGGAATAACGCAGTATTTCAAAACAACGCAAATTTTACATATAAAATACTTATCTTTTAAGAAAGGTTTTTTTTAAAAACGAGAAATTTTATCACTGTTCAAAAATGGATCAAATGGCTCTGAGCACTATGGGACTCAACTGCAGTTGTCATCAGTCCCCTAGAACGTAGAACTACTTAAACCTAACTAACCTAAGGACATCACACACATCCATGCCCGAGGCAAGATTCGAACCTGGGACTGTAACGGTCGCGCGGTTCCAGACTGTAGCGCCTAGAACCGCTCGGCCACCCCGGCCGGCTATTAACACTGTTGCTATGATTAGTTGACACTTCGGTTTTTTTACTCGATTATTAAAAACACTATCTGTTGTAACTGAGACCAAACAAATATAAAAAAAATGCAGGTTATTCAGAACCATCGGGTTTAACGGATCGGTTTTTCCCATCCCTACCATGCCGCTTCGCTGACACAAGTTGTCGCTATAGGGCTCCGCATTGTAGCTTGTAACATGGCGGTGTGTAACGTAACTATGTCGGTGCGTGGGAAACAGCGTGCTGCAATCGAGTTTCGAATTCGAAGAATCTCCTTCGGCACGACAATGCCAGACCACTCACAAGCGCTGTGACATCTGAAACAAACCGAAACCTGGGTTCAGAGTCGTCGATCATCCTCCATGCAGTTCCGACTTGGTCGCATCTGATTTTCATCTGTTCCCATAACTTACACAAATCCTCCGAGGACTTTACTCTGATAACAATGAACTGATGCAAGCAGATGTGAGCTTGTGACTCCGTCAACAAACTCAAAAATCCTACGGTGTCACTATCAATGCATTTGTCACTCGATGGGAGAAATGTGTTCGTCGCCAGGGTGACACAGTTGAGAAATAAATACGTGTGAATGAAGAATATAGATGTAGACAACTAATAACGTTTCTTTTATTTCAAATATTTTTAAGAATTTTCACATAAAAAATCGGATGCAATACTTTTCAGCGCGCCCTCGCATCTAATGGTCGTTCGGTGATCAAGTAACTTTCGCTCCGATTGCGAAACGGAATCTGAGACAATAAAATCCATTACTGCGGAAAACGCCTACGCAGGACATCGTAAAGACCAGGATCCACACAATGACACGTGATGAATATCGTATGGTGAAGCGTCAGAGTGTTTTGTCGTGTGCAACGGACCGCTTCCCTCTACGGGTGCTTCAGTAAATTGCCTCGGTCTAATTAAACATGAAAATTGAATGAGAGGCACTGGCCCTAACAGCTGATTCAATTATCAGTTTAAAAGTTAATGTCACACAAATATTGAATAGTCTCGAGTAGCATTTATACCCTGCATGTGCAAATCGCAGATGTGTTTATTATGTGGCAAGAGCACGCACACTTAAAACACGCATGTATTGCTTGCTGTCTGCTCCGGTTGCGCTTTCACTGATGAAAGGCGAGCTTACGTACACGTCAAACGTTCTTTACTCGGCACACAAGGACCGTATCAGACATCCAAGTAGCAGACAAATACGTTGTTTCAATAGTAGATACCCCTTTACCTATACTTCCTTTTTTAGAAACTAGTTGCTTAACACTGTGTTCGAATGAATGAAACTATCCGGCGATAACATTGCACCGAAAGAATTATGTAACCATTACGCCCCTGAGAAAACTACCTGCTGGGTACACGAAAATACGGTAAATCACGTGACAATCAAATTATGTCTGCTCATGTCCAGTGATGATGCTTCAGTGTGTACCATGCTTGTACGACACCTGAGAAAAAGAAAGCAAATTACTGACAAAATCGGGTAATAGATTTTGTCATTAAGTGCATGCTGTGCTAACAGAAGAGTGTAGACTGGACTGACGAGCACATTTTGCCGTACAAAGTAGGTTTACGGTATCGTTTTTGTCGGAGATGAGCTGGTTATACTAGTGTATTTTTATGCCATCTACTTTAAAGATGCATTTAATTCTCTCCATCCTCTCCTCTCTCTCTCTCTCACACACACACACACACACAAACACACACACGCACGTTGACTGATTCGGACTAGATTTATGAATATGTGGATGTATTCTGAGGCTCTTTTCAGTGTGACTGTTACCTAAAAAGTGCTCGTACTTACATTGTTACTAGAAGTTTTTACACAATGGAAACTTTGTGACTGAATGCAGAGCTTGCTTAATAAAATCACACTGAGCATCAGTATTGTGAAGTGCAGTGCCATATGTCCGTATTTGCTCAGTATAAAGTAAATTGAAACTTCCACAGCTGTCATTCGTGAAATTTGCAGAGAATTTCTTAACATGTACCCGTCCTCAGCTCTGGAAAGGAAATTCTTGTCAATGAATCGTCATACTTCATGCTTCTGTAATTTTAAAATGGGCTTCTAATTTACAGATACTCGTGTTTTTTTTATGTCAAAAGAGTGTTTTATCTGTTCATCGCGTTACTCGCATGTTAATTTCAGTTGTGTATTTACCACGGCAATGATAAATACACCTTAGACTAATTTGAGCAAACACTGATATTCTCTCTCATGTCGGATAAGCGAATATTAATGGGGAGTAAATGGTACAATTCCAGTACAAGAAAGAGCCGTACACTGTTATTTGAGTTATTAGAAGATTCCCTTTGCTTTCTCACCCTTGCGTCCCTTTTATTACAGCTTTCATAAATTTTGACTGGGGTCGTTGACTCCTGTAAATAACATCTTTTTATCTAGTTCTCACCTAATGACAAAACACTACATTATTCAGTACATCGGGAATGACACTGTTTTTTGTATTACAGTTATAACTTTCATTTTACATCTGATGTTTGACGTAACACGCCTGTCGGTTCCAAGCAGGAAGAAAAAAATCGGGCATGACGTCGGGAAAAAGATGGGTCGCAAATGGGTAAGCGATAATGTTTTCTTCTGTGCTAGAATCCTGATTCTGTACCTAGTGTTGTGTTAAATTGTTTCCTTCTCTTCGTTTAACAGTCTTAGTATGTTGCGGTCGAAAAGTGTAATTTTGAAGAATTATACTATGCCGTACAGGACTTTGATTTCCTTGTATGAAACGCTGGTGTGGGGGTGTTATTTGGTTGCTTTCTAGGTCCATTACTTCACATAATATGTATCACCGATTGGCCCCTACACACCCTGCACAGAGGAAATAAATACCATGAGAAAGCTGCTTAATGAAATGGATATGATTTAGGAATTAGGGTAGTCGACTGGTACAGTTTGCGGCAAACAAATTATAGTTTTAATATAACAGAACACAGTTTATACATTTTCTGATACGGGTCTTCGCGAAAGTCGAAATTTTGTCATCACAAGGTGATCCAATAATCAATGAAATCGAAGTTTTTAAATTCTTACGACGAAGCCAAAAGAAACGACGTATTGGAAGTATTAAACCCAGTGTCACAGCTACTATGCCAGTTAGGATGGTCAGCACCAGCTCGTAGCTTGCACAGAACAGATGGCCAACAGACTGAACGAGCGACAGATTCAGAACTTTTTCAGAAACATTGGTGGTAACATACAAAATATACTGGGTGACTGGGTGACAATTATTGAACTATATGAAATAAAACCATGATAACTCCTGAACTATTTGCGTTATGACGTAGAAACTGCACCGTTAGCCGAGGGGCATGATGGGAATTAGTATGGGCATGCTTTGGTTTAGTCGACTTTCATATGGATGGGTTCGTCAATAAGCAAAATTGCCGCATTTGGGGGACCGAGAATTCGCATTTCACGATCGAGAAGTCTCTTCATCCTCAACAGTTGACTGTGGGGTGTGCAATGTTCAGTCATGGAACAATCGGTACGAGATTCCTTGGTGGCACAGTGACTACCGAACAGTGCTTGAAGCTTCTGAAACATGAATTCGTCCCCATTATCCAAAGCCATCCTGATTCCGATAATATGTGGTTCATGTAAGACGGAGCTCGACCCCATCGGAGCAGGGGAGTGTCTGGTGACCTGGAGGAGCACTTTTGGGACCGCATTTTGACTCTGGGGTACCCAGAGGCCACTGTCTTGGGCCTCGATTAGCCGCCATATTCTCCGGATTTTAACACATGCGACTCCTTCTTGAGGGGCTATATTAAAGGCAAGGTGTACGACAATAATCCCAAAACCATCGCTGAGTTGAAAACAGCCATCAGGAGGTCATCGACAGCATCGATATTCCGGCACTTCAGCGGGTCACGCGGAATTTCGCTCTTCGTTTGCGCCCCATCATAGCCAATGATGGCAGGCACATCGAACATGTCATATCCTAAATCTGAATATCTGTAGTGCTTACATGTTGAATAAAGTTTCACAACTAATTTACGTTTTTTTGTATAGTTCAATAATTGTCAACCTGTAAATAAATTTTTATACTATACTACAGCTTGCTTATAAGAATAATCTCCAATGATACTGACATTTAAAACGGAAAGATTTTTTAGTGTCATTTATTTCTACCCAATTAACTGCAGTGGGATTGTATTTATGGCTATTCAGTGCATTTACGAAGAATATTTTTAGCCCAGACAGAGGCCGGAAGAACGATCTGGGGTATCGCGACCTCCTTGTAGGCAGCTCTTCAAGCGTCTGAACTTTAGCTTTGCCATCCTTACACATATATCATCTCAAGGGATCTGTAGCTAATAACATGGACTCATCACTGGAAAATAATTGAAGCATTCACTGATAGTGTACCGAAGTGAGAAAAACGATTTACACTTGGATAACACAGTCTTAACTACTGTACAGCAAGGTGTACACTACTATACAGGTGCTATATTCAGTAGGCTTCCAGAGTAATTGAAAGAATGGAGTCATGTGTCTTCGATTCCCATACGTAAGTTGAAAAAGCTCCTTGTGGCACACACAGTGTACTTTTTGCAGGAGTCCCGCGTAGTAGTTCAGACTTACGCCGTAACGAGTTATTTATTTCGTCACACTATAAAAAACCTTTGGACATCGTGTCTAACTTTTTTAATTTCAATTTTTTATGCATTTTGTGAATTACGAAGTGATTCATTCCATGAGCGAGTAGAGTACGTATTGGGAAGGTAAAAAAAATATATATTATGCTGGTATCTCTTTACGATGTTACAATTATTGGCAGAACCTCATGTATACTTAGAGTTTCAGTAAACTGTAGTGAGAGGTTATTATGTTTGCTGAAAGTGGGCTTGAGTGTTCCTTGAGTGCATTGCGATTACCTAGTCAGTTAGGGCGTGACAGTCCAAGCAGTAGGTCGTTAGTGGACTACGGAATTTACCATCGCAGAAAAAGCCGACATTGCCATGGTGTGTGGAGAGTGTACGAAGAATGGAGTTCGTTCTTGTACGGTGTATACGTTAACAATTCCCAATAGACGTCAACTGTGGTGTCACAGCCAGACACCATACTTGCTAGGTGGTGGCCTCTAAATCGGCCGCGGTCCGTTAGTATACGTCGGACCCGCGTGTCGCCACTATCAGTGATTGCAGACCGAGCGCCGCCACACGGCACGTCTACAGAGACTTCCTAGCACCCGCCCCAGTGGTACAGCCGACTTTGCTAGCGATGGTTCACTGACAAAATACGCTCTCATTTACCGAGACGATAGTTAGCATAGCCTTCAGCTACGTCATTTGCTACGACCTAGCAAGGCGCCATTACCAGTTACTATTGATGCTGTAAAATTTGTACCGTCGAGAGCGATGTTCACCATTTATGGATTAAAGTTAAGTATTCCACAGCTACATCGATTTTTGGTAGTCTGATTTCCTTGACCTGTTCCAGGCCTCACGCCAGCCTGCGTGAGCTAAAACGCGTGCCCTTCGGCTTCCTCTAATAACACCTGGTTCGCTCTCCTGCCAACCCACAACATCAACCATCTCGGCAACTACACTGCTGGCCATTAAAATTGCTACACCAAGAAGAAATGCAGATGATAAACGGGTATGGTAAACGGGTATTCATTGGACAAATATATTGTACTAGAACTGACATGTGATTACATTTTCACGCAATTTGGGTGCATAGATCCTGAGAAATCAGTACCCAGAACAACCACCTCGGCTCGTAATAACGGACTTGATACGCCTGGGCATTGAGTCAAACAGAGCTTGGATGGCGTGTACAGGTACAGATGCCCATGCAGCTTCAACACGATACCACAGTTCATCAAGAGTAGTGACTAGTGTATTGTGACGAGCCAGTTGCTCGGTCACCATTGACCAGACGTCTCCAATTGGTGAGAGATCTGGAAAATGTGCTGGCCAGAGCAGCAGCCGAACATTTTCTGTATCCACAAAGGCCCGTATAGGACCTGCAATATGCGGTCGTGCATTATCCTGCTGAAATGTAGGGTTTCGCAGGGATCAAATGAAGGGTAGAGCCACGGGTCGTAACACACCTCAAACGTAACGTCCACTGTTCAAAGTGCCGTCAATGCGAACAAGAGGTGACCGAGACGTGTAACCAATGGTACCCCATACCATCACACCGGGTGATACGCCAGTATGATGATGACGAATACTCGCTTCCAATGTGCGTTCAGCGAGATGTCGCAAAACACGGATGCGACCATCATGATGCTGTAAACAGAACCTGGATTCATCCAAAAACATGACGTTTTGCCATTCGTGCACCCAGGTTCGTCGTTGGGTACACCATCGCAGGCGCTCCTGTCTGTGATGCAGCGTCAAGGGTAACCGCAGCCATGGTCTCCGAGCTGATAGTCCATGCTGCTGCAAACGTCGTCGAACTGTTCGTGCAGATGGTTGTTGTCTTGCAAACGTCCCCATCTGTTGACTCAGGGATCGAGACGTGGCTGCACGATCCGTTACAGCCGTGAGCATAAGATGCCTGTCATCTCGACTGCTAGTGATACGAGGACGTTGGGGTCCAGCACGACGTTCTGTATTACCCTCCTGAACCCACCGATTCCATATTCTGCTAACAGTCATTGGATCTCGACAAACGCGAGCAGCAATGTCGCGATACGATAAATCGCAATCGCGATAGGCTACAATCCAACCTTTATCGAAATCGGAAACGTGATGGTACGCATTTCTCCTCCTTACACGAGGCATCACAACAACGTTTCACCATGCAACGCCGGTCAACTGCTGCTCGTGTATGAGAAATCGGTTGGAAACTTTCCTCATGTCAGCAAGTTGTAAGTGTCGCGACCGGCGCCAGCCTTGTGTGAATGCTCTGAAAAGCTAATCATTTGCATATCACAGCATCTCCTTCCTGTCGGTTAAATTTCGCGTCTGTAGCACGTCATCTTCGTGGTGTAGCAATTTTAATGGCCAGTAGTGTATTATCAACTTTTTCGGTCAATTACTTGAGAGTGGTAAATCTGCGAAACATACACTACTGGTCTGTTGGCACTCCCCGTTGGCTTCGTCAGGTGGAACGTTAGCGTGCATGGAGTGAAAACGATTTAAGTGGGATAGTGAACCATCAGCTATAGGTCCGTTTTCCGTAGACGGAACACTGAACGCGCGAAAGTATCGTAGCCTCCTACCAGATCATCTTCCACGGGTGATAGAAGACGTTTCTCTGCAGATTAGGAGCAACCTGTGGCACCAACATGAGGGCTGTCCAACCCATAGTGCGCGAAGTACTACAGCATGTCTTCACGAATTGTTCCGACATCTTTGGATTGGACGCAGAAGAAGTGTTTCTTGACCGGCCTTTTTTGGGGAAGGCTAAAAGACGCTGTTCACAAGAATATACTAACTACACCCGACGATACGCGACGACGTATTACTGCTCGGACATCTCCTCTGAAATGCTAGCAAGTGTGCAGCAGTGGTTCTATACTAGACTGTAAGCGTGTACTGCCAGTACCAGTGGTCATTTTGAACATAACCTGTGCTGGTCAGTTGTCTCGTTACTGCTCGTAATCCACAACTAGTGTATGCTCGTTTGTTGTTCCTTAGTGAGTGCTACCACAGGTATTTTACAATTGTCGGTGTGGGAACGTTTCAAAATACTTTACCCCGTAAACGACTCGCTCTAGAATCCTACAAAAAACATCACTGATATTATAATTTACCTTTCTTTTAGTTTTTCAATGTCAATAGGTTTTATTTCATTTAAAAAATTCATGTTTGCACAAAAATATACTTTTGAAGTATTATTAAAATCTGTTCATTGGCTAACAATACGAGCTCCTGACTACCTGTCCATTCTGCGAAAACCGCACTTCAGTAATAGCAATTTCCATTTCTGCAGTATTTGCGATGCAAGTTTTAGATGATAAATACGGTGATGCTCATTCTGAGAAAACTGCACTTCGATAATAGCATTTCCCATTTCTGCAATATCTGCGGTGCAAGTTCCAGATGCGAGAGAGGGAGAGAAGTATTCTAATTTACGCACCGCTGTAGCCTGTTGATGTCTTTCCGACTTGAAACATTTACCTGCATGTCATAAAGCAATACAGTGTAGGTGTACTACAATTAGATTACGACTTAAGGCAACATGCGTTTTCATATTTCTTGACAGTTAAAATCCGTCGAGGTGTGGGCGCAATGCGCACGTGAGACATGGGGAACCCCTTGGGGCGGTGCAAGGAGACACGGAGACGCCGGCAGCTGGCAGCTGTTAGCTGGCGTCTCCACAGATCCTGTTAGCGTCATTACACAGCGCCCGCTAGCTTATTCGCGCGCTGTCGCGAGCTGAACAAACATCTGCTGCACCGCATAACCTCTCGTCGTCTTCACGCCGTCGGTGGACGAGTGCAGCAACTGTATTTTACCACAGGAATTCTGGCAATGGTTTCTCCAATGTTATCGCTGATCACATCACAGTACAGCGGCCGCAGACGCTGATGTTGAAAACGAAGAGATTCATTGTTACAGAAACATCTCATTGTTAATTAGGGACACCACTGGCAAGGGGAAGACCTCAGTCACGGCTAACCGATTCGGTTCATATTTGGCAAGTCGATGGTGTGCAACCTAAAATGATAGACATTAAGATATTTTGGCTCACCAACTCCCCGTTTTTGGGAAAACTGCTCCTTGTGTTCATGACGCCCATTCAACTCAGAATTAACGGGATCGATAGACAAAAGTTGAGCATCTTTCATCGACATATGTGAAATCAGCTAACTCATATTTTCCGAGAGATCGGGGAAAGAAACTTTTTCGACGGCCGCTTACGTCCCATGAAGTATGTGCTGTATAACGAAAGCGCCGCTGACGTAGTGACCAAGGCAAATGACTGGGAAGCAGAGGATCTGATTTCGATTCCCAATTGCATTTTGCTATTTTTTTCTTCATTGGTATTTTCTTTCCGCATCGAAACAGTAGGAACAGGAGGGTTGATAAGTAAGAAAGTCAATAGGGAATGATAACAAATCTGGCACGCAAATTTTACACACAGCTTTCGTTGGTAAGGAATTTTAAAAAAATGCCTCCTTGGATAGAGACAGCTCCGAGTAAGATTGATGAGAAGACGAACATTCGAAGCACGTTATCGCAAGAAAAACCCTTGTCGCAGTTGGCAATGTGCATAAAATAAAGCATTCGTACCGGCACAGTATTCCATCACAGCGTCTGCAAATCCGTTACTAAAGTTTACCCGTACTTATAAGAAACTAATGAGTAATTTGGTCCACGGCATATAGAACACGTCAGTCGTTTAAAAGACTCGTTAAAAATGTTTACTACACTTGCTTCAGATCTGGAAAATAGAAGAATTCAGAATGAGATTTTCACTCTGCAGCGGAGTGTGCGCTGTTATGAAACTTCCTGGCAGATTAAAACTGTGTGCCCGACCGAGACTCGAACTCGGGACCTTCAATTCAATTTACAAAACATATCTTCAGAACATTTTAAAACCATGCGCTGCTGATAACAATTTTTGGCTAATATCGGATTCCTAAGGCGGACACACTAACACCGCCATGTGTCAAACCATGTTTATAGATTGAGAGGGTCAACCGACTTGCACGGTAGAACTAATACCGCCAAACTGCACATCTGTGTGCCAGCCATGCGATGTTAATTTTTATCATCAAGTTAAAAGATTTATTTAGAGGTTTCAAAATTACAGCCTGCTTCTGCAAAACAACCAGAATTACACAACCGATCTGATGCAATACCGATTCGGGGTATAGTTCATGATCAATTTTCAGCACTGATTTTTCATACCATGTTTATAGATTGAGAGGGTCAACCGACATGCACGGCAGAACTAATACCGCCAAACTGCACATCTGTGTGCCACCCATGCGATCTTAATTTTTATCATCAAGTTAAAAACTTTATTTAGAGGCTTCAAAATTACAGCCTGCTTCTGGAAACCAACCAGAATTGCACAACCGAGCCGATGCAATAACGATGAATTTTCAGCACTGATTTTTCAAACAATGTTATCATATGTGTGGTATGTATCAGAATTAATTTCCGAAAAGGAAATATTTTAAAATGTAAACCAACTCTGGTTTCCTCCGACTCTGCGGAAGGGACGTTGGAGTTCCGCGAAGATCGCATTCGTTAGATGTTCTTAGTGCCGCGAGGATATTTGCTTCCAGTGTTTTATAACAAGTACCATCCATCTAGTAGTTCGAATGAAACTGAAGACATGTAACACAGTGACTGTTGATTTACTTACCTTATTAATCCTCCCATGAGCACATATTTTGAAATGGAAAAAAATACAATTAAAACAATGAAGAATGCAGCTGGGAATGAAACGCAGGTTATTCGCTATGCCTTGGTCACTGTGCCAGCTGCACTTTCGTTGAACAGCTCTTACCTTATGAAGACATAATCCCCGGTCTAAAAATTATATTTCCTCGATTTCTAGGAAAATATATGTTTGTGGATCCCATATATATGTTGATGAGAAACTGTTATCTACCTAACCCATAACTTCTGAGTCGATTCCCGTTCATGAATTTTAGAAGTGGGTTTTTCATAAACCGGGTTTGTTGAGCAGAAATAGCTGAAAGTCTTTCATTTTATGTTGTGCACAGATGACCTGCCAAATATGAACCGAATTAGAACTCGTATGAAGGCCTTCCCATTGTGAGAGCTCCAGGGATATTCTCACGGCGTCCGGCAGACTGGACGTGACGTTTGGAATACTTATTCAGTGGCTAGAAACTTGAAAATAGGAGACCGTGCGTCTTGATTTACAGGTAAAGAAAAATAATGAGAAAATATACGTTTTACTTTCCTCCTCATTTGTCATTTTAATAATATAGCTATTACAAGACAAAAAGGCGAGCTGCGGATATTTTGACGATGACGTAAGACTAAAGGAAAGTCGCGTGTAGAAAAAGATCTCTGATTCGTTGCCTACATAAAATTACCTACATGAAGTTCCTTATCACTTTATCAGAACTTCATTCAATCAAAATAGAAAATATGTAGTTTCATGAAACTGAGTTGAGAAACATAATGTGGTCAGTGTATGGTTCATGATATCTTGCTCGCGTTTTAAGCTAAATACTACTTTGCCAATAACAAGCGCTATGAAATGATATTTCTGCTACTTTGAATAGGAAGATGTTATAAAAAAAATGGCTCTGAGCACTATGGGACTCAACTGCTGTGGTCATCAGTCCCCTAGAACTTAGAACTACTTAAACCTAACTAACCTAAGGACATCACATACACCCATGCCCGAGGCAGGATTCGAACCTGCGACCGTAGCAACAGCACGGCTCCGGACTGGAGCGCCTAGAACCGCACGGCCACCGCGGCCGGCGAAGATGTTATCGCTTGACTGAAATGGCTATTATATGCCATTACGTCATTCGGCTTGGGATAATACGTACAAAAAGATACGAGCTTCCTGAGAGCTTTAATCATTCGGAATACTTCCTTAGTTTGCACGGTTCGTAGACATTTAGTTTTCTTTACAGCTCAGAAGAGTGCAGACCTGTTTCAAACTGTAGCTTTGCCCTCCGAAGAATTAGACCAACTTACAACGGCACAGTTGCCACAACACGGGAATAAAAGCGAATTCAGACCTTACTAATCAATGTTATATAATTATATGTGCTACTCTTATTAGTAAAGTGGCTGTCACCTGATGTAAGACACTGACAAATGTAAGTCCGATCCACTCAGAACCTAAATTGGATCCAGTTGAGAGAAGATCAGAGCAGCGATGTTAAAACCTGTAGCGCAGCTTTAATTGTGTCTTTTCTTATGGACCACATTCTATTGTATAACAAACTTTGGTGACTGGTCTGTCGTCTGTCTTACGTTTCTGAATCTCAGACTGTGATTAGAGCGTCAGTCGTACAGTCCAGGTGAAATACAGAGTTTATAGTTTACTATAGTGAAAACCAGATTTTGAACACTAACCACATAGTTTCTCTGGAGCAGGCCTACATGCAAAAAGAGAAGAGTATTTGCTTTGCACAACGTGAATTCCCAAAGTCCAAGGCCTCTGCGTCAGAAAGCGCTGGACTGTTAAGTGGCGCAACGTAACAGGTTTGTCTGGTATCCACACGGCTGGTGTAGTTGAATTTCTGTTGCTCCACTAAATCACCCGAGGATATGATCGTTCTCTTCCTCATAATTCGTCAGTCGCTGTTCTTAGTTGACAGCTGAATATTAAACAAAAATAGTACCGACTACATTTTCACATAGGATGACAGGAGAAAACAGAAATAAATACGTAACACGTAACAAATTTTTGGGCATTTAACTTCAAATACTGCAGAAATATTAGATTTTGAGAGAGGACACTACTGTGCCACGCGGGATTAGCCGAAGGTCTAAGGCGCTGCAATCATGGATTGTGCAGCTGGTCCCGGCGGAGGTTAGAGTCCTTCCTCGGGCATGGGTGTGTGTGTGTGTGTGTGTGTGTGTGTGTGTGTTTGTTTGTCCTTAGGATAATTTAGGTTAAGTAGTGTGTAAGCTTAGGGACTGATAACCTTATCAGTTAAGTGCCATAAGATTTCACACACATTTGAACTTTTTTTTTTTTTTTGACACTACTGTTTCTGTGACTCTCGCATTAAAGTAGCAACCATATCCTTTCTGTTCCTTATTCCAAGCTAGTTGCCTGTTACTAACGATTTCCCCGAGCTAAGTAACGCTACGGCTGCCTTGTGTTTGCGAAGAACTTTATTCAAAGTTTCGCCAGATTGTAGTAACTTATGCTTACGTCGTTTCCTTAGTACCTTCGGGCGGATGCTATCCTCCACTAACCTTTTCTAATCAAGTTAGTGCTGAGTCTTTAATGCCCTTCCTTGTATTCCGCATGACATAATTCTGGTGTTCTAGCGAGGCACGGAGGTACGATCATCCCTCGAACGTAGCTGAAGAACTCATTTAAAGGTGTGGGTTAGTGGATGGCTCCTACCTCACCATTTAATACGCATGTCTCCTTACACTCTATCACTGTATCGACAATAGCAGTATTATCGCAGATAGACGTTTCTGTAACCGGTTTCCTTAACATCCCTTCCAGCGCCAAACCAGAACTTCATTCTCAAAACTTTTTGCTAACACAATAGCCCTCGATGGTATCTACATCCGCTAAAGGGGTTTCCCATTACATATCACTCGCTCGGAGGTTCCAATCTTAAAATGCCGTGGAAGGTTATCTGTAGCGTTGAATGAAAGGATAGAAGTCCGTGACAGACTGATGTCCGACCATAGTGTATTTCTGGACGACGTAATAAACTGGTAGTCCACGGCATGCGGAAGGCATGACTTTTTTTTCAAATGGTGGTCCACTAAAAATATTTAACTTGGTACGTGTACTCATAACAGCATATAATCTGCATAGAGTAAGGAAATACATTCACACAAAGGACAGCTAAAGAAAAAGTCGTAAACAAACATTGTGCTTTATCAGGATACTGCAAAGTACTGCCATCCCATGGAAAGTCTTAGACCCTGATGTGAAACCTTTGTCATGCTCTACGCAGCTTATTACCCAGAGCAATGGAAAAATCGTAAGTCCTACTTTTCCTAAAATGTAACAAACCGCTTTCCCTGATCTCATTCTCTTTGCACATCACACTGTCCACTTTACTCAGCGAGGCATTTGAAACACACCATATCCAAAGAATCCATCAGCACCTAGCAAGATCTCTACCTATCCTTCTTACTCAGTGCGGCTTCCAACCTAGCCATACATACACTATGTGAACAAAAGTATCTGGAGACATGACTGAAAATGACTTAAAAGTTCGTGGCGCCCTCCATCGCTAATGCTGGAATTCAGTAAGGATGTTAGCCCACCCTTAGCCTTGATGACAGCTTCCACTCTCGCAGGCATACGTTCAATCAGGTGGTGGAAGGTTTTTTGGGGAATGGCAGCTCATTCTTCACGGAGTGCTGCACTGAGGAGAGGTATCGATGTCGGTCGGTGAGGCCTGGCACGAAGTCGGTGTTTAATACATCCTAAAGGTGTACTGTAGGATTGAGGCCATGACTCTGTGCAGGCCAGTCCATTACAAGGATATTATTGTCTGACAATCGGACTAAACTATTGATTGGAAAGTTTTACCGACCCCACCGACTCAGATGATATAGTCGCTGAACAGTTCAAAGAAAACTTGAGTCTCATTTCAAATAGGTACCCCAATCATAGAGTTATAGTCGGTGGTGACTTCAATCTACCATCGATATGCTGGAAAAATTATACGTTTAAAGCCGTCGGCAGGCTTAAACCGTCATCCGAAATTGTACTGAATGCTTTCTCAGAAAATTATTTTTAACAATTAGTTCATGAGCCCACTCGAAGCGTAAATGGTTACGAAAGCATACTTGACCTCTTAGAAACAAATAATCCTGGACAAATAGTGAGTGTCGTGACGAATACAGGGATTAGCGACCACAAGGCAGTTGCTGCTAGGCTGAATGCCGTAACACATACAACCATCAAAAAGAAACGCGAAGTATATGTAAAGAAGCCGATAAAAATGCTCTTAACGCCGTTTTAAGATCATATAAGCGTAGAAAAGTTGTGGATTGATTTCAAAGAGATAGTACCGACAGCAATTGAGAGATATATACCACTTAAATTAATAAGTGATGGTACTGATCCCCCCTGGTACACAAGACTGGTCAGATCGCTGTTGCAGAAGCAGCGAAAAAAGTATGCCAAATTTGAAAGAACCCTAAATCCCTAAGACTGGTAAAGTTTTACAGAAGTTCGAAATACAGCGCGTACTTCAATGAGAGTTGCCGTTAATAACTTCCATAACAAAACACTGCCTCGAAATCTGGCAGAAAACCCTAAGTGATTCTGATCATACATGAAGCACACCAGTGGCAAGACGCAATCAATACCCTCACTGCGCAATAACAACGGTGATGTCACTGACGACAGTGCCATTAAAGCAGAGTTATTAAACACGGTTTTCCGAAACTCCTTCACCAAAGAAGGCGAAGTAAATATTCCTGAATTCCGATCAAGAACAATTGCCAAGATGAGAAGCGTAGAAGTAGGTATCCTCAGTGTCGCAAAGCAGCTTAAATCATTTAATAAAAACGCAAGGCTTCCGGTCCAGACTGTACACCAGACAGGTTCCTCTCAGACTATGCTGATACAATAGCTCCATATTTAGCAATTATTTACAACCGCTCGCTCACAGAAAGATCCGCCCCTAAAGACTGGAAGATTTCTCATGTCACACCAATACCCAAAAAGGGCATACCTTCCAACTTCCCAATATCTTCTTTCAGTCTCCCCTGGATCTCTTAGTCGAATGATATTTTGGATTAGCCCTTACCAGTAGACTGACTAGAAACAACCTGCTCCTTAAAATTCAGTATTAGGCATGAGAACGTCTAAAACTACTTACTTGCCATTATTTTCACCTGTAAATTACTCGTTCGTCCCATCCTAGCTTATGCCTCCGTTGGCTAGAACTCTCTAAATTTTAGAGATCTGTTGAACTCCTAGAGACACACTCACTTCAGATTGACTTCCGCATCCGACTACTTTCCCCAACTCGTCTATTTCCCACAATTTGCTGCTCTTTGTGGAGCATCTTCAAACCGGCTACATTAAGTAGCAAACCCATTCCCAATAGCCAACACCCCACCAACGAATAACCAGCTAGGTGCGCCGCGGGGTACCCACATTCCAATTAATTCCATACCCTTTCCAACACCTCTTGCTAGAACGTCAACCACCTTCCACTGCTCAACAGTTAAATCCGTTCTGACATATAGTTTTCCTACCAGTCGTAGCTAGTTATGGTCCCACTGAACTATGTCGTCCATGTTGGACTGTTGCAAATATGTAACAGTAAAGACAGAAATAAAAATATAAAACTTGCAGACTTAGCATAACATAATCTAATTCTGTTTCTGTACAGTGCCTTTTGTTATGATCACTTAGGAAGCACAAAGTGGAATGAGTTATAGTGCATGATCTATTACATCTGCGAAGCTCTGAAAAAGCTCACTCCACTGCCTCGCCTTTTTCATTTGGTGTGTTCTGTCCATTTTTTCTATTGCGAATGAAAGTTACCAGTGCTTCAAAAAGATTGAGTTTTTGGCCTTTGTTTATTTTGTGAAGTGTTACTACATTGTCCTCTATGTTGTCAAAGGAACGTCTAGTGTCGGCCGGTGTGGCCGAGCGGTTTTAGGCGCGTCAGTCTGGAACTGCGTGACCGCTACGGTCGCAGGTTCGAATCCTGCCTCGGGCATGGATGTGTGTGCTGTCCTTAGGTTAGTTAGGTTTAAGTAGTTCTCAGTTCTAGGGGACTGATGACCTCAGATATCATGTACCATAGTGCTCAGAGCGATTTGAATTTGAACGTCTAGTGTCCGAAATGTGTGTAGCTATGGCAGATTTATTGAGTGTGTTGTCTCTAAATGCATTAACGTGCTCTTTAAAGCAAGTCGGAAAGCTTCGGCCGATCTGAGAGGCGTGTTGTACGGTACATTGATTGCATTTTATCTTGTATACACCCGAACTGGAGAAGTTATTTTTAATGGTCTTTGTATTGTGTTGCAGTCTATTACTTAATTTATTGTTGGTGCAGAAAGCAACTCTTACGTAGTATTGACTCAATAAAACAGCGATTTTTTGTGAAATGGTACCACAGTAGGGAAGGCGTACTGTCCTGGTGTCTACTCTGTTCTACTTCTCCCGCTGATTGAACATCTGTCCTCTGCATCTAGTGTATTACAGGGTCCTACTAAAGTAACCATCGTATCCTCTCAATTCTGAATGTAATTATATTCACAGTCCACCTATATCATCATATCAGAGCAGCTTCATCTTCATCATCATCACATGCAGCATCATCTACTCTAAGTACTTCGGTTTTGCACATAAAATTTATCAATACTTCTGAAGTAGTCAAAGTGTCATGTAATTACAGATATGAAACCACAGTTATCATAAAATTTCTTTTCATATAACCCCTGTCAGTTGTGTGGAAGTTTGTCTGAAGAGCAGTTTTATTGGCTGGCACTCTGCCATCTCAGAGGAATGGAAACAACAATAAAAAGGAGAAAAACACTCATATGTTGGACTCCACTTGGAAATGTAATACGATGTCACGCTGCTTACCACGTTTTTGACGCTCTGGTTTTTCGTGCTTCTTTTCGTGCTTACTATCTATCTGTGCTGTAACTTGTATTAGCACTGCTGAGATTTAATCGGCTCGCCAAGTAATTTATTTGTTTGTACTAATATGTTTTCTTGTCAGACTGTTCCATAAAAGTAGGGATCACTATGGTGTCTGACACTGGCGAGGTGGCGCATTGGTTAGGCCATCCAGATTTAGGTTCTCCGTGATTTCCCTAAATCGCCCCAGAAAAATGCTAGGATGGTTCGTTTGAAAATGGCATGCCCGATTTCCTTCTCCATCCTTCCGTAATCCGATTTCTGCTCTGTCTCTAATGACCTCGCTGTCGACCGGACGTCCAAATCTAATCTCCTCCATCTCCTGCTCCTCCTCCTCCTATGGCAAATGGCAGAAATGGTGGGAGTGGTCCGCAGCTCGTGGTCGTGCGGTAGCGTTCTCGCCTCCCGTGCCCGGGTTCCCGGCTTCGATTCCCGGCGGGGTCAGAGATTTTCTCTGCCTCGTGATGACTGCGTGTTGTGTGATGTCCTTAGGTTAGTTAGGTTTAATTAGTTCTAAGTTTTAGGGGACTGATGGCCATAGATGTTAAGTCCCATAGTGCTCAGAGCCATTTGAACCATTTTTGTTGTGAGTATAATGTTGTTTGAGTTCTTCCCCCACTACCATATCTATATTATACACTTCATACTATTTTAAAATTTCGCAGATCAGTAAGGCCTTTAATCCACTGGTTTTTTTTTTTAAGAGGATCATGAACAGTTTGTGTGCTTTACTTACAACTATAAACAGTTTTCATTCTTATCTTTACGGCTTTTTGATGTTTACTTCATTCTTATCGTTCTCCCGCAAGTACGTTTTGTGTTTTCAGCAAACACCATTTTCACAGTACTAAATATTTCCCTTGACACCACGAAATAATTTCACAAACTAGCAATATCCCCACCCTAGATCATCTACCACTGTACCATAGCAAAGCAACAATTTACACACATAGTAGTGAAGACATGGGAGCCCCCTTAACAAACGCGCATCATTGCGCGCCCACACACACACACGCACACACACGCAGTTTCTAGTCGGAAACCATAAACACTCACAGAGCGATAACATACTCTTCCATCACTACCAAAACAAACAAGAGACGAATGCATCACACCAAACCAAAACAAAACACACGAAATTTCGAGAAGGCAGTAGTTCCTCTCAACACAGAACATTTTTAGTACAGTGAAAGTGTTGTGTGCTGAATACCCAAAACATACGTGTAAGAACAACAAGAATGAAGTAAAAGACAAAAAGAAAACACCGTGAGTAACGATAAGAGTTAAATCTGTTTATAGTAGTATGTAAAGCATGTGAACTGCACAGCACCTTATCAAACAAAACTGTACGAGAAAAGAAAATTTTTTGTTACAATAGGACCACTGAAGATGCTTTAGAACAAAGCGAAACGCGTCTTCTCTTAATAAGATAGCTGCAAAAGACGGTAATCAACCTACACAACTTCTATATCTGCAACTGCAGAAAAAAAGAGGTCAAAAAACAAAGAAGACAACAAGGTTAAGTATTGTGCACACATTTTAGTGTGGTTGATTTTAAATAGCGGTATAGGGTATGAGTGAAGCAGATGTCGCTAGGGAGACGAGTGGTCCAGAAGATGAATGTTTTGTAAAAGTGTCTGTCCTCAATGTAGATAGTTAGCTTTGTATTCGGAGGAGGGGCTGTAAGTAGCATTCGTAATGCACTGAGAATTGTTTCATTCTATAAAAGCGGTTGTTACAAATAAGCGATACCAATTGTCTGATTGCCTTATTTGATAGTGGTTTAATACAACATGTACAAAAACTAAGTATCATTTGTCTTTCGTCATTTTATAAATCAAGGTTTTCAAAGATGTTTTGTTTTTATTCTAAAATTAAGTTAGGTGTTACTAATGTTGATGATGATTGGTAACTGGATGCGGCGGTGGGGAGGGGGGAGGGGGCGAAACTAGCTTATATCTGACTCTGCTCAGGTGTAATAGTCTCAAAAAGATTGGGTCCCACTGCTGGAACGGTGCCCCTGAAAACTCTTGCATTTACCTCTCAAGCTTACAACATGTTGTTTCTGTTAATGGTAATACATTATCCACCAAGATGTGCAGCTGACTACGTAAAAAAGAAAACAGAGTGATGTGCACTTACAACAAAAAGTCTGGTAAATCGAGCATCTATTCTGTTAAGCACTCATTGTTCAATCGTTATAAGAATACGTCCATTTATTCCTCACTTTGCAGTCAGAAACGACAAGTTTAGCGACTTCTTTGTATCCTTTTATGAAACACGCTTGAGTTATTAGCATTCACAGTACTTAAAATGTTTACTGCACTCATTTTCAGGACCACCAGGGCCACTTAAAGGCCCGATCGGCAAAATCCGTCCTTGTGGCGCTAAGCTGAAAAGCGCGCCAGAGGCGTCACAACTGTAAGATTTCTTAGCAAAGCCTGAGGTTGTCATGGAGGGGACAGTGGTCTTAACGTAATTTATGAAGCAAAAATTTTGTAACTTAGTTTTTTTTAATGCTAGACCACATACACTTTTTTCGTAAACAATTACAACACGATAACTATTTTCGGTTGCTTCCTTCAACCATCCTCGGATCTGCAAACAAATAAAGGAAAAGTAGCCCAAGACAATTTTGTACAATAAAGTAGGATACAAAAAGGTATAACAGCTGAACACAATATGTGGTAATAGATAGTACGGAAGGACGGTTTATCATCTTAAAAGCAGTAACATATTACTTATGCCGTCCTGTTACGTTGATTTGTTACATTTCCACTTTTGCTACTGGAGTTAGCTCTCCTTTTGTATTTTCCTCAGCTATTATGCATTTATATCCTACTGTTATGCATAAAATTTCTTACCTTACTTTTCCCCTATTTGTTAACAGATCTGAGAATGGTTGCAGAAAGCAACCGAAATTAGTTATTGTCCTCTAATTGTTTAAGGAAGAAATATATGCAGTCTAGGCATTAAAAAAAATTAAATTAAAAAAAATTATTTAATAAATGTAACATTTCTATACATGACGTATCAGAAATAGTACCGGCCACCTGAAGTCATGCAGAGAGGGGTGTTAGGAGCATCTAAGTGCAATATTTGTATCAGTGCGTGTCACAACTACTGGGGAAAGCTGACACAGGTGAATTCGTAGGAGGAGAAGGAGCGAGGAGCGCCAAATAATAAGTCGCTTGTGTGGAAAAATGTTCTCGAACCAGCCCCGACAACACTTTTATCAACATTTCTACCTCTGATGCCTCGTAACTCTGATGATTATTCATGTGCATAGCTTCTGAATTCGTTAGTATCATTGTCCTTATATCACGAACACATTTATCTCTATGCACTCCACTCGATATAGAATGGAGGCACTTGTTACGTTGTTATAGGGTATAGCTTTCTCATTTGCATTTAATGCTTCACTTTTTCTGATGTGCCTAGCACATTCCGTTGCGTCCTTGCAGCGCTAGGTAACGGCTTCTTTGAACGGAAGTAGTGTTGTGCGTCGAGGGTCTAGCTGGGCCATCTTCTTAAATGATACCACCGAATACTACCACTGGGAGACTTCCCCAAGTTAAACACACCTACGATATTATCTTACCCGACGACGAGCATTTGCAATGCATTGAACGGCTGCGTGCCTTTGTAGGGTAAACTGTGGCCAATAATCGCGCCTCCACGCAGAGCAAATAACAGTACTCCAGTAACAGCTTCGAACGCCGCCAGCGTCTACGGAAAGCAATTTTCAGGCTGGGCCAAACGGCACCGCAGAATGTTCTCCCGAAGTGCACTTTAAGCCGGCGGATCTCGCCACCAAGGAAGGCGGCACCGTGAGGGCAGGACCGCGAACGTAAGCCAAACGCCTCCGGCTGTAACAGTGTACTGAAGGTAATCAATTTTTGTCATGTTCGCAGCCAGGAAATATGTTTTTGTTGTGATATAATTCTATTAAATTATCCGCTTTTTTATAAATGAAAGATAATAATATGATATTTCACAATGAATAATTTCAGGTAAGTTTAATAAGTAATTTTTGTTCTTTACAACAAGCTTGTTTTGGCTATAGCGCCAATCTCAAGTAAACCTGTAGATGTTACATTTGATGAGTCTGCTTACGTTTATAATAGTTATACGAAAAGTCAGTTAGCATGTACTACTGTTCTAAAGTATTGCACTTCCCTGTAGAATTTTGTGAGTTTTGGTACAGAACTTCTAAAAATCTATTCGTCTTTGAAATTTCAAATATTTACGAGGCTATTCGAAAAATAAGGTCCGATCGGTTGCAAAATGGAAACAACTGTGAAAATCAAAAATGTTTCATTTGAAACAATCAGATAGACATCTCATCTACTTCTCTGCATAGTTGCCGCCCATACTTAGACATTTGTCGTAGCATTCTACCAACTTTCCAATACCCTCCTCGTAGAACACACCAAATCTCTACGCTGCTCTATAGCTCATTGTCTGTGCCAAATGATGTCTTCATGATCAGCAGTTCATATGAGTAGAAATGAAACAGTGGGAGCCAATTATGGGTTGTATTGCTGGTAATCAAACACTTCCCATCGAAAACTTTGCAGGAGCATCTTCATCGCCCCTGCAGAGTGTGGGTGAGAACTGCCATGAAGAAGGAAACGCATTACAGTCATGACATGTGGGTTAAATAGCTTCAAGCGAAATCCCTCACCAGATCCTCACGCTTGGCTGGAGGCTCTTTTTTCTAGGCATCTTTACGTGCTCACTGTGAGCCCAGAACTGAAAATAGCGCCGTGACGCGATCGACGAGCATACTAAAGACACTGCCCGACACGTCTGTGCAAAGTTACAGCAGATTTTCACTGTGTTTCTATTTCGCGATCGATCGGACCTTACTTTCCGAATGGCCCTTGTATTAAAGAAGGATGCCTACAAGTGAAAGTGAGAAGGAACATTGTAATGAAGGATAAGATTGTTTGTAATACTTTAATTCAAGAGAATATGTCAACAGTGCGTACATATCTGTACAATGAAATACCATATCACGGTTGATATCGAAGTTAAATATTAAATATTATGATGAAATTTCCATTTAATTTGGTTGTAGTGTAATATATTGTGTATCAAAAGCATTCGTTAGTCATACTTTAAATAATCTTAGTATTTTGTTGGATGCCCCCCTTGACCCTTACAGCAGCCTTCACTCTGTCAGGAATGGAGTGGATCAGTATTCCAATAGCGGCTCCTGTTTTTTTGTAGACTTCTCCTTTTGAACCCCTTTCCGAACCAGTTGTCACAAATTCTCAATTGTATTAAAGTCCGGTGAATTTTCCGGGCATAAATGTTCTCTGATAACCAATTCAGTCCTAATAGAACAAATCTGAAATAATAGATTTGGACGACATGTAACAACAGTAACCTTTGAAATTGTATTACAAAGGTAAAATAACCAAAACTCCCATTTTTTATGCAAGCCAGATCCTGTTGGAAAATCAAATATGCATCCAGGAAAGTATCACGTGCAGTGAACATTATAGGGCTCCGATTCACCAGTTTGTATTGAACACTGTTCATTTTTCCCTCGACAAAGTCCACCCTTCCAACACCTTTGTATGTCTTTGCTCACCACTCCATTACCGAAGCAGCATGTTCCACGGTTCGCAGAAGGCAGTCAGGCTCCACCGCCTTGCCATGCTTTTTTGAATTCAGCTGAAGGAGCACTACCGTTTTTCGGCTTAGTCTATGAAATATTCTCTCCTCCCGGGGAGAAGAAATCGTGGGCGCCCGTTTGGTGGTAAATTTTTCGTATTTCCTCTAGTCATCAGCTTCTGCAGATTTCTACTCACAGCTGACTTCGAAGAGTTTAATCTATTCACAATTTTGGTGTTATTTAGGCCATCGTTGTATGAAACCTCCATGTACTTTTTTTTAGGGGTTAATTCATGACTTTTCACCATGACGTTAAGTGCACACATGCAAAGTAGGAAGAGAATTTTTTAAAAATCCAGCAATACTTTCAGACCTGGGCTAGTGGACACCAAACCTCATTGAACACAGAGCACTTTCTAAAGCAATAATAAGCAATATGAGATCACATTATTGCTAGGCATTGTCGCAAGGCACCCCGTAAAAAAATACATACACATTTCTGCGTATAACTAACAAAAGAACATCATTGCAGTCTAGGGTGTGCAATAATTTCGAACAGTAATGTATATAATTTGGATATATATTCCAACTACATGTAAGTATATAAACTAACCTTTAAGTACAACTTTTATAAACATAAGTATACTTACCAAATCTAACATTCACAGGTTTACTTGAGAAGGGTGCTACAGCCGAAAGAAGCTTGCAGTAAAGATGCTACATAATTAAACTATCAGCAGCTAACCTGGAAGTATTTATTACAATTATCATATTATGATGTATTCTATGCTGCGGGCCCGGCCGAAAAGAAAACATTGACTTTAAAATCGATTCTCCATCGCAAGCACTCGAGACTGTATCTAATTGAGTGCTTCAGAAGAAAATCTCTCTGTTTATCATAACCTGAAATTTCACGTAGGAAAAATTGCTTCTAATGTAAAACAACAGACACTTTCAGCCACGACATAAAATTGCTTGAAATTATCCTCCTTCCCTTCCGTTTTTAGTCATACACGCTTTATCAACTTTCTTCCAGTGAATCAAGTTTTGGTATTTCGTTTCTCTGTCAGAAATTAATCCTAAATTTCTAGCCTTCATTAGATGTCAGAACCATCTCTTATCCGTAGTGACATAGTAGGTCTTATAGTCGTTAAGGAAGTAATTCCACAAAACCTGAGTATAATAATTTGCTTTTCGGCACTTTCTTTAAGACGCATTCCACACCAACTGATGTAATACAATCGATGTACAAGTTCGAACTGTGAGAGATCTGGAAATTGTGCTGGCCAGGGCAGCAGTCGAACATTTTCTGTATCCACAAAGGCCCGTACAGGACCTGCAACATGCGGTCGTGCATTATCCTGCTGAAATGGAGGATTTCGCAGGGATCGAATGAAGGGTAGAGCCACGGGTCGTAACACATCTGAAATGTAGCGTCCACAGTTCAAAGAGCCGTCAGTGCGAACAAGAAGTGACCGAGACGTGTAACCAATGGCACCCCATACCATCACGCCAGGTCATACGCCAGTATGGCGATGACGAATACACGCTTCCAATGTACGTTCATCGCGATGTCGCCAAACACGGATGCGACCATCAAGATACTGTAAACAGAACCTGGATTCATCCGAAAAAATGATGTTTTGCTATTCGTGCACCCATGTTCGTCGTTGGGTACACTATCGCAGGCGGTCCTGTCTGTGATGCAGCGTCAAGGGTAACTGCAGCCACGGTCTCCGAGCTGATAGTCCATGCTGCTGAAAACGCCTTCGAACTGTTCGTGCAGATGGTTGTTGTCTTGCAAACGTCCCCATCTGCTGACTCAGGGATCGAGACGTGGCTGCACGATCCGATACAGCCATGCGGATAAGATGCCTGTCATCTCGACTGATAGTGATACGAGGCTGTTCGGATCCAGCACAGCATTCCGTATTACCCTCCTGAACCCACCGATTCCATATTCTGTTAACAGTCATTGGATCTTGACCAATGCGAAAAGCAATGTCGCGATACGATAAACGGCAATCGCGATAGGCTACAATCCGACCTTTATCAAAGCCGGAAACGTGATGGTACGCATTTCTCCTCCTTACAGGAGGCATCACAACAACGTTTCACCAGGCAACGCCGGTCAACTGCTGTTTGTGTATGAGAAATGGGTTGGAAACTTTCCTCATGTCAGCAAGTTGTGGATATCACATCATCTTCTTCCTGTCGGTTAAATTTCGCGTCTGTAGCACCTCATCTTCGTGGTGTAGCAGTTTTAATGGCCAGTAGTGTAGATAGGGCTTCCTTGTGCTGAGGAACAGCAGAAGGGAGGAGAAACTGTAGCCCTATCAAGTCACAGTAAGTAGTAAATACACAGCCACCACAAGTAGGGAACTCGAACCTCACATGCAAACAGGCAAAGATGTGCGAATTCATTGTGCACAGGCCTAATGATATTTATATTTTCAGTAAGTGCTGCCCCACTGTTCGTACATATTTGGAAAATGTCATTTTACCTCCTTGAGCTGCTTGTAATATACTTTACTTATACAACCAGTTTCACTCGTCCGGCCGTCATAGGTTCATAACGGTAATGACAGCATCATATTAGGCGAAACAAAAAATATTATCGGCAGGTGATACAACCATGAACAATACACTGTTACCATATCCTAACAAAAATCACGTCGTCAGCTTTTGAAACTACGCTATGAAATGTAGTATGGATCTGCTCAAAGCGTTAACACCTGTGACAGTTTTAACATGAATTTGTACACTCCTTAGCACAGCTTTTACAGTCTGACGAGGTAACGATCTGACGGCAGCAAACTGTTCACGGTTTTATCACCTAACGACAACGATTTAATATTTCGTCTAACATGGTGCTGTAAATACTTTTATGAACCTGATGATGGTCAGGCGATTGAAACTACTTCCTTATCGCGTGCAAAAGTCGTACGCCGTGGAATGACCACAGTTTGTCACATCTGCCTCTTCTTGAGTAGACTGACGTGTATCATTGTGAATTAATGCATTTAAACGATCTTCATCAAATCTCGAAGGTCTTCCTGAACTTGAAGGGTAACTAATGTCAAAACTATCCTCCTAAAAATTCGAAAACTATTCTCTTGTCGTGCTCTGTCCAATGGCATTATCCCTATACATGGAGAAAATGTTTCTGACTGCCTCCGCTGCTGTCACCCCTCTACTGAACTCAAACATAAGAATATTTCGCAAATGTTCCGAGTTCTCTACTTATACTCCATTTTCTGGCGTCCACAGCTCCACTCACTATCCTCAAATGCGAAAAGACAATATGTAAACTCACACAGCAACAGTAAACTACAAATAAAAAACGACAATAGATAATCTGACTCGTAGCAACCGTAATACCAACCTGCAAAGCAAAACTCTAAGAAGTTATGTACCAACTTAATACGAACTGTGACTTTTCTGACAGGATATCACGGATCTAGTCCCGCAACTGAGATGGTACTCCGAAGACACGCAATTTGATTAGAAGTCAGTTATGAGAAACGGTCTCAAACGCCTTCTGGAAAACTAAAAATATGGAATCAATCTGAGATCCCCTGTCAATGGCACTGATTACTGTATATGAATAAAGAACTAGTTGACACAACTGCATTAATGACAATGATGTGAGAACAGCATATACTATTCTGCCGTGTACTAGACTGAAGCGCAAAAGAAACTAGTATAGGCATGCGTATTCAAATACAGAGATATGTAACCACGCCGAATACGCCTATACAAAACAAAAAGTGTCTGGCGCAGTTGTTAGATCGGTTATTGCTGTTACAATCGCGGGTTATCAAGATTTAAGTGAGTTTGAACGTGGTGTTATAGTCGGCGCACGAACGATAAGACTCAGCATCTCCGAGGTAGCGATGAAGTGGGGAGTTCCATATCAGGAATTCGGTAAAACATCAAATCTCCGACATCTCTGCGGCCGGAAAAAGATCCTGCAAGAACGAGATCAACGACGACTGAAGAGAATCGTTCAACGTGACAGAAGTGCAACCCTCCCGCAAATTGCTACGGATTTCAATGCTGGGCCATCAACAAGGTGTCAGCGTATGAATGATTCAACGAAACGTCATGGATACGGGCTTTCGGAGCCGAAGGCCCACTCATATACCCCTGATTTTTTTTATTTATTTAATCGTTTGGCTAGGGCTCCCCGTCGGGCAGACCGTTCGCCGGGTAGCGGTCTTTCAATTTGACGCCACTTCGACGTCTTGCAGTCGATGAGGATGATAGGATGATGATGAGGACAGCACAACACCAAGTCCCTGGGCGGAGAAAATTCCCCGACCCAGCCGGGAATTGAACCCGGGCCCAGAGGATTTACAATCCGTCACGCTGACCATTCAGCTACCGGAGGCGGACGTGTCCCCTTGATGAGTGCACGACACAAAGCTTTACGCCTCTCCTGGGGGCCGGCCGGAGTGGCCGAGCGGTTCTAGGCGCTACAGTCTGGAACCGCGGTACCGCTACGGTCGCAGGTTCGAATCGTGCCTCAGGCATGGATGTGTGTGATGTCCTTAGGTTAGTTAGGTTTAAGTAGTTATAAGTTCTAGGGGACTGGTGACCTTAGAAGTTAAGGCCCATAGTGCTCAGAGCCATTTGAGCCTCTCCTGGGCCCCTCAACACCGACATTGGGCTGTTGATGACTGGAAACATGTTGCATGGTCGGACGAGTCCCATTCCAAATTGTATCGAGTGGATGGACGTGTACGAGTATGGAGACAACCTCATGAATCCATGGACTCTGCGGCCGCGAGGGTAGCCGCGCAGTTTGAGGAGCCCGTCCCGGTTCGCGCGGCTCCCCTCGTCAGACGTTCGAGTCGTCCCTCGGGCATGAGTGTGTCTGTGTGTCTTGTCCATAGTGTAAGTTACTTTAAGTTAGTGTGTAAGCTTAGGGACCGATCACCTCAGCAATTTGGTCCCATAAGATCTTACCACAAATTTTCCAATTCCATGGACCCTTCATGGAAGCAGGGTATTGTTGGAGGCTCTGTAATAGTGTGGAGCGTGAGCACTTGGAGTGACATGGGACCCCTGATACGCCTAGATACGACTCTGACAGTTGAGGCGTACGTTAGCATCCTGTCTGATAACCTGCATTCATTCATGTCCATTGTGCATTCCAACGGACCCGGGAAATTCCAGCAGGACAATGGGACGTCCCACATTTCCAGAATCGTTACAGAGTGGCTCCAGGACCATTCTTCCTGGTTTAAACACTTCCGCTGGCCACCAAACTCCCCAGACATGAACATTATTGAGCATATCTTGGATGCCTAGCACAAGAGATCTCCATCCCCTCTTACTCTAATGGATTTATGGACAGCCCTGCAGGATTCATGGTGTCAGTTCCCTCCAGCACTACTTCAGACATTAGTCGAGTCCATGCCACGCCGTGTTGCGGCACTTCTGCGTGCTCGCGGGGGTTGCCTGCCACATTCCTTTCGCGAGCGTCCCTCTCAGCAGCGGGCAGTAGGTGACCTAGCAGGCTATGAAATACAAGTAACGACTGCCAATGTAGCAGATTATTGCCGTTCTCTAAATATGTAGTTAGTGTTAATTTGACCTAAAATAATGAACATGTTTCAAAATTACGCAGGAAACAAAAGCCGGTACTTTTTGCACAGTGACATCTTTATAAGGAGGAAACGTCCCGGAGACAAGCATGATGTGAAGTAGAGTTCGTTCGCTACAAAGCTGTCCGACGGTTTGGATTTGCGACTTTATACGACGCAGGCGCCGTAGAAGTTAGAGGCGTAACTGTAGCTGTAGGCGCAGCGAATCTGAAATACGGTGCGTTCGGCGCGGCTGAGCGGCCGCCGCTTACAAATGATTCACCGGACGCGCGGAGGCTGCTGTGAAGTACGGAGTAATGGAGGAATAAACTAAGCCACCGCTGAGAACACGGAATGTAATATCAAGTTACCCGCCGTCGGCCGCGGTAATTATGCCAAGCACCACCACGAGATATTGCTCATCTCCTTCCACGACATTTATAGAATCGCCTGCGTTTACCGCTGCTCGGCGCATGAGAAGCGTTGTTACTGAAGGACGGGGAGAAACCTGCCGTACGTCAGGCGACGTCCCGGCGCTTTTCCTTTCGGTGGCGCTGCACACGAGGTATTAACGCTCATCCGATGAGTTATACCTGGTAAGAGGGCATCATGTCTTGATAGTGAAAGTCTCATGAGACATGACAGCTTGAAACAACCATACGGCGCGTTTAGAATTTCGCGGTGCTGTTTCACGCTTATGATCTTCATTAGATTGCAAGCCGTCTTCGGGTCGAGGTCGCTAAATCGCGCATGTGCACTCGACTCAGAGTGATTCCAATCTTTGTACGTGAAAGAACTTTTCGTTGCCAGTGCTTGGCCGCCGGCAACAAGACAGGTCATCACCGCTTGTGCCTAAGATACAGACTAAATTCCAAACCTCTCCGTAATTTTTCGAGTGAAGGCATATGATACCATCGATGTTGATCCATCTGTCGGATGAGGAGGTGGTGCCTGCTTTGGCGTTGTTATACAAGTTCCAGAATCGAATGTCGGAAACAGATTTCGCTGACGAGTTTAGATGATAAGGCCTGATAAGGCTATAGCAGTCAACAATCAGTTTTCTGGTCGTCAATTTTTTTTTCCATTAGGACTCGCGAAATCAGCTGTTCCGATTTCTATGTAGTCATTTTCTGTACGGTCCTGGTCAGTTCAACATTTCTTATTCTCTAAGGCTGCACAAAAAGTTACTCCGTCTAGATTACTTGATATTTTTACGAACGTGACAATACAAGCATGTTTCAAAAACGACAGCTTCTTTACATCAGAGTGAATATAGATTGTGAAGAGGAAATCCGGTAGCCAGAAACGCATTACCAAAATCGATACTGCATAACCAGCCAGGTATGTTCAAAACCTGATTTGGGAGCCCCGTGTAGTCTAATTGTTGGCAACAAGTCTCATCGTCTTTCCTTTTTCTCATCGTCATCGGCAACTAAAGTGACACTGAACTTCACACAAGCACTGATCATCAAAAAAAAAAAAAAAAAAAAAAAAAAAAAAAAAAAAAAAAAAAAAAAAAAAAAAAAAATTGCCGCGCGGGATTAGCCGAGCGGTCTCAAGCGCTGCAGCCATGGACTGTGCGGCTGGTTCCGGCGGAGGTTCGAGTCCTCCCTCGGGCATGGGTGTGTGTGCTTGTCCTTAGGAGAATTTAGGTTAAGTAGTGTGTAAGCTTAGGGACTGATGACCTTAGCAGTTAAGTCCCATAAGATTTCACACACATTTGAACATTTTGAAGACGGAATTAAGCCGTGCTGCGGCTCGCGTTGGTGCTGTTTGTAGGTTTCCGCCCTCTGTTGGAGGCCAGACCATATCCTTTAGTTGGCATGGTTGCGGTTGTTTGTCTTCTTCTCGTCTTGACTGGCGCCACTCGTTTCGCAAGCGTTGCCTGTCCGCTAGTGGCAGCAGCGGCGGTTATCGATATGTAGTAACTGTTGCCGTATCTTTGGGACGGCGTCGTTTTTTTACCGTGTCGTGTTAGTGTGGCAGTTCGGTTGGGGACTCAGGAGGAGCCAGGTTCGCGCAGTGCGAGAACACGCTGGGACCGCTTGCGGCGCGCATGAACTGCTGGATGGAAGGGCTGTGGTCACGAAGGTGCACAACCTCGTCGTAAACCAGATCCTGCAGGCTTTAAGATGAGTGCATTTCAATTCAAGTAGAGAAACCTCCACCAGTGTGACATCTCGCGATTCTCCAAGGACTTGGGTTCGTTTGCTGCCTGTAGTGTCACCGAGGTGATGAGCAGCGAGTGGAGTGCTCAGGGAAATCGGATCTGATTAGCTTTCATCGACTTCTTATTGCTGTTTACTGCGTTCAGCTTGTTACAATTTGTTAAGTGCAACCAGCGGTATATTTCCAGCCTGGTGGCCGCTAACACCCCAGTTACCTGTCCTGGGGGTTAGTGTATGTAAGGGCAGGGTACATTTCATCGCCTTGCCGCTGCTGTCCGGTAAGGCGTGTAGTTCTGACAGCTTTCTTGATTGTATCCCGTCTGTGATTCTTCTACTCTGGTGGTAGTGATTCCTTTCTCGTTCCGGGCGCTCTAAGCACAGTATTCTGGGGCTTGGTGCATTCGGCCGGTTCCGGCTTTGGCGTGTTGTTCCATTCTTGCATTTGGTTTATTGGACGTCAGGAAGCTTCAGCAAGATTATCATTAGTCATTCGTTAGACTGCCACTAGTTTGAGTTACCATCTTGTGAAGTGAATGCAGCTCTGGGCTGCCTATCCCATCGCTCGCGAAAGTGTTTGTTGCCGGACCTTCTCAGAGGTCGATTCCTGGAGCATCGTCTGTGACTGGTCCTTGTGTTTTATTATTGTATTATTTATTACCATATCTAGTAATGCCTACATTAAAGGTTATGTATATCGAGTTAATAGTTCCAGTCGCCTTCTGGAATGAATCTAGCAGTGTAAGGGTTGTGTTACAATGTTACCATAATCTTATGTCATCTGTTTGGTGGTAAGTTGCTTGTTTCTTTTAATTAACCTGTGTTTGTATGAGTTATTTTACAGCAGGTTTCTAAATTTTTTTATATAATTGCCGTCCCTGTCGTGTAAGGCCTTCAGCCGTGATTGTGGTCATTTGCTTTGAATAAATAATTCGATATTTTTATTTCAGCAGTAAGCCTCAAAACCTGATTTACTGCCATTTCTGGCGTCTGATACCTTCTGCTGTGTTTGTGGCCACTTACTTTTTAATATTTCAATACCTGTAAGTTGTAATTGCAGCGAGTTCTTAAACATTCTTAATTTATTGCCATTCTTGGCGTGTGAGGCCTACAGCCGTGATCACAGTAGCTTGTTCTTTTGTATTTTTTAAACATTATCTGTATCTGTATTTCATGGTGATTTGCTAAATTGTAACGCACTGAAACCACTATTATTTACACGGTTGTTTATTCTTTTATTAATAACGTGTGGTATTTTTTATTTATTGTTGAGTCTGGAATTACTGTTTTAAAAAATAAAAGTGTGTAACTGTAAAAGGCAACCAATAGTAACTGATTACGGCCCCGTCCACTATCGTAACCGAATACTGCCTTCCCTTGACTACCAGGTATCAAGAATACTCACGGTTCGCAGAGCAAAGGTGTGTGCGAGGAATGAAAAACTTTCTTAGCGGGCCCATGTATCGCCTACAGAGGGGACAGCGACCGTTAAAATAAAATTGTGGAGCAGTCAGACGTCGCATACAACTTTCCTGTATTTTACATGTTTCACTCGCCAGACACAAACATCTTCAGAAATTTAGTAGCCGCGGCTACACGTTAAATGTATATGGCTGTGTAAATAGCCGACGTCAGACATAAAAAAACTTCCTAATTAGTTGGCAAAATTAGACCCTCTGGGACTGTCAGTCAACAACGCCATATGACCTTGTCTTTACTGCTGCAGTGATGAGCGTATTTGATAGACTAATAAAAAAAACCGATAGACCAACCGACAAAGAATTTTTTTACGATGTTATCACATGTAAGTGTCACGCAGAGTGCTGCCAATCCTCTTGTGTCACTTGTAGTTAGCTGACACATGTTTCGGAGTAGACCAGAATCTGGAACTCTGATGCAAGAAGGCAGCTGCGAAACTCGACTGGATCTAAAGCCATCGAGACATCATTTATCGGACGAATTGCTGTGCAGGGCCTCGGGCAGATTATAGTCAAGTGAGACAGAGAATCAGGTGGTGGAGGGTTCTTTCTTTGGTTCCAGCTACAACCTCCGCATGCAGAAAGTTCAGTCAACTACAGCAAACGGTCGTGACGTCCGCCATTGATGGATTCACGCTGTTTTGCACTGTAAGAAACAAGGCGGTTCAAATGGTTCAAATGGCTCTGAGCACTTTGGGACAACATCTGAGGTCATCAGTCCCCTAGAACTTAGATCTAGTTAAACCTAACTAACCTAAGGACATACACACATCCATGCCCGGGGCAGGATTCGAACCTGCGACCGTAGCGGTCTCGAAGTTCCAGACTGAAGCGCCTAGACCCGCACGGCCACACCGGCCGGCGAACAAGGCGGTGATTCGATGAAAAATCCCTTCTGCAATATCCAGAATTCTGACATCTGGAGCGCTTGGCTTCCTATTGGTATTACGGAATATGTACAAAATGAGTAGTGAATGCCTAACGGTCGCCGCTCGTCGTAGGGGAAATTATTTTCAATGGACACGCCTTTTCAACAATGGACTGCTGACCTGTCGACAACTATTCTCTATCACCAGAACGAAAGCTTGACGAAAAGTCATGTATAACAACTGTATATGTAAATTACATCCCTTTTTTTCAGTGGGCTTGTAGTTTCTGCATATGGAGGGGGAGAGGGGTGGGGGTAAAATGAAAACCAGTTTAACACTTTCCTAAAAAGGTACAAGTCTCATACAGACATCGGTCAGAACTTTATGTCAGCAGTCGTTAGTTTGATTCGATCCTGTAGTATCTTTCAGGTTTTAATCACCACTTTTACCAAATGTTTTCAATAACGACTGTAGCCAGAGCAATTGGTTGTAGTCGTTACTGAAAACCTTTATCCATCACAGTCACAGTATCGCACACCCACAGTGGATAAAAGTTTTATCTCTCTACCAGCAGGCCATACTAAGCAAAAAACAATTCTATGGGTTGAAGTGTCTCACTCTAAGAATCCTAAGGAAATGCAATCCGAAGACAAAGGAAGTAGGTTACAGTACGCTTGTTCGCCTACTGCTTGAATACTGCTCAGCAGTGTGGGATCCGTACCAGATAGGGTTGATAGAAGAGATAGCGAAGATCCAACGGAGAGCAGCGCGCTTCGTTACAGGATCATTTAGTAATCGCGAAAGCGTTAAGGAGATGATAAACTCCAGTGGAAGACGCTGCAGGAGAGACGCTCAGTAGCTCGGTACGGGCTTTTGTTGAAGTTTCGAGAACATACCTTCACCGAGGAGTCAAGCAGTATATTGCTCCCTCCTACGTACATATTGCGAAGAGACCATGAGGATAAAATCAGAGAGATTAGAGCCCACACAGAGGCATACCGACAATCCTTGTTTCCACGAACAATACGAGACTGGAACAGAAGGGAGAACCGATAGAGGTACTCAAGGTACCCTCCGCCACACACCGTCAGGTGGCTTGCGGAGTATGGATGTAGATTGAAGCGCCTAGAACCGCACGGCCACCGCGGCCGGCCGAGTCCAAAGATTTAAGCGCTAATCTACCCAAATTCCGCTTTAGCCTTGCGTAGCGTTCAGACTAAGGGCCCTAACTTCTGAATCCTGATCATGACGAAATGAATTCCCGCCGAATACTCACTAATACCCTTATATAATTTACCCTGTTGATGGGCTAGTAATGACGCACGTGGCTCGACGACACAGAAACCGAAAGTTCTAAGCCTACGGGACAGTAATAATAAATTTCTTTTACCTGCACAAGTTACACAAGCTGCTACATTTTCAACAGTTGTTCGAAATGGCGTGCTCCAGCGTCAATGCAGCCATAGCGTTGTCGCGCACTAATACTCCCGAGTCGTGTAACAGCGTCACAGGTAGAGAGAAATCTTGCCAGGAAGCCACGAAACAGGACATCCTCTGAGCATCGACTTATCAAGGAATGTCTAATCCAGGAATTCATGAATCTTCAGTCAACATCCACAGACGAATAACAAGTGGGATATGTTCCAGGTGCATGGGTATTGTGTGGCTGACAAACATTGTGTACACCGATGCATTTAAGCGGTGAGGAAGAAGAAACGGGCCTAGTATGTAATCCCTAACTGCGCCTGACCACACGTTGACCGACAACCTGTGTTGATGGTTCTTCACAACCGTAGCGTGAGAATTCTCATCGGCCCAAACATTACTATTGGGAATATTTAGCATTCTGTCTCTGGTGAAACAGGCTTCATCTGTGAAAATAGCATAGGCAGGAAAGTGAGGATCGATCGTTAAGGCGCTGCAAAAACCATTGGCTGAATACAACACGAGGTCTGAAATCAGCAGGAGTCAAAGCATGTTTGGTATCGTCCGAAGCACGAGGTCCCATGGCAAAGCTGGTACCACACGACAGAACCACAAGTAAGGGCAGTCGCCGCCTGACGCATCAACGAATGAGGGACGTCGGCACAGACACACGTTTCAAAGTTTCCATTAACCACCGCTGTTGGAAGAGTACTTACGTTAGAGCACAATGCTGCTCAGCCTCTCAGTGCATTCATCCCTTACGACAAAAGCGTCGTCTTAGTCAGACGCAGCAACTCGAGTTGTATAAGAACCCAGACCATATGCACGCTGAGATGAGACTATCATTCTGTATGTACCAAGCGATAAGTTAAAGTGTTCAGCAATAGTAACTAAGATACAAGTGACTTTCCTGAGGACATTGATTTTTCCAAGTTAATTATTCTACCTTGTTCAAGTTATAATAAAGTGATCCAGTATTCCGTGTGTGTTGTAGTATTCACTGGAATCCTCCAGAAGTAAAACTAGGCTTGCTAGATACAACTCATTACAGTGCCGACGTGAATGTCTCATGTAGTTTTTCGTCCGGCACTACAAAAATGGCTCTGAGCACTATGGGACTCAACTGCTGAGGTCATTAGTCCCCTAGAACTTAGAACTAGTTAAACCTAACTAACCTAAGGACATCACAAACATCCATGCCCGAGGCAGGATTCGAACCTGCGACCGTAGCGGTCTTGCGGTTCCAGACTGCAGCGCCTTTAACCGCACGGCCACTTCGGCCGGCTCCGGCACTACAGCATGCAGTTTCTGAGGATGGTAGGGATCGTACAGAATATCTCGTAATACTTGCCACACAGCAGTTTTCGAAACATTCATTTCACCTACAACTGATCGAGTACTGACTGCAGGTGCCTGATCCACTACAGGAAGCACTGAATCTTCTAAGTCGGTAACCCCCTTAGTTCGTCGTCCTCCTCGGTCGTTGTACTATGGTACCAACTGTCCTGTTTCACTTAATCTTTGGAAGAGTCTTAGAAACGTAGGGTGAGCCGCATATCTTCTACGCTGATATTTGGTGCTGTGCAACCTTTTCGCTTCTCTGCTGTTTCCACTTGCTTGCCCACGCACGAAATTCATGTCTGCAAATTCCGTCACCGGGTAAAAATCCATTTGTTTACGGCTGATCGACGTTGGTACTTCAACTCGTAAACTCAGACCACAGCCTGCTACAGTACAGATGCTGACATAAGGACTGCTCATGTGAGTGCACAGAACGCCATCTGCAATGTGTTAACTGAGTTACTATCCCAACCCCTACATCTAACGTGTAGGTGTTCGTCGGGATTAATACCACAAAATCTTGGGAACAACAGTACCGGTAAATGTAGTCCCCTGTCTGAGATATCAGAACGATTTCAGGTATAAGTTTTGACTCGGTCGTTTCTGGACCAGAGTCCCTTACCTCTAATGGATACATTTACCCTTTTCCATCATCCTTGAAAGACTATAACATTATCAAGATATCACCCTGTGTGCTGTCATTAGCTATAAGCTATGGAATAAATGTATTAGTCTAAGACATACTGGCTTTGACTTGCAGCAGCTACATTTTCCCACGTGAGCAGTCACTAGAATATTTTCTAATATTTGTTTGTCATGGTAAGATTTAAGAGGTGAGGTCTGAAAGTGATTGGCATCTGAAAAAAAATGGATTCTCAATTGTGCTATAGGAAAAACCGACATACGCGTTCCGTATCATTTGATATCTTTTTGGTATTCATTCCTATTTTAACCGATTGCAGTTTGGATATCCGATGCAAGTTTGGGACATCATCCCAAAAACTCCCAAACCACTCTCAGGCTGCTCAGAATAATACAATCCTCTTACCGCTTTGGACTCAGATTATTCCTAGAGCGCACATTAACATTTTATGCATCACTCTATAAGAGTGAAGCAATAGTTGCTCACAATTAATAATGTGTCTGGCTGAATGAGGCAGCAGTGAATCTGAATTTTGAAATTATGTCTCTTGCCTTGAATAATTTTGCACAAAGATTAATAATCAAGGTAACTTACATAGTATAAGATAAAAATAACAGTTTCTTTAATATTAAGCGACACTGATTGATATGTACTATGAACAATTGTCCTTGTTAACTTCTGACACCACTGTATTGAGGATTAGCGTTTTATTTCACGACATTCCAGTGTAGGACGGTATTATTTCAAAATTTGATCTCCTTCTCAAAAGAACGTTAGTTTTTAAGTTAAAATTGCATTTTATTGAAAATTAATTACTTTGAACAGCTGAAAATTTGTTAAAATTCAACACAAAAATTTTACTGATGTGATCAAGCTTAACACATGCTCCTAGAACTAAGCCTGCAGTATTAATCCAGGTTACGAAACAACTTTGGAATCATTTTATTTGCATCAAGTGAGACAGAAATTCCGTCTTCTATATTTAATGTTTGCTAACACATTTGTATGGACTAATCTGTAGAAACTCTAATTATCTTTACATAATGTTGTTATTTTGATCAAACGATCAATAATGCCTTGCTTTTTTTATCGTACGTGATGGAAGGCACACAAACACACACACACACACACACACACACACAAACACACACACACACACACACACACACACAGAGAGAGAGAGAGAGAGAGAGAGAGAGAGAGAGTAATAGAACATCGAATAACAACAAGCCGATAGTTTAATAAGGAAGAACGAGTATGTTTTTATTCAGGTGCTTTTCCTCTTGCATATATTCATTAAAATTTAGTGAGTTACCTTAGCAAGATACAGCTGTTTCTCCACACCTGTCGGTCACATGTATACTCGTATGCCGGTAGTCCCAAACGTCGCCAGGTGATGGCGGCGTGTCTGAAAAAGAACGCAAGTGAGTAATCCGTCGCGAACTACCATGCAAAGCAATTATATATGCACTAAAATAGCCTACGTGAACATAGGAAATTCTCTTTGTGAGCAACAGCTTGAAGAAATGAATCAAATACATTCAGGACCACAACGAAGTGTACCAATGTAAAACACCAAAAAAGTAAAAGAAATAGAGTCAATGACTGTTTGTCCTTCATCGTTTGCCCTAACAATGATAGGGCTCAGTAATAACGAGAAATCTACCATTCAAGACTTTTCAACTAATTTTATTGTAATCCCGTTTCTCAAGCACTCCACCTGTGAATCGTGTGAACTTCGTTCTGTGTCTGTATGTTTTATTCGAACCGCTGTGTCTTGAACTTCTGAGACGGAGATTGGGATCAGGTCGGCATTTGTCAAGGCATGCATGGAACGTAAAAATCATAAGCTGCCCGGCGTTGATACGTTGATCCTGCACGTCGTTTCGATTCGGATCTTGTTTACTTTCCCGTTTCATTAGCTAGTGCGCTGCTTGGCAACCTACATGACGAGATCGACACAAAGTAAGCTCCAGTAAAGTTAAGATATTTTTCTGCAATATGTCCCATGAAATTTAATTTTTTTCGATTTGAATTAGCACCTAAAGGTAACGACGACATCTTAGCACTGATGGAGACTGTCCCAGCTGAAGGAGATGGGAAGTAGCGTGGTTAAACGTTAATTCACATTTTTCCGTTGCTGGTTATGAACTGAAGGAATGACATGAAATGAATAAAAATCATACAACTCGTCGCTTGTAATTGCGCTGTCTTTTTCTGGAAAAAGCGTGTTTTGCTTTTCTCAGTGTAGTTATGACTCAAAAACAGAGAATATATCACGTTTCTCGATTTCTTCCGTTAGTCAGACGCTGAGTAACTCCCAAACGATGCAGCAAAACCGAAATTTTATGGGAGATTTTTTTTCGCGCGTGTTGATTTACTGTTCTACTGATTTTTGAAAACTAAATCAGTCTAGCATAAGACAACATATAAAAAAATCGGTTAAGTGTCCAACAGTGATGACATGAAATTCTGAAGTGCTGCACGATGTAACGAGGAGAGTAGAATATGATACGATACTGCATCATCTGACTTATTTCCAATATCAGCCCCTGATAACATTCCCTACTTCAGAAAAACAAACTTAAAGTGAAGTGGCAGGTTACTGATTCCTTCCCTGGCACATACCACTAAAACACGGGGGCGGAGGTAGTTGCTTAAAAACTCGAGGCGAAATAAATACTCATCAAGCGAATTCCCAGGGAAATTACAGTAGTCTACTTGCAGTACTTCGTGATCAGGCTTTGCGTCAGATTTCGCTACAAATTTCAACTCTCTCGGTCGTACCTCATGGGAACGGGGCTTTAACGTAGACAGCGATCCGCCAGTACAAAGATGACGCCAAGTTTAACTGCAGCCGTGGTGCTTTTGGAGGGTAGCCGCTTGTTTTACAGCACCGGGCTGCACAGTTCGCTTGTTCTGTGTTCGACACAGCGCAGAGTCGATTATTTCCTTCATTCACAGGGATTTAAACGACACAGTTCCAAATGTCAAATCTCAGACACGCAGGTCAGCAAAAGGCAATGCAACGTCATCTTCAGCATGAAGTTGCCTGTCTCTTATGGCGGGAAAGCATACTTTGTTAACACTATTCAGTTTCTGAGCAGACGAACTCGCTACCTGCTCGTTGTGAGAGGTGTATGGCACTTAACAGGTTGAAGCTAATCACGTAACTCAAGCAGCTCTTATTTGACTGTATGTTCAGTGTTATCTAACGTCTGGGTCCTTGAACTCATTGCTGAACATGGGACACGAAATGTTATTCTCTTGCTAATGCTTTCTGCCAGTACTTTGCCATTGAATTCCTTCAATGGTGGTATTAAAGTAGTAAGTGTACCTGTATGGAGTGGATGACGGTGATGAGAGCCGGCCGTTGTGGCCGAGCGGTTCTAGGCGCTGCAGTCCGGAACCGCGCTGCTCCTACGAACGCAGGTTCGAATCCTGCCTCAGGCATGGATGTGTGTGATGTCCTTAGGTTAGTTCGGTTTACGTAGTTCTAAGTCTAGCTCAGAACCATTTCAACCATTTTTGAACGGTGATGAGTGTTTCTCTAGTGTAATTTGTGACGAAGAGCTGTTCGAAACCAGTTTTTGGGCTAAGGACCACAACAAATAATATCATGTGACGTGGTAGAGAATTCTATGGTGGAAGGGTTAGTGAATGGAAGTGACCACCGGAAATTGCCTTTTTCTCCAGAATGACATCGAGAAAAGTGTGCCTTTCAAGCTTTTGTGCCATAATGCGACGTTATTACCAAATGCGTCCTCAAAGGACCGATGTGCTGTTATTGTTGTCTTGGACGCCAAAGTACATACACAGATAGACAGTCTGGTAGATATCCATCGGAGAATGAAGTATATGTATGGGGCAGCATGTCTGTGGAATGGTGTGCCGAATTCCGTTGAGGACACGAATGGACACAAGAAGCTGGTTAATATTGGAGGTCAGACTCACCCATTACGAACGAATCAAATGGAATACCCGATCTATATCCTCTCCCCATATGACTATTACATCTTCGGTACCTTACCAAAGGCGTTGAGGGTTCGAACATTCCTGTCGGACGAGGATTTACGGCAGATAGTTTCGGACTTCTTCACACACCAGGACACGGTGTTTTACAAAATGGGTATCGTCAACCTGATGCATCGGTGGGATGATTACCTCAAGCTCACGGCCATTTTGCCTGATTGGCATACCGATTCTGGACCGTACCGTCTTCAAACGGAAACTTTTTACTCGCTCCTCATATATTTCATCTCATCTCCATCTACTTCCAGTTTATTTCCCTTATATACAGTTTATTCCCCTCATACAGCTCTCCTCCATATGCCACCTTTCAATTTTCCCATCTTTGCTTCGTATTCGCTTGCCATCTAGGCTTTTGATGTTGATACAGCTACTAATCTTTCCCCCCAAAGTTCAGGTATGCTTCTGTAGAGTTGTATTTGATCTCTAGCCATTCTTGCTTAGTCATTTTGCACTTTCCATCAGTCTCATTATTTCTGGAACCACGGACCAACAGTAACGAAAATAGAAAGACTGAAAGATTAAGGTTTCCCAAGAAACTACTATCTTTAGACGCAGAGGAGATTCAGTTGGACAATGATGAATAAGTACATCGGTCGTGATATGTATAAGGAATCACAGTGGTTATTGTCTGGAATATTTTAATCTTATGAAATATTGTAGGAAACCCACAGAAAATTAGAATCAGGGTGCAAGACTGGGATTCGAAGCCGTTTCCAGGAAGAGCCGCAGTGCTTAAGTCCATGAGCGGATTTCGCATCACCATATGGACAGCTAGATTTAGCATCATTCAAATTCTTCTGTTTGTACTTATAAGATGACGCAGCAGCACATCCAGAAGGATTTTAATGGGACCGACACCAGTCGCGGACGCCTGCGAATTTATATCCAGTTTTACGTCTCCCGGGTGTCCTAAATTGGCTTCAAATATATGCCACAATGATTTAGTTCTTGAAGAGAAAACGAGAGAGTTGCATCCTCATTATAGTCCAGGCTGACGATATTCACCTTCTCCAATGATCTAGTCACTTATGGGACATTAAGCCCCAATGATATCCCATTGCAAGAGACTTCAAATTCAAAAACTCCAAACTCGATATACAAAATAAAAAACAAGAACGTTGAAAATCATTATTTGCTGGGAATCAGACTATTGGAGTGTTTCAGCGCCTTAAAAATATTTCATTGGTTGACGTAAGTTTGGAACCATCGAATGAGAGAATTCCCTTCGAGAGACACTTGAGACGTCGCTTGTCACAAAATGTTCTCGCCAGGCCCCACAATTGCATCGTCAGTCACAAAGACAGCAACGGAAAAAGAGGTTTTCTGGAGTTCCATACAGCTGTCTGTGTCGTTCCTCTACTTCGCATAGTGGAGAGGGTTGGCATTTAATACCGGACACTGTTTATTTGAAACTTCGCATTAAGTGGACGAATAAGACATAGAAATCTTCGACACAAGCTGCTGGTAGCTGAGTGCATCTTGAGTATGTGGTGGTAGCAGTTTAGTAATACTTGTAGTAGTGATGGTAGTAGTATTCGTCCGCGGATCGCTGTTAGAAGGATATTGGACATATTAAGCAAATCATTCATATGTAGGGAAGAGTGTTGCACCTAGTGGAGAGCGTACCTAGGAACACATGATGTTTTTTGCTCCGTACTTCAGTCTAGTGACATTTTAGAATTATATGAAGGAATGTGCACTAGAGACCGTCTTAAGCACTTTCTGACATTTTCACAGTTTTTGTTGTTGTCTGACTTGAGGTTCTATTTAGTTCGACATTTGTATATATTTCGCGTTCTGCACTTTTAAGTACTGTATAATTTATTAAAACTATTTGAAATATATTGTTATTTCTTAAGTTACAGGATTTTATGGGGAGTAAAAAGCTATACTTTTTTAGAACTATTTGTACAACATGTGAACGATCAAGCCATACCTCGTCGATCGAACACTTTGTTGTAACTTGAAACAGAAGGAGGTCTTTTACCATGGGACATGTGATACTTGCAAACCAACTAAGTTTCTTTACTGGCTTAATATGTTTACCTCTCTTGAAAATGGAAATTTAGGTTTGTTCCCATTGCCATTTACTTCAAAACACATATGTATTGCAACTGGTTTATGATAATACTTGTGCACCGCTTCATCACTATCAAAATGAGGTCTTCGAATGAGTTGTTTAAGTTCTGGAAATGATAATCGTATGGGCCCAAGTATGGACTGTGTAGAGGATGGTCGATGATCGTGAACACAAGGTGTTGTGTCGCAGTGCTCGTTGGTGGTCTGGCATTCTTATGCTGAAAGAAAGGGTGCAGCCGAATTCTTCGAATTCGTACTTACAGTTTCTCTCACGTACACATGAGATGCAATACCTCAATCGATATTGGAAACAAAACGAAAAATTCGGATGCATTACTTTTCAGCATGCCCTCATAGTTGTTTGAGATTACGAACTGAAGGGGGCTATAATGCTTCCTTGGGGAAACCCAAGGATCACACACGTTTACCTTCGTGACTTCGAGTCAATGCTACAGTCCGTTACCTTTCTGAAACGTAATCACGACTGCTGTCGCACAGCTGAGACAGTACTCCATAGACACTCAATTTGATTAAAAACTGATTATGAGAAACGGTATCAAAAGTCTTCTGGAAATCTAGAAATATGGCATCAAATCGAAATCATCTCTTGGTAGCACTTATTATTTCGGCCGAATAAAGTGCCAGTTGTTTTTAACATGAGCGATATTTTCTGCGTCATTAATGGTTGTCTATCAATAGACCGTTTTCTTCTAAGTGTTTCACAATGTTGGAACATACTACACTGGGTGTAAGGGATAGAAGTGTAAATATTTTTATGCGTGGTATCTTAATATGTACACACAGCAGTGTGCGGTTTGATTCAGTCTGCATCGAACAGTCTTTCCATAATCACCTCACAGACTTTACGACCCGATGCTCTCTGCACTGTAGTACCTGCACCGTTAAGTGGACTACGCCTGTCATATAGACTAACTATTTTGCAACCCCACGAACACACTTCAGCATTGCACCTGCTACCCTGGGGAAAATATTCATTAATGGCTTGTTCTTGCCACATGTACTTAGAGGCACTAACAAACCTAAAAACATGCTATTCCAAAAATAGCTACAGCTATTAGTCTGCAACTGAGGTACATACTGATATAATGTTGTTCTTCAGTTACTAATAAAAATATCTGCACATACACTACTGGCTATTAAAACTGCTACACCAAGAAGAAATGAAGATATTAAACGGGTATTCATTGGACATATATATTATACTAGAACTGACACGTGATTACATTTTCACGCAATTAGGGTGCATGGATCCTGAGAAATCAGTACCCAGAACAACCACCTCTGGCCGTAATAACGGCCTTGATACGCCTGGGCATTGAGTCAAACAGAGCTTGGATGGCGTGTACAGGTACAGCTGCCCATGCAGCTTCAATCCGATACCACAGTTCATCAAGAGTAGTGACTGGCGCATTGTGACGAGCCACTTGCTCGGCCACCATTGACCAAACGTTTTCAATTGGTGAGAGATCTGGAGAATGTGGTGGCCAGGGCAGCAGTCGAACATTTTCTGTATCCAAAAAGCCACGTACAGGGCCTGCAACATGCGGTCGTGCATTATCCTCCTAAAATGTACTGTTTCGCAGGGATCGAATGAAGGGTAGAGCCATGGGTCGTAACACATCTGAAACGTAACGTGCACTGTTCAAAGTGACGTCAATTCGAACAAGAGGTGACCGAGACGTGTAGCCAATGGCATCCCATATCATCACGCCGGGTGATACGCCAGTATGGCGATGACGAATACACGCTTCCAATGTGCGTTCATCGCGATGTCACCAAACACGGATGCGACCATCATGATGCTGTAAACAGAACCTGGATTCATCCGAAAAAATGGCGTTTTGTCATTAGTGCACCCAGGTTCGTCGTTGAGTACACCATCGCAGGCACTCCTGTCTGTGATGCAGCGTCAAGGGTTACCGCAACTACGGTCTCCGAGCTGGTAGTCCATGCTGCTGCAAACGTCGTCGAACTGTTCGTGGAGATGGTAGTTGTCTTGCAAACGTCCCCATCTGTTGACTTAGGGACGGAGACGTGGCTGCACGATCCGTTACAGCCATGGGGATAAGATGCCTGTCATCTCGACTGCTAGTGATACGAGGCCGTTGGGATCCAGCACGGCGTTCCGTATTACCCTCCTGAACCCATCGATTCCATATTCTGCTAACAGTCATTGGATCTCGACCAATGCGAGCAGCAATGTCCCGATACGATAAACCGCAATCGCGATAGGCTACAATCCGACCTTTATCAAAGTCGGAAACGTGATGACACGCATTTCTCTTTCTTACACGAGGCATCACAACAACGTTTCACCAGGCAACGCCGGTCAACTGCTGTTTGTGTATGAGAAATGGGTTGGAAACTTTCCTCATGTCAGTACGTTGTAGGTGTCGCCATCGGCGCCAACCATGTGTGAATGCTCTGAAAAGCTAATCATTTGCAAATCACAGCATCTTCTTCCAGTCGGTTAAATTTCGCATCTGTAGCACGTCATCTTCGTGGTGTAGCAGTTTTAATGGCTAGTAGTGTATACCCGTTACGCACTGTGACTGCTACAAATCGAGATCATTGTTGTCGGTTTGTGTTTGAGCGGACTACTACTGTATCCTTTCTCGTGTATTGGTGTGAACTGTGCAACTTTGCAGTCGCCAGGTACGAATCGTGTAGACTGACTCCTCCTTCCGGGTGCAATGAGCGCCGTTACGCGCGAGTGGTGCGGCCGGACGCAAGTACACGGCGGAGGCTGCGTCGCTGGCGGCGTTCTGCTCCACGTGACCTACAGCACAGCACACAGGCTGTGGCTGCCGAAATTAAACGGCAGCGCTGACGTCAGGCCGCGCAGCAGAGTCACGTTCCAAAGTCAAGGCCGGGGGCGGAACGAGGAAGCGGCGCGCACGTGCTGCCTCGCCTCGCCTCAAGGGTAACCGCTGCCCAAGGCTGCTGCGGGCGGCCGCTGCGCTCCCAGCCCACGGCTGACACGCATGTAGACGCCGCGCCACGCACTCAGAGGAAGCCGGCCCACGCCTCGCCGGCTGACACAAGGCAGCTCACTCTCACTGCCACAGCTCCAGCTCAGTCTGAAGCAGCGGACTCTGCGCTGCACACAACGTGACACATCGTTAACGACTCATCGGAGAAAACTTTTGACTTGAACGGACGACGTGCGTATCTCGCGATGAGTTCAGAGCATCCTTCCATTGTGATCTCCCGACTAACAGTTTGATTTACAAGGACCACGGAGGCAAGGGCGACCGCAGCATCTGGGCCAGGGAGTGGACTCACATTAATTTCGCGGTTAATGCCAAAATTTCACAATTGGCAGCATATCCATTATACGAGGACATCAAAAGCAGACTCGCTATGGCAAAAAAGGCATTTCTGGCCAAGATAAGTCTACTAATATCAAATACCGGCCTTAATTTGAGGAAGAAATTTCTGAGGATGTACGTCTGGAGTACAGCATTGTATGGTAGTGAAACATGGGCTGTGGGAAAACCGGAGCAGAACAGAATCGAAGCCTTTGAGATGTGGTGCTATAGACGAATGTTGAAAATTAGGTGGACTGATAAGGTAAGGAATGAGGGGGCTCTACGCAGAATCGGAGAGGAAAGGAATATGTGGAAAACACTGATAAGGAGAAGGGACAGGATGATAGGACATCTGCTAAGACATGAGGGAATGACTTCCATGGTACTAGAGGGAGCTGTAGAGGGCAAAAACTGTAGAGGAAGACAGAGATTGGAATATGTCAAGCAAATAATTGAGGACGTAGGTTGCAAGTGCTACTCTGAGATGAAGAGGTTAGCACAGGAAAGGAATTCGTGGCGGGCCGCATCAAACCAGTCAGTAGACTGATGACAAAAAAAAAAAAAAAAATAATCCATTATACAGGGTGTTACAAAATGTACGGCCAAACTTTCAGAAAACATTCCTCACACACAAATAAAGAAAAGATGTTATGTGGACATGTGTCCGGAAACGCTTAACTTCCATGTTAGAGCTCATTTTAGTTTCGTTCTTCCACCTACGCTCAATGGAGCACGTTATCATGATTTCATACGGGATACTCTACCTGAGCTGCTAGAACATGTGCCTTTACAAGTACGACACAATATGTGGATTATGCACGATGGAGCTCCTGCGCATTTCAGTCGAAGTGTTCGTACGCTTCTCAACAACAGATTCGGTGACCGATGGATTGGTAGAGGCGGACACATGTCCACATAACACATTTTCTTTCTTTGTGTGTGAGGAATGTTTCCTGAAAGTTTGGCCGTACCTTTTTGTAACACCCTGTATGTTCCGCCTTTCTGCAAACTGATACTAAACTAATATGTCTCTCTGTGTGACGATGCGGAATAAGAGTTCCGTTTGTTAACATGTGTTTGGTTTTTTATTTTCAGTCGGAGGGTAGCACTTAAAGTGTTTGGTGTTCCTCATAATAATATCGCAAGTGCTATGCCTGTCACCGCTCCTTCCTTCCCATTTTCCACCTCTTCCCATTCTAGCAGCCTCCTTCTTGGGGGCCTTAGGCAGTTGTTGCCTCATAGGTACCTTCCTTCCGTGTTCGGACGTCCTCTCTTTGTTCTCCCAAATTCGTTTTGGCCACCTATCGTCATAGATCCTATCTAGACGGTCGAGCTACAACAGCTCTTTTGTTCATATTTAATCTGTTATTATAGAAACAGTCTTGATCGCAGCCGATGTCAACTTCTGACCGGCTTCGGCCTTTTAATTAAGGGCCATGATCAGAGTTTGCACTTTATGGATGAGGGCGATGGCGCCTGACCCGCTGTGGGTGACTCAGTCACTGTAACTGTGACTGAGGCATCCACAGCGCCTCAGGCGCCATTGTCGTCATCCAGATAGTGTAAACTGTGATGATGGTCCGTAATTAAAAGGCCGAAACCGGTCAGAAGTTGACACTGACTGCGATGAAGACTGCTTTTAAATAATTTCATCACAATAAGATCGCTGTTCTCTGACAATGTTATGTAACATTATAATCTGTCATTGTCTTGCTGATTTTCGTAATCTCTAATATTATTCATCACGTGGTCCATCCTAGAAATTCCACTTCTTCTTCCACAAAATCCGATTTCCAGTGCCAGTAGCTTCTCTGTGTGCCTCTTACTCAGTTTTCATATCTCCGCTACATACGTGGTAATACTTACCTCTCTCCTTTATACAAAAAGGAGGGAAGGAAGATTAGGTTTTGACATACCATGGACTTCGAGGTCATTACAGAGGGAGCTGGTGCTTGGATTGGAAAAGGAAACGGGTCGTTTCCTTTTCGATGGAACGATACCAGCATTTCCCTTTAGAGAAACCACGGAAAACCTACATCTGGATGGTCAAGTGGGATACGAATCACAGTCCTCACCAAGGCAATTCCAGTCTAACACCACTGCATTGCCTCGCTATGTTCCTTCATACAAAACTTGGCTAAGCAGTGTGGTACCTTGGCACGACAACAGCTTTCCACGCATATTAAAATTAAATCCGACTCCGGGAAGTGATCTAGTTACTGCAGCCCTGCGATACTCAAAGTGTGCTCCGCAGAGCCCTTGGGTTCGGTAAGGCCTCTGTGAGGGCTCCAAAGATATAATATAATTTTTTCTGTCAGTGCTTAATAGCCGAAAACGATGCGGCAAACCACAATATATCTACAATAATGCTACGATCAAAAACTACAAAGAAGGAATTTAGTTTATATGAGTAACCATGTGGTAACTTGATACACGTCCCTACAAACACACACACACACACACACACACACACACACAGATGCACACATACCCACTCAGTGACCATGCTGACGCTCTCTCTCTCTCTCTCTCTCTCTCTCTCTCTCTCTCTCTCTCTCTCTCGCTGCACACTCTCTCCTCTACACATGCTGCTAACATTCCACTATCCTCTCTCCATCTTTCCCTCATATACAAACACCTCTAACTGCTTCGAAGGATTTCATCGCTACACCATCTACCGTTCACTGTCCACGGCTATATAAACCCACACCATGCAGTACAAAGTATATTTTCTGCTCGTGTTTGTGACTTCAACCAGCACTCCACTTTGACGAGGTGAATCCGCGCACTACTCTCAGACCGCAGTATATTCGATTTGTTTGTTTTTGACAACAGTTGTAAAATTTTATATCTTCTGGCGATATTGACATATCGTAAAACGAAATTTTTGATTTTAGAAAACTGAATGGAGTGTTGGCTTAAAGCAGTTGCAACAAAAGCTTGCATCGAAAGTTCAAAGATGGTTTGCCCGGAAGACGCGGAAGCAACCTCAAAGATTTCTGATCAAGAATATGAGATTCAAAAAAGGGGTGTCACTACTTCATGCTCCATGGTTTCAAGCAGTAAGGTATCTAACGATTCACTAAAAGTGAAAGAAGGAAGTATGACGAATCTTACACCAATCTCGGGTTTGTTGATTCTAATGACTCTGCACGTTATGTAGAGCTTCGTCCGAGTGGTTTCATGGTATCTCCTAAAACGTGCTAACCTTCAGAAACTATAAAATCCAAAGACAAGAATGAAGAATTTTTTATATGTAAGAGAGAACAATTATTAAGAAGTCAAAAGACTATGAAGTACGCGACCCAAAATGTGAATGAAAACGCCGCGGAAGCGCCATACTTGATCAGCTATCGCACTACATAAGCGGGCGAAGTGCTCACTATCGCTCAGAATTCACTAAGGCTATGTGTGTCTGGCATAACACACTGTATGCTCGATGAAAAATCTGCAAAGCGTATTTCTACAGTGCCACTTTTGAACGACACTGTTTCACGTCGAATTAACGATCTTGCAGGCTATATCAACAAGAACTAGTTCGTCGCCTTCAACACAGCAAATTCTTCTTGCAAATGGATAAGTCGACCGATTTACTGCGCTGGCCATCGTGTTGGTAATTGTACGATATCCATACAAACATTCTCTCAAAGAACATTTGCGGTTTTAAAATGAATATCTCGACTGGAACGATTGTATCGATATCTGTACTGATGACGCTAAGGAAATGACTGGTAAAACAGCAGGAGTGTTATTACTAATAAAAAGTAAAACATGAAACTGTACTTCAAACCACTAAGTCGTACAAAGACAAGCATTCGCGACAAAAAATGTTCCACCAAATCTAAAATTGGTTCTTGATGAAGCGGCAAAAATAATCAATTGGGTTAAATTATGCTATCTTTTAAATTAAAAGGCTGTTTGAGCGATTTGACTTGGTCGTTGAGACGCATTTTTGGCAGATATATTTGGAAATATTAATGAATTAAATTTATCTTTACAAGCAAAACAGATAACAATTTTCAATGCTAATAAAAAACTAACCGTCTTCAAAAAAAGTTATTGATTTGGATTGTTTGTGTCTGTAGAGAGAACTAGAAAGATTTTTAACAGTGAATGTGTTCGTTGAAGAGACAGCAGAATCATCAAATGAAATATTTGAAGAATTGGTGCAAAGCGCAAATCTTTTAGGATATATTTTCCTGAAGAGCAGAATACAAAAGTGAAGATTAATTCATGGGCTCAGAATCCTTCTGTGCCGGATTTGGAGAAGCCAGAACATTTCTCAAACGAAACCTATGAATCGTTTTTAGAAATGACATCAGATTCAAGCATATCATTGGTCAAAACAATGTCAGCTAATGATTTTTGGTGCATGGTTCGTTGTGAATATCCACAACTTGCCACGGAGGTTCTGACCATTGCAAGATATCCCACAAAAGTTGGCGAATGGTAAAGCTTGGTGACACAGCACCGTATTAATGTTAAGTTTCTTAACACTATCCATTGTTGTCAGTATTTCTTCCGGGACTGTACTACTTTCGTATAATAGAACTACAGCCTTCAGTCACAATCGTAAATTTATTTAAGTTGAAATGAGCAGATGGAAGAGTTACCTGCAAGTCTACATACTATCCAGAGCCACGCAGAAATAGAGGGCTGAAGGCTGAATGTAGTGAATAAAGGATTTGAATGCTACACCACCAGAGGAAAGTGGGCATCATCAACGTGAAATTGAGGAACACGTACTTGTAACCTATATATTGCCTGTCATAGAGTTTACAGAAAAATATTGAAGCATTCACACATGCTTCATTTTTCAGAAGATGAGTTGTTCCCTTAAGAGCAATAATATTTACCATTGAATAAGTCTTCTATGTACGCTGTTTATATTCTGATTATTGTGAATTCTGTGGCCGCTTCAGAATTGTCGTCTCACTCCGCAAGGTAAACACACATCACAACACTGACGCAGACTGCAATGGCATCCACAGTTCTTACTCCTATCCGAAAAATTTCATTCCCATATAAATACCATTATTGAAATACGAATGAGTTAAAAGACATCAATGACGCATTTATCGCATAACTCTACATGAAGTAATTCCCTGTCAATATCTAGTGAACTAAAGGTGACCTTTGAAATTACAACAGCTGGTATCGTCTGATAACGTAATCTGTACGTACGAACAAAATATAAAATAATTCTTAGCTGTCTGGGCACTGAATAGGAAAATGCAACGTTGGAAACACGAAAGATAACCACAGTTAAGCCGACCAACAATTATGTAACTTCTCTTCCTCGTATCATGGTCTACTACTATACTGATAACACTGGAGGCTCTTCCATCAGTATCACATTTTAATTTAAATGAATGCGGAAAATATTGTATTATTCTTTTCCATCTTCCAATTCGGTACACTAATGTTAGCTATCTATCCCTACGCTTGGTCCATTCATTCATTTGATCTTTTTCAGTCTTGTTATTACCTTTATTATAATTATAACATGGTATTATATTTCACAATGACACAAAATGCGCGTATTACTAAAAGCTAGGGAACAACTATTTTATTTAATCTCCACTTCCCTTGAATTCGCTGACTCCGTCGCTGCAAGTATCACAGCTTTCTGCGTCAGTCTTATATTGTCTCACAGCTCCATCGAGAGTGAGGGTCAAGACTGCTGTGTCTCAACTGATGACTAATTTCATACAGGCGCTAACCCTGTGACCGTTAATTTAGCATTTTAATTCATTTTCGCTGGTACTTTAGGTGTAAGTTGGTTCGATTGTTTCTGTTGATACTGTTGTTGTTTAGATCTACAGTGCCGAGAAATCGTACGTTGTGGCTAGATTTATCTAGAAATACAGTGTCAGACCGGTTCACAGATGCTGTGCGATCTATTAACTTTTTAGCACACACGACATTTGTACCTGGTTATTTTCTAATACGCACTGAAATGAGTAGTTTTAATATAGTGTTAATCGCCAGAAATGAATGTATATTTCAGTGCATGTTCATGGTGCATTATTTTTGCAGCTCAATCGTGCTTGATCTCATATTTGGCCCCTGTCATACCGGGTGGTTGTAATTAAAATGCAGCTCCTCGCAGAAGTCGAATGGTAGGTATTCTAATGCGTTAATGGAGAACCGAAGTACCAGGAAGAATATTAGTTTCAGTTTTGGCCACCAGGTGCAAATCTGGGGCTGTGAATGCGCAAAAGGCATGATCAAACAAGTGAGAGAGGCATAATCTTGATTTTATTATTAACTACCACTTACACAGTTTGTTCGATGTAATACGCTGTACAGCGGCAGATTTGCACCTGGTGGCCAACACGCCCACGCTGGAACACCGTGAGTAGTTGCATTTCAATTATAGCCACCCAGTACTTCTACAGCCGGCTGTCAAGCACTTTTTAGTCTGTTGAGCATTGCAGCCATATCGGCAGTGGCTGTTTGCATTCAGACGTCCCTTATGACGTACTTCTGATATTTTCATAATGAATCACTTGGTATTATAATTGTTATTATTGTCATATAATAAAGTCAACTTGGACTGTTAGCAAAAAATAGATCCTCAACTTTCATTATTAATCAATAGCTACGCTGTTGTTTTCTGTGACTAATCACGATTTTGAGCTCACTGTTGCATAACTTGCAGAGCGGATCACACAAGGCAAAGTTGTGAATTGCCTTTGGAAGAAAAAACAGAAGAGAAGTGCAGTCCCTTTTGCCCAGTGATTCCGCCACAGTAGGTAACTTGGCAGCAGTGGATTAGTAAGTGCAGCAGTCTCCTCTATTGCTAACTTTATATATGAACACAAACTCGATATCCTGCTTCCAGCTTTCTACATCTGACTCTGTACGAGATGCTGCACGTTAGGTCTATTAAAATGACAGTAGCGCTCTTGGAAGCAAACCAGCATCCCGCCGGGACTCAGAAGAGACAAGGTCGCTTCGCAGCAGACGCACACGCGCCCGCTTGTCGTGCAGGCAGACGCCAAATCACACACGCGCTTCACCAGTGGATAAAAAACTCAGCTCTTACTGCTGGCCTTCTAGTTAGCCTGCGCGGACTATTAAGTGTCTGCTACGCAGGCGCTTCGTTTTAAAGTTTACCAGATGTCTCCACACGGAGAAACAATAACAGACGCAGAATCGGAAAACCAACAAATTTTTCAGGTAGTTTCATTTCAGTGTAAAAAGAAACATAAGAATAATCTTTTCGTTCCTTGAACGAACTGTCATCCAGTATCTCACAGTGGATCCTCAGTATCAGGGAACTACACAAAAAAGACGTTCCAGGGAGGAATTTCACTACTGGCCGTTAAAATGGCTACACCACGAAAATGACGTGCTACAGACGCGAAATTTAATCGACAGGAGGAAGATGCTGTGACATGCAAATGATTAGCTTTTCAGAGCATTCACACAAGGTTGGCGCCGGCGGCGACACCTACAACGTGCTGACACGAGGAAAGTTTCCAGCCGATTTCTCATACACAAACAGCAATTGACTAGCGTTGCCTGGTGAAACGTTGTTGTGATGCCTCATGTAAGGAGGAGAAATGCGTACCATTACGATTCCGACTTTGATATCAAAGGTCGGATTGTAGCCTATCGCGATTGCGGTTTATTGTATCGCGACGTTGCTGCTCGCGTTGGTCGAGATCCAATGACTGTTAGCAGAATATGGAATCAATGGGTTCAGGATGGTAATACGGAACGCCGTGCTAGATCCCAACGGCCTAGTATCACCAGCAGTCGAGATGACAGGCATCTTATCCGCATGGCTGTAACTGATCGTGCAGCCAAGTCTCGATCCCTGAGTCAACAGATGGCGACGTTTGCAAGACAACTACCATCTGCACGAACAGTTCGACGACGTTTGCAGCAGCATAGACTATCAGCTCGGAGACCATGGCTGCGGTTACTCTTGACGCTACATCACAGACAGGAGCGCCTGCGATGGTTTACTCAACGACGAACCTGGGTGCACGAATGACAAAAACATTTTTTCGGATGAACCAGGTTCTGTTTACAGCATCATGATGGTCGCATCCGTGTTCGGCGATATCGCGGTGAACGCACATTGGAAGCGCGTATTCGTCATCGCCATACTGGCGTATCACCCGGCGTGATGGTATAGGGTGCCATTGGTTACACGTCTCGGTCACCTCTAGTCCGCATTGACGGCACTTTGAACAGTGGACGCTCCATTTCAGATGTGTTATGACCCGTGGCTCTACCCTTCATTCGATCCCTGCGAAACCCTACATTTCAGCACGATAATGCACGACCGCAAGTTGTAGGTCCTGCACGGGCCATTCTGGATACAGAAAATGTTCGACTGCTGCCCGGGCCACCACATTCTCCAGATCTCTCACCAATTGAAAAGTCTGGTCAATGGTGGCCGAGCAAGTGGCTCGTCACAATACGCCAGTCACTACTGTTGATGAACTGTGGTATCGTGTTGAAGTTGAATGGGCATCTGTATCTGTACACGCCATCCAAGCTCTGTTTGATTCAATCCCGAGGCATATCAAAGCCGTAGGTGGTTGTTCTGGGTACTGATTTCTCAGGATCTGTGCACCCAAAGTGCGTGAAAACGTAATCACATGTCAGTTCTAGTATAATATATTTGTCCAATGAATACCCGTTTATCATCTGCATTTCTTCTTGGTGTAGCAATTTTAATGATCAGTAGTGTATCTGACTGGGACGAAAATCGGTAGACTGATGGACATGCACGGACAAACAAATACTATAATTTCTGATAAATTGGATGACTTATCCAAGTAAAAGAACTTCAACAAATTGAGCAAATCACTAACGCTCATATGCAAGCAGTTATTCGGCTTGGCATTAATTGATAATTCGGTGCGGATAACACTCCAAATTTTGTCGAACTGGAGCGTTTGATCGTCAAAAACCTGAGCTGGTTGGAGGGATCTGCTCATAATGGTCGAAACGTTCTCAACGGGGAGATCCGGCGGCCTTGGTGGCCAAGGTAGGGTTTGGCAAGCACGAAGACAAACAGCAGAAACTCACGCTGTGTGCGGGCGGGTATTATCTTGTTGAAATATATGCCCAGGATGACTTGCCACAAAAGGCAAAAAAAAATTGGGGCGTAGAATATCGTCGACGTACCACTGTGCTGTAAGGTTGCCGTAGATGACATCCAAAGACGCCCTGCTATGAAAAGAAACGGCATCCCAGACTATCACTCCCGGTTATCGGTCCGTATGGCGGGAGACAGCCGCTTTGGTATCTCACCGCGCTCCGGCGAGCCTCCAGACACGTCTTTGAACTGGAATGTCATTGCGTGGTGTAGAAGTGTCTTCGATGATGAGCCCCGAGCTTCGAATCGACCCCCGATGACCAGTGAAGACGTGTCTGGAACGCCCCAGGCAGCTGTGGGATACCAATCTGACATGCGACACCTTACTGCGTATTCTTTTTATTGATGTTCTGATGATGGGCTTTCAGCCAAACACTGACATAAGTTCTAACACCGAATGGACAGTTGTTACGGGAGGCCAAAAAGCGGTGATAAAAGCCTTGCTCTGTATTCAAGTAAGAAATCTGTGGCACCAGCTTACGTATTGATAAATGTTAGGCTGGATCGTAATGGGCATTTTTATCCTTATCTTATGTGGACTGTGATATTTTGATACCTCGTGGCCGGCCGCTGTGGACGAGCGGTTCTAGGCCCTTCAGTCCGGAACCGCGATGCTGCTAATGTCGCAGGTTCGAATCTTGCCTCGGGCATGGATGTGTGTGATGTCCTTAGGTTAGTTAGGTTTAAGTAGTTCTACGTCTAGGGGACTGATGACCTCAGATGTTAAGTACCATAGTGCTTAGAGCCATTTGAACTGTTGGATACCTCGTGAATTGATACGAAAAATTTTATTGTAACTTTGTAGAAGTTTGCGAGAGAGAGGAAGGAACTCCGGGCTTTTCATAATTGAGGAATGACGGAATATACCTGAAGTACGCGCCATGGATGCTAAAGAAAGTCCACGTCTTCGAAGCTGGCCGCTGTAAAATCAACAAACGGCCAATCATTGTAATATCGCTTTTTCTTTGCTTTTTTATAGTCTGTACTCGGAATAAGAACGATTTTTGGTTTGGTTATCTAAATTGGCATTTTTTGTGGGAAAACTGAGTGCATCTTACTGTCTTCATCAGTTATAGTTAACGTAGTCTTTGAATTTCGTTTCCCCAGGTACCGAAGAGAAGAGGCAAAACTGGTACTTATCATAGTAATTAGAGAGGACGAATATTACGTTGGGGGAAAATGGTGAACATCAGTCGAAACTGCATCTCGAACGGATGTGGGGATACATTAACGGGAAGACAGTTTTGTCGGACACGGTATCCATCGTTATTCGGATTTATTAACTAGCTGTAAGCGGCACTGTCTCCAGTAGCAACAGCGGCTGTTTTTCTGCTATTGTGGTGGTAAGTTGCTTTGAGGACTTTTCTACTTCAAGAACGGGTTACTACTTATCGTTGCAACTCTATTTGGGAAACTTATGTGCAGCGAGACGCCAACTTCTGAAGTGGAAGAGATTTACTGTAGTGAGTAATAAGTATGGCAAAAGCAGTGGAGGCAATAAGTATTTTTTAGTTATGGAAGTTCAAGAGTAGTTTGATTCGGGAAACACTGTAATAATCGAAGACAGAGAGTATATGCAAGGAAAAAAAGTATATTCTTTTTCAGCATAAAAATCGTAAAGAGTGCGAATAAACTATTTTTTTAAATACTCCAAAGTAGATTTGCTATTGATTATAAAGGAACATCAACTGAAAATACATTTAAATTCCCTCTCAAACAGCTATGGAAGACAGTAGTAGTTATTTAACGTGTAGAGGGCTACACATTGGATGCATTTGTCGCTGGACTATATGAGGAATAACTAATTCGGATAATTGGACAAAGAGAGTCACGCACTCATATGTATGGCGAAAATACACTGAAGGGTCAAAGAAAGTGATAAAACGGCCTAATATCTTGTAGGGCCCCTGCGAGCACGCAGAAGTTTTGCAACACGACGTGGCACTGACTCGACTAATGTCTAAAGTAGTGCTGGAGGGAACTGACACCATGAATCCTGCATGGCTGTCCATAAATCCGCAGGAGTCCGAGGGGGTGAAGAACTCTTTTAAACAGCACGCTGCAAGGCATCCCAGATTTGCTGGATAATGTTCACGTCTGGAGACTTTGGTGGCCAGCGGAAATGTTTAAACTCAGAACAGTGTTTCTGAAGCCTCTCTGTAGCAATTCTGGACATGTGGGGCGTCACATTGTTCTGCTGGAATTGTCCTAGTTCGTCGGAATGCTCAATGAACATGAATGGAGGCAGGTAATCAAGCACGATACTTACGTACGTGTCACCTGTTTGAGTCGTGTCAGGGGCCACTCAAACTGCACACGCCCCACACCATTACAGAGCCTCCACCAAGCTGAACATTCCCTTGCTGGCATGCAGGGTCCACGGATCCATGAGGTTGTCTCCATACCCGTACACGTCCATCCGCTCGATAGAATGTGAAACGAGAGTCGTCCGACCACGCAACATGTTTCCAGTCATCAACAGTCCAATGTCAGTGTTGGTGTAAAGCTTTGTGTCGTGCAGTCATCAATGGTACACGAGAGGGACCTTCGGCTCCGAAAGCTCATATCGACTATGTTTCGTTGAATGGTTCGTACGCGTACACTTGTTGACGGGCCAGCATTGAAATCTGCAGCAATTTTCGAAAGGGTTGCCATTCACGAGTGTACCGTGAATATTACGAATTCAATATAACATCAAATCTCCGCGCTGGCCGGTCTGGCCGAGCGGTTCTAGGCGCCTCAGTCTGGAACCGTGCGACCGCTACGGTCGCAGGTTCGAATCCTGCCTCGGGCATGGATGTGTGTGATGTCCTTAGGTTATGTAGGTTTAAGTAGTTCTAAGTTCTAGGGGACTGATGACCTCAGATGTTAAGTCCCATAGTGCTCAGAGCCATTTGAAACATCAAATCTCCGACATCGCTGCGGCCGGAAAAGATTCTGCAAGAACGGGACCAACGACGACTGAAGAGAATCGTTCAACGAGACGGAAATGCAACTCTTCCGCAAATTGCTGCAGATTTCAGTGCTAGACCATCAACAAGTGTCAGCGTGCGAGCCAACGAAACTTCATCGATATGGGCTTGTAACGCCGGAAATGCATATCCTCCTATTTCCATCTATTGCACTGCAAATTTCTTTCCTTATTTTGTTACCTGAAGATATAACATTTCTGTGTCTTTGTATATTGTAATTGTTTTACTATTTGTATATACATGCATTTATGTCGATGTATAATTGGTTTGTTTTGTAAATACTGTTTGTATTTTTACGCTGGGTCTTGGCTAGGGAAAACTATGCTATCGAACGAATACATCGATAGGTCGTGTGGAGAACCAAAGTGTTTAGGATCTTTGGTAGTGTGAACTTGGCCGCGTGGAGCGCGGGCAGAGCAGAGCCTGGCTGGAGGAGGGCAGTGGAGCAGGTGTGTTGCGTGACGCTCCCGCGAGTTGCCGCGCTTTCGGGGTTTGGCAGCATGTAATTGCACTCGACTTGCTATGATAGTTTCTGACACGGTGTTGCGGACGGGAAGCATTAGCTGGCGCACATCAAGAGCCCGTTTCGCCCGGTGACCGTGTCGAGAAGAAGGCGCGCCAACATCCAGCTTCTGCAACAGCGACGGCCGACAATGAGTGACTGTCACCACCTCCTCGATCGACGACTTCAAACCTTCAATCAACCAACAAGGAAGACTGGTAGCACGTAAAGTTTTAGAACTGTATGACAGACCTCAGCTTTTCAAACTGTTAAATTTTTCTCCCTAAATTACAGCAACGTAGCATGAACCTTTGTTGCTCATTGTCCCAATTGCATTACCAAGCAGGGTCCCTTCCTTTTCCGGAATGAACCCGAGTGTCGTCGAAATTCAAACGCCAGCGTCATTCGATTTCACTGCTTTAATTTCAAAGTTCAGTTAAGGTATTCATAGCTGGCTGCAATATTTAGATTACACAAGCACAAATTAAGAGTGCGAGTTTTGTTACCGTATTTTAGCTTACCTGTGACTGCAGCTCAGCTTGGTACGTACTAAATTTTACTATTGTTAATTGTTCAGAATCATTTAATTCAAGTTCAAAGTTAAATCTCTTATTTCTAAATTGCGTAGATACAAGTAGCTTTTGAAATGATTGTTGAGGTACCCCAAGACTAACCGTATTTTACTGAATCTTGATGTGCTTCAAAAACAAAGTTCACTATTAATTTCAGTCACTAAATTAACTTTCAATTTTCCGGTTTTATTAATTCTTTTGCTAAATTAAGTCAGAGTGTACCAAAATTTATTACTTCTGACAAACTTTCAGTTTTCACACTACACGTGTCAATCTTCAGTTGCCACGCTCCTAGTGCTAATTATATGTGTAATAACCTTTCTTTTTCAGTTACTATAGTAATTGTCCTTAGGACTGGCGACCGTAATTTCCCCCCAAATCTCAAATATGTAATTACCGCTAGTTAATTGTTAACGTAACGACCGCACATTTACTTTCTTTATTAACTTTACCCCTTTTCAAAATTAATTTCCACCAATTTTACTTGCATTTTTCCTTTCATTTAGATGTAACCCTTTCCTCCCTCTTTACCGACAAATTAACTTCGGTGACGATTGCTTTTCCCAAATTCGCATTAGGTACACGCGGTTTAATTTTTCACTGTCATTAAGGTCGATAAGTGAGGGGGAGGTTACAGGCTTTCGGAGCAGAAGGCCCACGCGTGTGCACAGCACAGCACAAAGCTTTACTCCTCGCCTGGTCCGATCAGCACCGACATTGGACTGTTGATGACTGGAAATATGTTGCCTGGTAGGTCGAGTCTCGTTTCAAATTATATCTATCGGATGGACGCTTACGGGTATGGAGACAACCTCATGAATCCGTGGACTGTTCAACTTGGTTGAGGCTCTGTTATGGTGTGGGGCGTGTGCAGTTGGAGTAATATGGGACCACTGATACGTCTAGATACGACTCCGGCAGGTGACTCTTACGTAAGCGTCCTGTCTGATCACCTGCATCCGTTCATGTCCCTTGTGCATTCTTACGAGCTTGGGCAATTCCAGCAGGACAATGCGACATCCCACATGTCCAGAATTGCTGCAGAGTGGTTGCGGGAACACTCTTATGAGTTTAAACACTTCCGCTGGCCACCATAATCCCCAGATACGAACATTACTGAGCATATCTGGGATGTTTTGTAACGTGCTGGTCAGAAGAGATCTCCACCCCGTCGTATTCTTATAGATTTATGGACAGCCCCGCAGGATTCATGATGTCAGATCCCTCCAGCACTATTCCAGACATTAGTGGAGTGCATGCCACGTCGTGTTGCTGAATTTCTTCTTGCTCACGATGGCCCCACACGATGTTAGGCTGGTGTACCAGTTTCTTTGGATCTTTATTGTATATCGGCGTTGCCGCCCTTAGTGCCGCACTCTGCCTGTTTACATACCTGTGTGGTCTAGTGTGGGTCTTAGGCGGCTTGTAAAAGCACCATTTGTTCATGGGCACTTCCTGAGAAAACCCCGAAAAAACATTTTTTAATTACGAAAAGAACCATTTGTGGGAATGGTCAGTTCTACAATTTCTGTTTATGGCATATGATCGAAATTTTTACTACATGTACTCGTGCTTAAGATGATATTCTCGGGAAACTTCGAAACTATTTTTGATATCATTATCCGTTTGCGAGATACAGAAGTTCAAAGTTACCGTACTAATGCACGCAAAATGTGCTCATAATATCCTGTTCTTTAAATGGCCTAATGAACACACGCCAGCGGTTCTAGGGTCATCGTAAGAATCCTGAGGTCACCAAACTATGTTTTTGACGCGTTGTCTGAGCTTTTCATGGATATACATATGGGCTGAAAGTGATACTGCTGCGAAAAAAATGGACTGAAAAACGGTCTTAACGTGCCAGAAAACGACCTAAAATGGGTGCCAAAAATTACGTAAAACTGGAAAGACTACAAATTCAGTAAAATATTTCTAATAACATTTTTACTCTTTTAAGATGGAAACCATAACCTGGGCGTTGTCGACGAACTGCGACGGTAAACGAAGTATCTAGAAAAAAATGTGAAGCACACGATTTTGTTTCAACCTTACATTACGATTGCTTAATTGTTATGTGAATCAAAGTATATGAATGTGTCGAAGTATATAAGTAGTCTGTAAAAACTGACCTACAGAATTCGTTTTATATACAGGAAGATTCAAAATCAACTGTACTCACTTCATGGGTGTAATGTATGCATCAAAATAAGGCTAAAATATCAAATAAAGTTATGTCTGAAACCGCTTTATTTACGCGTTGTGGTGCATAATGTTATATGTGGTACATATTACAGGAGGTGTGTTGAGAACGCCCGGAAATGGCAGATGCAGATCCGACATAACTATCCGTCGTTTAAGTCCCATCGTAGGGATTTCTGAATCAGCTGTATGGTACTTGCTTCGGAGACAGCAGTTCCACCCATTTTACCTACAGAAGGTACAGGATCTGTCATCTGTCGACTACCCTAGTCTTCAGAATTTCGGTTGTCATTCGAGCGCCATGTTGCTGATCCACTGTTCGGTCATCGGTATTGTTTATGGATGAGAGCCTCTTTACCTATGCGGGTATCGTGAACGCTCAAAACATGCACATGAGAATCCTCGCGTAACTACAGTAAGAGGATATCGGCCTCATTTTGCAGTGAGCGTTTGGTATCGTATATTGGACAATCAGTTAGTTACCAAGACCGCATGTTATTCAATAGCGTCTGACTAGCAGAGTGTATCAACAGTTTTTGGAAATAAACTGGGTGGCCTGCTTCTTGATGTCCCACTCGCTACACGAACCAACTTGTGATTTACAGACGACGGTGCCCCTGCACATTTCAGACGAGAGACAAGAGAATGTCTAAATGTTGGTTATCCTGATTAGCGGATAGGTCGTGCAGGACCAGATGCTTCGCCCACAAAATCCCCGGACTTTCTGTCTTTCGGCTGTCTTAATGACCTCGTGTATGGTATTGCAACTGAGAATGTAGCACAACTACAGCAGTGAACTGAAAATGGCTGCGAAACTGTGCAGAATGACATGAACGAATCCTGCAAAATTCCGAGGGTGGTAAGATGTCGGGCATATTACTGCATTAATCTACACTGACATCATTTTGAACATATTCTGAGGTAAATGTACAGTACATAGTTGTGTTGAACTTCTGGTTCCATCGAATCATCGCTTTCTCAGGAGAATTAATTTTGTGTTGTTTGTCATGTACTCGTGATCCATGCTGTATTGTATTTCTCAGAAATAAAACAGTTTGATATAAAACTTTATTTTAGATTTCACTCTTATTTTGATGGCTACATTACGCCCATGAATTGCGTACAGTTACTTCTGACTACCCTGTGTAGGCAGCACACTTTTCTGTAGGGGGAATACTCCAGTCGGAGCAGAAACAGATTCATATTTTCCTCTTTAAAACACTCTGACAGAAGAATGGGAAACCAGCTGTCTCAGTACCCATTCTTCCTTCCTCATCAAAAATTTTTGCATGCGAATATACTCTACCTTTTTTTGTGGTGATAGCGAGTAGCAGAGAGATAGTCACATGGAAGAGAGATGAGACAGTGGCAGAGAAAGAGAGAAGAGTTAAGTGGTGATGGGAAAGGAAAAGTGGCAATGAAAGAGGAAGAGAGATGCATGGAGATAGTAGTATTGGGAGCCAAAGAGAGCGGAGATGTTGGTCAGCACGAGTGAGTGGCAGTAAAAGAGAGATGATGATGAGGTCCCATACTCCCGAGGAGCGTAGTGGACGATGCGGGAGAACCATATCGCTGTACTAGGCAATGTCCTAGCGGAGGTGGTTTGCCGTTGCCTTCCTCCGGCCGTAATGGGGATGAATGATGATGATGAAGACAGCACAACAACACCCAGTCATCTTGAGGCAGAAAAAAATCCCTGACTCCGCCGGGAATCGAACCCGGGACAGATGAGACAGTGGCAGAGAAAGAGAGAAGAGTTAAGTGGTGATGGGAGACGCTACCGCAAGACCTCGAGCTGCGGACGAAAGAGAGGTACAGTTGTAAAAGGAAATAAAAGCAGTGGAAGCAAAAGAGAGAGGAGGCAGTGGAAATGAAACATACAAATGAGGGGAGACCAAAAAGTGCGCTCGGGTGTGTGTGGGGGGGGGGGGGGGGGGGAGGGGGGGGAGACTGGACTCTCCCATAGCGGCAAATTTTAATACATAGGAGTACGGGAGGGCACATTTTGGACCGAAATTTTAAACACGTGGGTATAGCGGTAAAAGTAACTTGGCCCCCAGAATTTTTGAGGTATCGATGTATGGGGGAGAGTGTCAGTGGAAGAGCGAGACAAAAGAAAACAGTGTAAATGAGAGAGAACACAGTGGGATATACTGCACAGTGGGATATTCTGCAGATCACTGGGAGAAATAGGAGACAGTGGGAAAGAGACATACACAGACAGCGACAGCGGGAAGGAGATGCTGAGTTTGAAGACTTAATTACAAGAGAGACTGGGTAAAAGGGTTTAAAATGTTCTGCATTTAAAAAAGCGCAAATATGTACGCATGCCAAAATGTTTGGTGAGGAGGGCGGAATGAGGAGAAAGCTGGTCCCCCACTTTTATGTCAGTGTCGTTTAAAGAAGGACATATTCGCCTGTTTTGTGTTCCGACAGGAGCATTTATCTGCTTTAGATCGATGACAATGTAACATTGTACATTTCTTGATCTTGTTAGACGCAAAGAAGGACTGGTATTATTTTTTCGCTTGTTACAGTGCAAAACGCTCATCATAACACTATTCCCACCACTCGCGCTGCCATATTTCTGTTAATTGTTCTGAGAGTATAGCTCCACCGTAAGAATTATTTGACTTCTGTTGGTGTATGTTAAGCAGTGTTAGAATGAAGAATAATTTTGAAATGTTTATTACTTGACACTGGTGATCTAACGAGTTGTGAGCTAGACTCCGTCCCTGGAGTCCCTGGGTTCATTGTCGGATTGGCAAGGTTTTTTCTCTTGACACTCCCTCCAGGACAGTCCCAGTTCCCCTGAACCTGCTGTCAAATGACTACGGGTCTTCCGAGAGGGTAAAGGCGGCTGGGGTCATGGGTCCGACACCCTCCCACTTCTAGTGCCGTGGCGAAGAAAGGTTGCACTTAGCTTTATACACCACACTGACGGAAAAATATCGCAATAAAAAAATTAATATAGAGGTATGAAATTTCGCGAATACACTTACCTAGGTAACACATTTAAGTGATTAACATTGCCAAGATCGCAGATTGCCGTCCGCGATTATCCAAGCGAAACTTCCAAAAGAAAAATGACAGGTCGAAGGGTTCAAATGGTTCAAATGGCTCTGAGCACTATGGGACTTAACATCTGAGGTCATCAGTCCCCTAGAACTTAGAACTACTTAAACCTAACTAACCTAAGGACATCACACACATCCATGCCCGAGGCGGGTTCGAACCTGTGACCGTAGCGGTCGCTCGGTTCCAGACTGTAGCGCCTAGAACCGCCCGGCCACTCCGGCCGGCCCCGGATGTCAGTTTGTGGAATGGAGTTCCATGCCTGTTGCGCTTGGTCGGCCAGTGGAGGTGTCAAATGTGCTCGATTGGAGACAGATTTGGTGATCCAGCATGCGAAAGCAACACATTGACATTCTGTAGAGCACGTTGGATTACGACAGCGGTATAGGGATGGAGCGTTATCCTGTTGGAAAACACCATGTGGAATGTTGTTCTTGAGTGGCAGCACAACAGCTCGAATCGCCAGACTGACGCACATATTTGCAGTCAGGGTGCGTCAGATAATCACGACAGTGCTTCTGCCGTCTTACAAAATCGCACCTCAGACTATATGTCTAGCACTCAAACAGATCGCTTGCAGGCTCTCAACTGACCTCCTTCTAACCAACGCATGGCCATCACTGGCACCGACGCACAACCATGTTTCATCAGGAAACACAACAGACCTCCACCATGCCCTCCAATAAGCTCAACTCGCAAATGGCGGT